>NW_009259103.1:187373-188306 GCF_000687185.1 Egretta garzetta | reverse complement strand
CGAGGCAGCTGCAGCTGGAGCCCACGAAGATCTCGATGGAGAGCACCAGCAGGGCCACGGCCACCGCCTCCAGGTCCTTGGGGCCACCCTGGTTGTGGGTGTCCAGAATGCCCATGATCAGCAGCACCGTGCCCATCACCCCCAGGGACCAGTGCCACCAGAGGGGTCGGGGAGCCGACACCAGTACCCCCATGGCGCCAGAAGCTGCTGGAGAGGGAGTCGGGGGGTAGGTGGCAAAGATGGAGGCAGTTTCCCAGAGATAGCAAGGGTCCTGTCGCCGTGGTGCTGGATGGCATCTGCAGAGCCTGGCCACGAGCCCAGCCACCCTGGCACAGCCACCAGGTAGGTGGCAAGGACGTTCCCCTTCATCCCAGAGCTGGTGACCGCCTGTGCGGAGCCGCTCAGGGTGAAGAGGGACATGGCTCCAATGCGGCCCCCCCCAGCTCCCCAAGGGCCAGGCAGGATTAGCACCCATCCCAGGCGGCAGAAGGGCAGCGGGGCGAGGGCTGCTCCGGAGCCTCTGCCTGCGCCGTCTCCGTGGTTTTGCTCCCCCGGCCCCTGGACTCCAGCTTGGGGTGCCAGATGGGGACTGGTCTCAGACCGGTCTCGCTTGTGGTTTTGACGGCAAGGTAAACAAATTATCAGCAATTAAGCAATCTGCTTCCCTGGGGAGATGGCGGGGAAGGGGGGCCGGCCAGCTCTGCCGTGGCGTCACCATCTTGCGGGATGCAGCCCAAATGCCAAGCACGGCTCCGGAGCCCCAGAGCCCCAACCTTTGCCTGCTCCAGGGAGACATCACGGCACTCACTGCCTCAAGCACCGCGTGGCAGTGCCCATATTGTGCCAGAGCCACGGCGGTGGAGGACGTACCGCGGCACGGGAACAGGGTCCAAGCAGAAGGGCAGGCAGTGCCGAGTCACTCGGCAAGCGCGG
>NW_009259103.1:183157-185875 GCF_000687185.1 Egretta garzetta | reverse complement strand
AGGGAGCCGGGGGGTAGGTGGCAAAGATGGAGGCAGTTTCCCAGAGATAGCAAGGGTCCTGTCGCCGTGGTGCTGGATGGCATCTGCAGAGCCTGGCCACGAGCCCAGCCACCCTGGCACAGCCACCAGGTAGGTGGCAAGGACGTTCCCCTTCATCCCAGAGCTGGTGACCGCCTGTGCGGAGCCGCTCAGGGTGAAGAGGGACATGGCTCCAATGCGGCCCCCCCCAGCTCCCCAAGGGCCAGGCAGGATTAGCACCCATCCCAGGCGGCAGAAGGGCAGCGGGGCGAGGGCTGCTCCGGAGCCTCTGCCTGCGCCGTCTCCGTGGTTTTGCTCCCCCGGCCCCTGGACTCCAGCTTGGGGTGCCAGATGGGGACTGGTCTCAGACCGGTCTCGCTTGTGGTTTTGACGGCAAGGTAAACAAATTATCAGCAATTAAGCAATCTGCTTCCCTGGGGAGATGGCGGGGAAGGGGGGCCGGCCAGCTCTGCCGTGGCGTCACCATCTTGCGGGATGCAGCCCAAATGCCAAGCACGGCTCCGGAGCCCCAGAGCCCCAACCTTTGCCTGCTCCAGGGAGACATCACGGCACTCACTGCCTCAAGCACCGCGTGGCAGTGCCCATATTGTGCCAGAGCCACGGCGGTGGAGGACGTACCGCGGCACGGGAACAGGGTCCAAGCAGAAGGGCAGGCAGTGCCGAGTCACTCGGCAAGCGCGGTGCACCCCAAACCCCACCATCCCCAGCGAGGGACGGGCAGGGGAGCCCTGGGACCCCTGGTGCCTGGCACTGCCCCACGGTCGCCCTGGCTCACCGCGTGCCCCACTCACGATGAGCAGGGAGTCACCCAGCAGCTCGGCCGGGCACTCCTGCGCCAGCTGGTTCCGGAGCAGAGCCTGGGCCCTCTTCAGGAAGGAAGCAGCACCCACGGGGCCATCTGGGAATGGGCAGCGGCGTCGGTGCCTCCATCCCGGTGTGATTTTATGAGCCCCGGGGCTGGGGTGGGTGATAACACACAGATGTTAAACCCATCAGGGCCACACCGCTGGGAGACACCGGGCAGGAACCAGAGTCCCACGTGGGGCTGGGGACAGCAGCGCCTTGTGACGATGGCATCCGGTAGGACCAGACCTGGCAGGGGCCCCTGCGGATCCCCGAGCGGCCATGGGGAACTGAGACGAACCTGAGTGAGGGAGAGTGGGCACGGGCAGCCCCTCTTGTTCCCTGCCAGATCCCTGCCCAAGCCGCAACCGCAGGCAGCGCTAATGAAGAGGCCTTGGAAAAGTTCCCAGGATGGGCCCTGGAGCATGGCCCAGGGGAGGCGTTAGCGCAGCACTGGGCAGGCAGGGGAAGGGGAGAGGGAGGTGGGCAGGGAGCAGCACGGGCACCGGGCCAGGGTAGAGGAGCCCAGCGGCTGCCTGCACCCGTGGGGCAGCCCCCAGGAGCTGCCCCAGTGACCACACGGGTCCCTGCCTCCCAACCGGGGAGGTTCCAGCCTGAAGGAGCCTGGCGAGTCGCTGTTAGCATAAATAGAGTTTATTGCTCTGTACACATGCACACGCACACACACTTGCCCCCCGTGGGGGCCCCCGCAGCTCCGCAGCGTCCCAGAAGGTGAGCAGCCCCCAGCCCAGGCGCCAGCTCCCAGCAGGATCTGACCCATCTGCAACAAAACCAGGCGGTGAGAAGAGGCTGCTGCCCCCCACCCGCCCTGGATGGAGCCAGCATCCGTCCCCACAGCTTTGGGAAGCCCTGGGGTGCCCCCACCCCACCCCCATCACACATACGGGGTGCTCAGCCAGGGGTGGGGCACAGCTACCAGCCTGAGAACCAGCGTCGGAAGAAACTGCCCAGCACGGATGAGGGGTCGCTTAGGTTGGGAGCGCGGAGCTCGTCTTGCTGTGGCCACGTGCCCGTGAACTGCGCCAGCTCCCCTGGAAGAGCAGGGAGAGCTCGCTCAGAGGGGACCTGGCCTGCTCCCCTCACCCTCCGCAGCCCCCCCACTCACGGTCATCCATGTTGACCACTTCCTCCCGGTAGTCCTTGCTCTGCCCGTCCTCCTTGGTGGTGGTGATGAAGGCCTGGTCCCCCCTCCGGCGGGTCACCGTCGTCTCCCGGTGGCCCTGGCTGTCCTGCACGGTCCGGCGCTCCTCCACCGCCTGCACAGAGCACGGAGCCCTGAGTGATGCCACCACCCTGGGCTCTGCTCCTCGCGCCGGGGACGGTGTCCCCAGGTCACCCATGGCCCATCGCTGCACCCGCAGGGGACACTCACCCCGTCTGGGAGAGTCACTTTGGTGATGGAGATGATCTGGAAGTACGAGTGGGACTCGGGCTCGTCGGGTCTCAGGATGGTCTCCAACCCTGACGAGGAGACTTGGGAGTCCAGGTCTGTGGGGGAAAAGATGTGAGATGGTGACAGCAGCGTGGGGACACGCCCAGCAGCACGGGGAAGGCAGAGACCCCACAACCCCGCTCCTGGCACCCACCTTGGTCTTCCTTGAGGCCAGGAGGAGCCGGCTGAGCATCTTCCAGCTGCAAGGCAAAGCCACGTGCAGTGACAGGGAGGCAAAGCGTGACAGCAGGCTCTGATGGCCGCCACGGCCAAGCCCACGCGAGGCAGAGCCCTCACCCACCCCCAGGAAGGGTCTCCAGGGCCGGGCCGGGTCACGGGCGCGCTCGGGGGCTCCTGGGGATGCGGCGGGAGCGGGGCTTCAC
>NW_009259103.1:181079-181400 GCF_000687185.1 Egretta garzetta | reverse complement strand
GGGCACAGCTGACCCCAGTGATGTCCCCCACCGTATGGCATCATACTGGGCACGTAAACCTTGGGGATGAAGAAGGAAAGAAAGAAGGGGGGAGGCTTGGGGCCATGGCATTTGCTGCATAGTCACCCTTGGGTGTGATGGAGCCCTGCTCTCCAGGGGAGGGCCGAGCCCCCCAGCCCCCCAGGGGAGAGCCCAGCCCCCCAGGGGAAGGAGAGAATAAATTCCTTGGTTTCCTTTGCTTGTGCAGCTTTTGCTCTCCCTATTAAACTGTCTTTATCTCAACCCACAAGGTTTGTTGGGTTTCCCCCCCCCCCCTTTTCC
>NW_009259103.1:179829-180259 GCF_000687185.1 Egretta garzetta | reverse complement strand
TGTTCTGGGGCGGTGGCAGAGAGCGGCGGAGGGTGGGGGGGGGAGGAAATGAGAGAACTACAGGACGGCGTGGGGTTTTTGTTTTTATATACAAGACACATTTATCCATTAAATTTAGAACACGGTACAAAAAAACCACTTCAACTAATTCATCTTACAATGCTGTTCATATCAATTACTGTTCTTATTCCTAATAATAAGGGGGTTTGCTGTAGGCGACTCGCAGCTTCCACTCCTTTGGATCCGAGAGGTTCTGGGGCAGCAGGGGGGGGAGGGATAGGAGAGGGGAGAAAGGAGTAAAAACCAAAAAAGGCCCCTACGGCAAACGGTTCAGAATCTGAATGCAGAGAGAAGGGGCGGGAGGCTGAAGAGGGGAAGAAAAAAAAAAAAAAAAAAAAAAAAAAAAAAAAAAAAAAATTTCAATTTAAAA
>NW_009259103.1:177590-179440 GCF_000687185.1 Egretta garzetta | reverse complement strand
GTTGGGTTCGGTGGGATTCTCTTCCGGAAGCAAGTGGTGGTGGGCGAGGGCCGCCCCGGCCTCAGTTGGCGCCCCAGCTGTAGCTGTTGTAGGCAGACTTGTTGGCCTGGGATTTCTGGGGGATGGAGCTGCCTTGGCTGCGCTGCCCAGAGCCGCTCTGCGGGAAGGGGGTAAGAAGGAGAAAGCAGGCGGTTATCGTGGGGGAACCGGCGCCGCCGTCTCCGGGGTCCCAACCCCCGGGCTGCTCTGCAGGGCGACGCTGGCGTGCCTCGGGCAGCTCGGCCGCGGGCACCGCCGCCCCCGCAGGACGGCTCCAGCCTGCAGACCCCGGGCACCGCAGGCTACGGCTCCTCGGCGCTCGCTGACCCGCCTCAGCCCAGCGCAAGCTCCCTGGGGCCACCGGCACCAGGGCAGGGGCTGCCTCCTGCACCCAGCAGCTGGCCGGTGGCCCTCACGCCATGCCATCTGCTGCCCTCCCTCCGCTCTGCGCCTTCCTCCAGAGCAGTGCCGTGCCAGGACCGCAGGCAGCGAGGGCCCTGGCAGGTCTGCGGGGGCTGCTGCCCGGCGGGGAGAGGGGAAAGGGGGGGGGGAAGGGGTCGAGCAGGGGGGGGGGTGTCTGTGCGCGCGGGTGTGTGGGTGTGCACATACTGACTGAGGGCCTCTCTCCTCGCCTGGCGGGGCCACAGGGGGAGAAGGAAGGGGTTACGTGAGCCTGGGGGGCCTTAGGGGCGGGGGGAGACCCCAGGGCAAGTGCAATGCATTATCAGAGAGGTTCATTACCTGGTCTTCCTGCTGGCGTTGGCAGCACAGTATCATCTGCAAATATGGAAGCTGTTGCAGTACCAGGATATGTAAAATAAAGGGACAAACTATGACAATAGAAATCCACGGTTAGACCTGAAAGCTACGGCGGGGTCGTGGCTGTGGCGAGTAACCCCTTCGCTGCTGGCCTGCGGAGCCGCCACTCCGAGGAAGGGGGAGGTCAGGGCGTACCAGGCATGTCTGCGTGAAGGGGCACTACCCGACCGTACCTGGTACAGCCCGGCAGCAAGGGGGCTGTGCCGAGTACCCCCCAGCGGAGCGCACCCCGGGCCTTCCTCACCTCGTCCTCTTATCGGCCCTGTGTGTATGTGCAGGTGTGAGCATGTGCGTGTCACCGCGTGTCCGCGTGTGTCCGCCGCAGGGCGTGAGGGAGGGAGGGAGAGGGGGGCCGGGGGGGTGAGCGAGAGCCCTAGGAGATACCCCAGCGAGGGCCGGGGGGGGTCGCTTACCTGCCCGTCCTGCTGCAGGTGGTGGTGGAGGATCTGCGAGTGGGGCTGCTGATGCGGGGTCAGGATGTGCATGAAAGGGGTGGGGGGATACGCCGCCGCCGTCGCGGGGTTGATGGGGCCGCCGCTGCCCAGCGCCGAAGGCAGGTTGAAGGAGGCTGCCGGGGTTCCAGTGTGAAATCCCTGCTTCTCGAAGGATTGCTGAGGAAGAGACACCAACGGTGGAGTAAGGGCTAGGAGCTGGGCTGGCAGCGTGTCCCATCCCAGCTCTACAAGTCCCGGGCCTGGGAGTCAGTGCGCGGTGCAGAAAACAGACGGAGTCTCTGCCTGTGGCTTGCTCTGGGCTTGGAATTACTCTAAGTTGGGAAAAGCCGAGCATTTCCCTTCTCCCGAGCTGGCTGCTCCAAGGGGAGCAGACTCATGGCCCGGGGAGGTTCTCTCAGAGCCAGGCTTCCACTCCCCAGCAAAGTGGCACCTTCCTGGAGCACGCACCAGACACTAACCTGTGTTTTGGAGTAGACAGAGCCCGAGATGTCCGGCACTCCTGTATTACTGGATGTCACAGATACACCTGGGGAGAAG
>NW_009259103.1:172043-177567 GCF_000687185.1 Egretta garzetta | reverse complement strand
AGCCACTGGTTCAGCACGAGCCACTGCCACAAACGCCAGCATTAGGTGGTGGAAAGCTCCAGCGGCCCAGCAGCCAGGTAAGGTTTGGGGACGGACATCGTCTTAGGAAGCAGGGTCTTGGCAAGGCCAGGCTGCAAAGGGCCCGTACAAGCCTAAGTTCTTTTGCTCTGGACATGAGCAGTTTCCAAATGCCTCCAGAAACAAATTTAGGGGCCTGCTGTCACCCAGAGAAATGCCCATTTTTTGAAAAGCCCAGAAAATAGCAACTCTGAGAAGAGCTGGGGGGATGCAGCAGACAGACAGGGGAACAAACTCTCAGCAAGAACGGCCAGAGAGCTCATTGGCTGTAAAACAGGCAACTGCACGTAAAGGCAACTCAGCTGTGGGCTGGGATGGTTGCGGCGACAACCGGCAACACTGGCACACAACCCGCATGTGATGCTGGCTGTTCCTCAAGGCGGTGGTGCTGAGGAAAGCCTCAGCAATCATTTCAGGCCCAGAAAAATGTGTTGAGATGAAAGAGGTTTCAAAAGACTCAGTACCAGGTGACCTGGTACAGGGCTGAAGTGTCTTTGCAACGAGAAAAGTGTCTTGAAGGGCTCTAATGTAGTGAAAAAAGGCACAACAGGAGCCTAAAGGCTGGAAGTCGGACCCAAATGCAGGCCCTTTATAGGCAGCCAGACATCAACCAGTGAAACCCAGTACAGAGACAAGTGACAGGTTCACGACACTCTTGCATCTTTGGATCAAGGAGGACGCCTCTAGAAAGCACACATCTGCCATCACAAGGGCCAAACAAGTTCCCAGGCTCAAATCTGGAATAATTATTGTTCTATTGATCATGTACAGACAGTAAAAAAAACCAAAATCCAACCCAAAACACTCCCCCACACACCAAAAAAACCAAACCCCAAACAATCCAGCAGCTTAAGCCCTCCGATGTGAGTCCAAGGCCCCGGCCATCCAACTGCTGGGCACAGAGGAGGGTGTGAAGTGCTCCGCACTCCTCAAACCCGCTCCAGATCCCGGATGCAGAGCAAGCCTGGGCCTTTTTCCAAGGAGAAAGAAATGACCCTCGAGTTGCACCATGGCCATTTTCCTCCCTTACGGCTGGAGGCAGTAAGACTGCAGTCCCCTTACATGGCCAGCGAGATCATGAACAAGCCCTGCCACTGTTGGTAGCCGCTGCCGAGAACGATGCTGCCAGGTCTCTTACCAGTGCTGTATCCGTGAGAGCCATAGCCACTGGGCTGCTGGAAAGGGGTTGCTGATGCGTTGACGCTGACATTCACACCATGCTGCTTGGAAGAGGTAGGAGCAACCTACAGAAAGGAGAGAAGCAGAGTGAGGAGAAGCTTCACCGCGTCACTCTCCCGCCTGAATTCCACGTCCTGCTTCTGGGAAACTCACAGGGAACACGGCGGGCCCGTACTGGAAGGTGCTGGGGAGCCCTGGTACCCCTGTGTAGTACGGCAGACTGGTGTAACTGTAGCCAGGAGGCAGCGCTGGGTTCAGGAACGTCTGCTGCGTGGTGTGGTGGGTCTGGGTCTGGCTCTGCTGAGGCTGGGCCAAAGTCGTTGCAGGAGCGGGGGAAGAGGCGTCACCTCGGCCAAATTTTGTTAAGTCACCTGGAATACAAGAGTTGAAAGGAGACTGAAGAACGTGTCAAATCCTGGCCCGAATCCAGCTCAGCCCCAAAGGTGACCCAGCCTTTTCCTCAACAGTAACTTGGATCAATCCCCCCTCTCCCTACAGCTACTACTGCAGCCCCGCAAGCCCTCAGACCCTCATGTAAGGGTAAGCTGTTAATTGCTCTCCTCATCCCCAAGAGGAGGAATTCAGAGGGGAATGGAAACCCCCAGCAGCAGTGCTGCACCCCCTGACGCCAGCCTGCGATCCGGCACTGGATAACCCTGCCGCTGGCCGCCTGCGCGGCAACAGAGCCCAGATGCCAGAGCTCTCCCTAAGCCCTCTCCGAGCATCAGCAGCAGGCCTGAACACAGCTCAACTCCCTCCAGAGCCAGGCTGGAGGCCAGGGGGCCCTGTCCCACCAGCAAACAGCTCCTCACCAAAGGGGCGAGCCAAATATCTTCCAGCTGAGGATGTGTGAATAGCCCCTTTTTACAGCAGGGCTCACACCTCCCTCTCTCTTGCTGGTGGCACAGAATCAAATGCTGCTGCAGAGACCCAGCAGCCCACAGAGAGTACTCGGAAATATCGCTTCCTCCTCTCGGCCTGGGCACTGCGCGAGGGCTTGGCTGCGGGGAAGCTGCCTTTGCTGCTCTTTATCAGCACCTGCTTGGCTCTTCCATGCAAACACTCTCCCTATTCAGAGCTCACACAGTAAGCCCAGTGAATTTCTTAGTGCTGCCCCAGCTCACGGGCGAGTCCAGGATAGCCACAAACATTAATTATCACTGATGTTAACTTGGCAAACTACGCAGGCAACGCTGCTGCACTCTGAGCTTGGGATTTCAGCCTCAGCGTGCTGTGCAAAAGCACTTCCAAACAAACAAGCTCCTGCGGAAGCAGGGGAGAAGCGGTGCTAGAAAAAAAAAGAGCGATCCACAAAGTGCAACAATTCCTAAAGTACGTGAGAGCTCAGCACAGCCACTGCCCACAAACACACCTACCCAGGTCAGTGAGAGACCAGCCACCCACCAGGCGTTTGGTTTGAATCTGACAGATCCTAAATGCCCCATTTTCTTTCTCCGTGAGACTGTCCAATAGATAAACCCAACTTAATTTCTCGAGATTTTGTCTGTCTCTGTATTTTCATGCAGAAGCATTGCTTAACCCCTGCCTCACCACGACCTGAAAAGCAGTTCCCCAGTTTTCTGCCTCATGGATTCCTTCAGCCCCTCCTCGCTCCCTTTCCAACTGCCGCATTCTATTTGTCCACATCTTCCCAGTAACAAGCCTCAACACGACCAGATGCTCAAAGAGAAGTCAAGAATTTAGCCACTGAGAAACATGCTCCAGACCAAAGGCAGTGTGGGAGGCTGGTGCAGCAGCACGAACGCCTGACGGGACACGCAATCAGAGCAGTCTTTTTCCCTACCAGAGTATGGATTGCTGCTCAGGCTGCCATCTCTTCCAGTCAGCGGGGTGGTGGGTATAGGGAATGGGATGCTGTAGTAATCCTGAAGGATAAAAACAAAAGGAGAAGTTTTATGAGCTCTGTCCAAAGATGCAAAGCAGTATCTTTTGGAGAAGAGGTATTTCTGGACTGCAGCCACTAGATATGTTGGAGTATTGCAGTTCAATCAGCCACATCACAGCTGATCACAGCCTACAGCAACCCCAGGTTTTTGTAGCATGCACCATCCCCCTCGTCTGGCTATTAGGAGAACCAGATAAGGTCTACTGGTATGCGGTCCTGGACTTTCCCTTCCACTTCACAACACAAGGGACACATGTTGTATTGCTAAATAAAACCCATTCTCATCAAAGTATTTCGCCACTGCCTCTTTCAGCGATCAGAGGCGAGTAGCTGCAACAGCTCCTCGCACCACCCTCGGGCAGAACAGCTCTGCCTGCTGTAGCTTCCTCGGCCCCTAGCCCCGCCATCGATACCGCTGTCGGAGTAACCGTGCTCCTAACTCCCCAAGCGCAAAGGAGCAACCGATGAACTCCTCACTGCTGCCGCGGAGAGGTGCGTCTGTTCAGCACCCTGTTTTGCCAGCTCTTCAGGACTCCCTCAGAGCCTGACCTGTCCGTACACCCAACGCACGCAGCACCGGCACACGCTGTTAGACCTGTGGAAGCGGTGTGTCCGTGTCTGTCTTGAGTACTCACCAATGGGAATCTCGTCTGGAGCATTTGCAAGTCGTCATATCCATACACCTGTGGCTAGAAAAAGAGCAGGAGATTATGTTAGGGATAAAGACACTTGTCTAATTCTAGTTGAAGCATTTAGATAAACATTAGATAAAGCCTGAAGCAGACTATCAGGATCTATGCGATTACCTAGGTGCAAGCAACCAGCATTGATGACCACGAGACTGCCAAAAGCGTTTTTATGAGCTACTCAAACGAAGAGCGAGCACCAACGCCTCGCACCGCTGCTCTCAACCACAAAGGCAATTTCCCTCTAGAAATGATTCCAAGACCAAAAGCTGGCCTCGCCTTCAGAAGAAGGCTGTGACCCACCCCTGGACTTTGTGGCAGTCGCCACCCTTGTTCCGACGCTTTGGCCTTTGTCACACCATGTTGCTAATACAGCTCCACACTTCCCTGAGCCGTGCTCCAACTAAGGGCTGTTCCTCCCCAAAGGTTGGGGAGGCTGTAGAGAGCAGGCAGACAGAATCTGCTTGGGGGTAACCAGAATTACAGATGTTTACCCCCACGGGCACAGGGATTTCCTCTGCTACTGTTTTACGGAAAACAGCAGGTCCAAACTCTTCCCATTCCAAGGCAGCCCTGCTGGGCTGATGTTTCTGGATAATCTCCTATGAGGACAGAGCTAGGAGGGATCTAGTGGCATGACATGGCTGCAAAGAGCCGGTCGTCCCACTCACCGGATAGGCATGTAGCAACCCTGGAGCCATGATGTATGGATTAGGCAACAACGGTGGGACTCCAGGAGGGAGATTGGGAGGGGCTTTTCCTGAAAAAGGAAGAGAAAGGAAAAGTTCCATGGTGAAGCAAAGAGCAGAAGCTGTCTCTCTTAGCCCCACCCTGCCCCGTTTAGTGGTACCCAGGAAAGTACCTGATGTTGTTGCGACGGAGCTGCGAGTCGAGGCCGTCACCGTGGAGTTACTACTGAGGCTGAGGCCCAGGCTGCTGACACTGCTGAGGCTGGATGAAACGCTTACGACTGGCGGGGCGGCTGACACTGTGCTGGAGGAGGTGGAGAAAGTGCTAGCAGAAGAATGGAGGCTTGCTTCACTCTCCACATTGAAGAGAATTAGGGGACGAGGCAGATGTAACTGTGCGCAGAAATATTGCGGGATGCTGTCTATGCAAAATATTGTGCGGCTCCGTCTGCACCCGGATGCTCCCGAGAGCCTGCAATGAACTCGGCTGCTGCAGGCTACGAAGAAACCTGCTTTGCATCTGGCTGAAGTCCAAAGTCCTGATAGCAGCCAACCCCTAATGCTTCCAAGCCTCTCACATGGCTGTGTCCCAACACGTCTGTCTGCTGGGAGAAGCAGGGCCTGAACGCTGCATTTGCGGCAGGGGGGTTTATTCTGCTGCCAAAGCCAATACCCAGGGACTCCGTACTGCAGGAGCTCCTGCAGTATCTACGTTCCAACAGTGACACTCCATCAGCTACCAGTTTGCTCTGACATCTGGTTGCAACTCCGCAGCGCTTTCAAGAGCTGTTACAGGCTCGAAACCAGCCGCTGCTATGTCTGAAAGAGCCAGGGTGTCAAAAGCCTCGCACCAGAGGTGCATAGACTGTGTTCTGACACAACCCCGTTCTCTCTCCGCACAACACCCACGCTCCTGCAGGACAACCAGCAGCCTGGCAGCTCCCGTCACAACCGCAGACCCCGCTGGCCGCACACCCGAGGGTGGG
>NW_009259103.1:161849-172018 GCF_000687185.1 Egretta garzetta | reverse complement strand
ATGGGGGAACGCAGCACCAGCGCACACCAAAACTCACCAGAAGAGTTGAAGTTGACGTTCGCCCAGAGGATGTGGATGAGGACAGACTGTTCTGCTGGGTGGGTAACGTACTGTGGAAGGAGGAATAAAAGGTTGTCAAGCGAGAGTCGCCATTGGCAGCACCAGGCCAGATCCCACTCCCCATCTACCAGGACAGGATGAGGCATCTCAGTCTTCCCCCACTGCACGAGGCAGACTTTGATGTCTACTACAGATCCCTGCTTCTACTTCTGCTTCTCTAGAAACCCCTCCACCACGCTTGCTCACCTGCTGAGTTGGGCGGTGGTTGTACTGGGGAGCTCCTCACTGTGGCTCAGGCTGCTCAGAGCTGTCGAGTGTTGGCTGGCTGTCGTCAGCAAGGACGACGCAGATACCCCATCGTTGAGAGGGGCGATACTGGGAGCAGAGGGGGAATCTGATTTCACTGCGGGGCCTGTAGCACCTGTGAACAAAAGCTTTGGGTTAGGGGCAGCCACTAGCAGCTCCTGGAGGGCAATTTAGTGGTGAGGATCAGCAAAGGCTCAGCTTGAGGAGCTGGGAGATCCGGGGTTTCCCCTGCTGTCAACCAGTTACATGCTTGTGACAGCGTGATAGTGTTCTACGTCTCACTTCACCCCAACACCACCGTTGGCTCTGCAAAGAGCTTCAAGAACTACAGATGAGGCGCATTTCCCAAACAAATTAGAGTAAATTATTGTTATCAGGGAGCAACTCATCAAGGATCTCATGGATCCATCAGCAGAAAGCCAAACATTTCAAGGCAAGCAAATAATCAGAGTGGCAGCAATTAGGCCAGCAGGGGAAGGACTTGCTATTAGCAGAGATAATGCTTTTCATCCAAAGCAGAGAATAGGAGCAGTACAAGAGAGTCGGGACCCCCACTGCACCGACAGACTCTTACCTTCAACGGCCTGTGTGGTTTGTAATGGCGTGGGTTGTACAGAACTGAAACCATTCTGAGGAAGAAGAGAAAAAACAAAAGAGTACAGGGCATTGCAGTTGCTCGTTTCCAGAGGCAGATCTAGCATCACTCCCACACTCCCTCCTCAGTTGTGAAAAAGGCCCCAGACTGCGTGCGTTGGGGTCGGTCCCAAACTCATGACCCCCAAGCACATATTTGAGAAAGTGGTACAAGAAGTTTCTCTGGTAGTTAAGTTTACTGGGTAGACTGACTCAACATCCTCAACCCAAGTTCATTAGCCAAAATTGATGTTACTGAACTTGTGTGCAGCATGCAAGAATCAAATCCTTAAGACAAAACTAAATCCTTAGCCTGAATGCCACTCTGCAGCGGGGTAATTATGCATGACATGACACATGGCCTGCAATCAACTTAACCACTGTCCCCATGGCCAACCTCACCCTGCCCTGGCACAACTTGAGGCCGGTGCCCCTCGTCCCATCGCCTGTTCCTAAGGAAAAGACCCTAACACCCGTCCGGCCCCCGCCTCACGCATGGTTGTAGGGAGTGATGAGGGCTCCCCTCAGCCTCCTCTGCTCCAGGCTGAACCCCCCCAGCTCCCCCAGCCGCTCCCCAGCAGCCTGGGGCTCCAGACCCCTCCCCAGCTTCGTTGCTCTCCTCTGGACACATTCCAGCAAATCAATGTCTTAACACCACTGACCCAGCCCCAGATAAGTAACGTAACTAAGAGCTCTGGCAGCAGGCAGAAGAAAGCTCTCACGAGAGTCCACAAGCCACGTGGCGAGGCTGGAGGACCACAGAAACACTTGATAAACCACATAGCTTCCCCCGAGCCAGCGCTTCACACGCTGTGCTTACTCAGCACAAAGGGTAAGCAAAGCTCTTTGCCTACCTTGGCCTGGGTCAGATCTTTCTGGGGCGAGGAGGAGATTGAATTTGGGTATCGCCTCGTCTGGGTGGATCTCTGTTCGTACAGTGGTCCCTGAGCGCTGTTCTGGGAGGTAAATGTTGCTGTCTGTATTGTGCCGCTCTGGTAACCAGACTCCTGGCTTTGATTGGACGAAATTGTGGATGAAGATTCACTAGAAATGGGGGGAAAAAAGAAAAAAAGTTTACATTTTCTTCCAAAACGGCCCTGTTGTAAGCTGCTGACCCAGATTGCAGGCTCTACATTTCCAATCTTCATGAGCCCCAAGCATCACCATAAAGGCACCACAGAAAGCAGCCAAGCAAACCAAGCAAGGACCCGTACCCAGACAAGGGCTGGCCCAACCACAGGAGGATGCTGGCACCTAGCTGCAGCCTTGCCTCTCACGCTGCTGTGCCCTAGGTGACATCTCATGAGCTGCCACCACTCAAGGGACTGGCAAATCCTACAGGTCAGCCCACCAGAAGACAGAAACGCTTCGCTTTGGCAAGGTGTCATCACCTACTCCCACCTGCGTCCCAGTTTGCCAGGCAAAAAAGCAGGACAAAGCACAGGGAATCTGTTCACCAAGGACAAGGAGCAGTTACGCTGGGGATCCCCCTCCTGTGTTTCCAACAACCCAGTTTAATGGCAGCAGGAAACGTCTGCTGTCTGTAGAAGCACCGCAGGCCAGTCAGTCACGGAGCTGCCTGAATGAGCCTGCTGGCATCTTATGCTTTGCTGTTGCATACGTTGTCCCCCCTTTGTGACCACGGCACAGTCAGAAAGGGTCTACTAGTATGCAGCCTAACTTACAGTCCACGGGACCATGGACTTTCCAAAACTCCCTGCTTGGATTAACCCTTCCCTTCCTCACACCTGGTCCTCACCTAGCCGTGCTGGTGTACAGGCTGCTTTGAGATTGGCTAACGGCAGCGCTTGTTGTGGGCGTCGATTCGTACTCCGCGAGAACAGGCTCCGAACCAAACTGTAATGCCCCAAACTGCAGGTTTAGCCCTGAGATATCCGCTGAGCCAGGCATTTCCACCGCAAGCGCAGGAATCTGCAAGGAACAACGGAAAGGGTCAATCACTCCCTGGGATAAGCACAGAAAATGACTGCAGTATCCACATTTCCCAGCACATGATGGTAGTTAGAGGCTTGAATCCTCTGAATTACACTGTTCAACCCAGGCAGGGAAGCTTTTCTCTCCATCACCCCCACAAACGCCCAGTGCTAACAGCAGGAAGGCCAAGCCCAGCCCTTCCCTCACCAGCCCAAAGGAATTTTTCTGCAGCTCTAACACAACAAAATGCCTCCTTCCCCCACCATCGACCCGTACCTTTGATGTTAACGATGCTTTTTTCTTTTGCTGCTTCAGCTTCTGCTGTGCTGGCTGGGGACTGGAGGACTGGTTGTCCGAGGACCCTGGGGACATCTGGGGAACAGGATTGGTTTTGCTGGGCAGTGGCGAGGAAGGGGGCGCCGGCACGGTTGTGGAGGCAGTCACCACAGGCTGTTTCTCCTGCATGAACACTTCTATCATGGTTGAAGTTGACGTGAAGGCCTGACGCTTGGTGAAGGGACTATGCACAGAAGAGTCTGTTGGGTTCTTGAGATCTACCGGGGAAGACAAGAGTCGAGTTAGCAGGGTTTGTTTCCTTAAAACTAAATCAGATTCTGACCCTTCTCAGCATCAAGAAAAATAAAACCATTTCACACCATGACTCCTCCTGGACCCTGTTAAAAATCAGAGAGCAGAGAATCCCAGCACCTCCACTCCCAGCTTTGTGCTCTCACTACCATCAACACCGAGCCTTTTAAGCCCTTCTCCCAGCATCTCTACAGGACAAAGCGAACTTGCACAGCAGAAGAACAGGCTGCCCAGGGGGGCTGTGGAGTCTCCTTCTCTGGAGATATTCAACCCCCACCTGCACGATGTCCTGTGCAGCCTGCTCTGGGTGAGCCTGCTTGAGCAGGGGGGTGGGACTGGGTGAGCTCCGGAGGTCCCTTCCAACCCTGGCCGTGCTGGGATTCTGTGAAGTTCTCCATCCTCCAAGAAAAGCTGGACTCTCCCTTGTCTGGAGGCACTGCAGGTCAGAGTCCTGCACGGGCCTGACGCCGTTTCCTGCCCCCTCCCTGCCAACACTGCTGCATCCCATTGCCTGCTCCTTCCCCTGCAGGCACTGGGCATCCTCCAAGCAACACCCCTGCTCGGGGCTGCCCACCCTCAGGGCTGCACAACTGCACCGCCCTCCTCCTTCGGCTAAGCCTTACCGCAGCTTATTAAAAAAACAACTCCTATTCTCTCTGACTCTGCTCTGTGGCTCCTTGTCTGAAAAGATCAGGAGCTGCCAACGCTGACTGTTACTAGGACAGGGCTCGATTTTTCTTCAGCTTAGATTTGAACCAGAGCCATTTCCCTATAGCAAGAAATAAAACGCACAAGCTGAAAGAAATGGCACTAGTACTCGACCACAGCAGGGTTCAGCATCTCGCCTGAAAAGCGGGAGCTTCTCTTAATCCCTATTTATTCCCTCGTGCCAGCCCAGAGGCAGAGTTACTTCTTGGCATTTAGCAGTCAACAGAACTGCATTCCTTTAAAATATAACATCAGGTCAGCAGCGAGAGGAGACTGACAAGCGTTGGTATTTGGGAATTATTCTCCAATTATTCTCCAAAGGTGCCCACTTTCAGACCCATTCTCTGTTACACAGCTTTACACCAAGAAGTAGTTCCGCACACTGCGAGGGGCTCGGGAATGCCAGATCCCTGGCCCCCAAGCTGGCTGGAACGACCAAGCAGCAGATGGATTCAACTGCTCCGAGTATAAAAGGAACAGGGAAGGACTCGTGCACTATTGCATTTTAGTCTCATAAACTTGCACCCATGGTTCTTTTAATTTCTCCAGCACCTCTGGCTTGGCTGTGAACTTGCGACCTGGCCCTCCACTGAACCCCTCACACCGCTGCTTCCAGTGCGTTTCTGCAGTTCTGGGAGAACACGCTCCCCTCGAGGGAGCCACGCTGCTTTTCCTTACCATACTGCACAAGAGACGAGGTCTGCGTAGTGGATCCCATGTCCCAAGAAGAAGCAGTGGTGCTCCCACCAGGCTGGGTGTGCTGAGCAGCCAGCTGAGCCAGAGCCTGGGCTGTCTTGAACTGCTCCAGGAACTGCGAACCTGTGGTACTGCTGCCTTTGGCCTCCCCGACATCTCCAAACCCTTTCCCCAGCATGCTCACCTGCAATTTCAGCAATGAAACAACAAAGTCAGTGTCTCCCTTGGCTTGGAACTGGGCTCAGAGGACAGATACATCTCTTAACAGAAGCCTGTACCCCACTGCTTCTCACCGGGTGCCCCAGATGAACACTCCTGAGCTCCAGATGCACACAGACACCGCTGGCAAGGAGAGCTCGTACTTCTCTCACAGCCTTTATCGCCTGTGAGCACAGGTACACTTATCTGTTGCCCAACCCATGGCATTTTACAGTGTCATGGAGGCTTACAAAGAAAGTTAACAGGCAGGATCTTTAAAAACATACCAAATTTTTCACACGCATTCAGTTGCACTAAGACAGCCACCAGGAGAACTTGGCTTTACAGTTAAGGTGGTTTTGAAAATTTTTCCTGAACTACCTCACCATTAAGCACACAATTTATTTCTTTTGCTGAGGTTACACAAAGAAGCATCTGCCCAGGTCTGTGCGCATCCCTGATTCAGACTCAATGCCTCCTTCCTTCGCCTGTCAGTAGACGCCAACATTTCATCCCGCACCAAACTCCCAACCAGTTCCACTTCTCAAACGGTTGAATTCACAAGGCCTGGACTGCAGGAGTTTCTCCTTTCCTCTGAGCAGGAAAGAAGCACGTCTTGCAAGCCTGACAAGGGCAATAGGGGAGGAATTATCCCGTTATTTCCAATTAAGCAATGAACTTCGTGCCTCTGTATTCAGAGCAGACTGGCAAATCACCCAAGTGGCGGACTCTGCCACCCACAAGAAGCGAGGTGTCAGAACTGTGCTTCCCATATTGCTCAAATGCAGACAGAGAACGTCAGGGAAGCCAATGCCTGCCCAAACCCGCACGCTGGCGGAGATGAGCGTCTCCTTACCATGCTGTGGTGAGAGAAGGAGTTACTGGAGGCAGGCTGGGATATAGCACTCTGCTTGGAATTGCTGAACACCAGCGGCTGGGCCAGGGAAGGAGCCTGGGATGACTCCAGGTTTGTCGATTCATTCTCCATAGAAGAGGGCGTCTTCCCTAGCAGGACTGCAAGATCGATTCTGGGTAGAGAGAGAAGATAAGCCACGGAGGTTAACACGAGCTCTGTCACACCCCTCGCTTCCATTACAGCTGTATTCCACCTCCAGCCTCACGATTTATAGCTTTTACTTCACAAATTGAATGAATCTGCAGAACATTAACTCACAGCTGCCAGGAGCAACCTCAGAAAGGACAGAGACCAAGCAAGATCCCGCATGGCCTTCTATCTTATAGCATGTCTTCCATTAATTTAACACAGCAAAACGTCCCCAAATCTGAAGGACCAGCAGCAGAGCCGAGAAAAACTCTAATCCAGGATTAGAACCCAGAAACTCCTAACTCAACTTTTCCATTTAAATCCATCTCCTCTTATTCAGAGCTGCTGCATTTTAGCTAGCTGGCAAGGTTTAGTCGGAGATGCCAGACTGCTCTGGGACTTGTGTGCCCCTTTTCCCACATAAACAGGATCGCCACGGGCTATCACCTCTGTCCAGCTGTGATTGTCACATTCTCGGCAGGCAGAGGCACTGAAGACACGTTGGAGGCGGTGAAGATCTTTGTCTCAGACAGCTGCAAGTTAAAAATGAGGGGAAAAAGAATCCAAAAGTGAGAACAGCGTCTTGGGACTCCAAGCGAAGCACACAAACGTTTGAGACAAACAGCCACAGAAAGATTCAAGAAATTCAAATGTTTAGACTTCAACTTCTCTACCATTTGGCTCCCAGAATCAGTTCCTACTTCATTTGTTTCTTCTCGGGCAAGTGCACAAATCGCCTGCCAGCGTGTGTGGGGGGGAATGTGTGGAGAAAGCCAAATCCTACAAATCTCCTGCAGACAACAAATCCACTAGGGCTGCTGGGGTCTCAGGTGCTCTGAATCGATGGTCACAGCACCAATTTGCAAACCCACGGCACAGGTAGGGCCGAGCATTGCTAGAGAAGTCAAAGAAAAAAAGCTTCAGACCCATAGTTAAGCTTCTGATGATCCTGGCCTCGCCTGGATGATCTGACCAGAGACCAACAAATATACTTCAGCTAGGGAAAGGAAAATAAGAAAATAACGTCGCTCAAAAAGGAACGAAGGGGAGGTTTAATGACCACCTGTGATTTAGCATGGAACAGCTTCTATTCCAGACTGAGGGGCTGCCAGCACCTAATCTGCAAGAGTTTAAAAACAAAATCAGGAGCCCCTGGGAGCATATCACACACGCTGAAGGCAAGAAGGGCTATCAAAGGCTCTCTTCAAGCAGGGACCTGATGGAACAGACAGAGAAGCCGCGTGCGTCTCCAAACACAGCAGGAGTGCTTCCTTCAGACAGTGTCTGGAAAGCAAAAGCTTTCCCTTCACATCTGTTCTGTCGGCTTAGCAAAAAGGAGGATGCAAAACTAATACTACTACTAAAAAAGCCCAACTCTGCCTGCATCTGCAAGACCCAAAGTTCTCCCTTGATTCGGAGAAGGCTGAGAAGCCCATTTCAGAAGATTAAAAGCACAGTGTCTGACCTCCCCTGAAGGAGACAGAGGACAAAAAGCAGCGAGACACAGCAAAGAGCGAGCCAGAAGGTGAAGCTTAGAGCTTCTGCTCGATCCAAATCACAAGGAGCCGCAGAGGCACACGACACACTCACAGAACTCCTGCTACCTCCTCCCTGGCATGTGGTGTGGATCAAACCTTCCCAAACTGCCACTCCACCGGAGAAGCAGAGCAAGAATTTTGTGTGGCAACAGGCCAGTTTTTGGAAAAACTCAATCATGCAGGTGCAGGATGCCCCAGGAGATCCCTTCCCGTCTTGGGCTCCTGTGACAAGCTCTACTACACACGTACTTCAGAAGCAGCGATGTTTACGTATTCACCACAGCTCCTGGAATCGGAGCCTGGCTTGGGCTATGCCCATAGTTTGGGGAGGACGGGCTTTGCGCTCGCTCTCATAGCTGTGTGTGTACAAACAGGAGAGCAGCGTGCCAGCAGACGCAGGGAGGAGAGAGGTTTGGAGAGTACCTACATCTTCATTCCAGTCCTCCGTGCCCCATTCTTCTGTCGCTGCCCTCCACGCACCTACAAGGGTAACAACAGGTAGAGAAGTTACGCGTGCATCAAAGCTCGACTTCCAAGAGCCAGGGAAGCACTGGGGAGCTTTGCAAGCAGCTGAGAGGATTTCTATTTGCCAACCAGACAAGTTAAAGCAGTCGACCCCAACCCACAATTCATGGGCAAGGTACCGCGATGGGATCACCTCAGCCTTGCTCGGGCAGGCTAGGCTGGAAGAGAGGGACCGCTGGGCTGGCAGCGAGGGCAACACACACACCCAACACCGAACAAGGAAGCTGAGCTTGGCAAGGAAGCCCCGGCATCATCCCCAGGCTCCTTGTGCCATTTTCCTGATTTCCCCTCGTATTGCAGTAGCTGCAAGTTTCTGCACCCACGAGCAGTTCGTGCTACCCCAGCAGCTCGGACAGAGCACCTCCTTCGGGGGCTTCCTGCCAGCTCTTGTGCAGGACCTCAGCACCCAGTTAAACCTGAAGTTGCCATAAAACCCAGGGACAACGTGGTTTGTCTTTTCCCCACTCCCCCCCAAAACATTGAAACCTCATTGCACCAGGACCTCCTGCGCACAGGCAAATGGGAATCAAAAAGGAAAATTTAAGGGACTGAGCAATTCCTGCATTTTCTGCGACCAGTTTCAGAGAGATGCTCAAAGCAAGTAGCTTATAATACCAGGAGGAAAAAGCACGAGATTTCAGCCGCAATCCAGCACAGCGCAATTTGTAAGAGAGCAAAATTTACTGGGGGGGCAGGGGGGAAGAGTTTTGCCTGGCCACATCTTCAACTTGTTCCGTCCCTCACTTCCATCCCAGTTTAACCTCAGTACTTTGAGCATTATGAGGCGACTTCTGAATCCATTAGACAACTTAAAATTTGGTGCAGGAGGAGAGCAGGAGCATTTGACATCCCCCAAAACCCCAGAGCGTAAAACCAGCCCCGTTTTGCACGGCTTGTTGTCAGCCCATGCAATCCAGATCAACAAAACCCAACGCAGCCAACAGGGTTAATCCTGGAGACGTTTACAAGGACGGAACAAGTTGGCATCAGCCCTTTTATAAGCTGAAAGCCTTTTACAGCATAAAAACATAGCACGTAGGGAACGAGAACATTGTGGATTCTTCTGCAGGACACAGTCAGGCTTGCTGAGATTTTGGGGGGAAGAACAGAGCAGATCTTCCCATATATAATTTACTTAAGAGGCCAAAACGTCCAAACAATTTCTCATCTAGAAGTGGGCGATTTAGTGCGTGAAATAAGTATATTATCAGTGAATTTTTTTTTTTTTTTTTTTTTTGTTGGCTGTTTAGTTTTTCCTGACAAGTTGAGCCAATTCAAGAAGCCTTCCTGGATATTTTTTTAAATATTCAAGTTAAAAATACAGATATCAATACAATGCGACTTCCTTGAGTGCCAGGAGTCTCAGGGCACTCTACCCCTTGCTCCCCAGCCAGAAGCATCAAGGAGGAGTTCAACTCATTCAATGCAAAACACATCTGGGGTTTAAAAACCCAGATTCCACCGTTTCTTAGATTTTTTTTGCCCTCAGCAGTAGCGGGAAGGCTCCTTTCCAGATTTTCAGGGATCAGAAAGATCCTACCAGCTCAACTCTTACCCAAGAGGTGAAGTGGGAGCTGGAGGTACCTGGGTCCGCTGCAGTTGGCAGGGGAGAGCAGGAAGCCAAGAGAGTTGCCCCAAGAAGAGCTTGTGCACGTAGGAACACGGCACAGGGCTCTCCTAGTCTTGCTCGCTTGGGGAAAATGAGAAGAAAAGCAAAGCAGCACAAAAACCAGAAGGAAACCCTGCAGATGAAGAGCAGCCATCGATGGGGCTTTTGTGGCAAGTCTATGTCTCGAGTACCAGACACCTATTCAGCATGGCCGGTTCTCCTTGCACATGGAGGGACAGATGGAAAACCCAAGACCTGCGATGTACAACTGGGTATTCACCAGAAACGCTCCAGAAAGCTTCCTAACCAGTACAGTGTGTTTAGTTCT
>NW_009259103.1:153874-161691 GCF_000687185.1 Egretta garzetta | reverse complement strand
AGGTTGGACATTGGGAACAATTCCTTCCCCAGAAGGGCTGTCAGGCACTGGAAGGGGCTGAGTCCCCATCCCTGGGGGGGATTTAAAAGCTGGGCAGACACGGTGCTTAGGGCCAGGGTTTGGGGGTGGGATGGCAGGGGTAGGGGAACAGTTGGGCTTGATGAGCTTAAAGGGCTTTTCCAACCTAAACAATTCCATGATTCTAATGCAAGCAATGCCCTGACACTTCTAACACCATGTCAGAAGCATCGTCTTCTGAATGGCAACCTCTCTGCTTCAAGAAAACCCTTCAAAGAGCTGCTGGTCTTTAAGCTCCTCAAACCGGGAAAATGTAAAATTAAAAGCCGACAGGCATTTGTAAATATGAACATGCTGAAGAAGAAAATCCCATTGTGTCTTCAAGATTTCATCCCCCGCTCCCAAACAGACTATCTCTTCACTTTAAACTGGGAGATGAGTGACCAGATTGCTCCTCCCGCAGCCCATCAGGCAATCTGCCGCTATCTCAATGACTGGAATCATGCTTGATGACCCAGCCTGGAAGGGCAACAGACCCAAACCCCCCCACTTTGCACCTCAAAGGAATGTAAATCCAACCAAAGCCAAAGTGTGGCAAAAACACAATGGCAGCACTGGAGCAGATGGCCTTGTGCCGCCTGCAGGAGTTAAAGATTAACCCGGAGGTGAGAACCAGGAGATGCTCCAAAACAACAGAAGCGCTCCAAGTACATCTGCCTTCGACCCCCTGCAAAAGAGACTCCACAGCCTCAACACTCCTCCTCTTGTCCTGACCTTCAAGGGCAAAGAGGCAAGTTCCTCCAGAAGGGCCCTTGACCTTCAGACCTCAGGTTAGATGGAGGAGACATTAGTCAAACAATTTTGGCCTTGTTATGGACACCGATGGGATTCAGTAGGTGGTTAAGGCAAACTGGATGGGTGTCTCCTGGCTTCATAAGGCGGAAAGGTGTAAGAGCAGGAAATAAAGAGGCCAGGCACCGAGCAGCTTTGCCATCAAGCATCCCGGTCATCTCAAAATCCACCGTCATCTTCAACTGCAGGGCAGGTCTGCTCAGGTGAAGAGGAGCAGCTGGGCAGCAAGGGCATGGCAAAGCAGCCAGCAAGGGCATCGCTCACCCAGAGGTAGCCGTAAGCAGAGGCAAAGCGCTGAGATAATTTAGCCAGACTAATTCCCCTCGCAGCAGCGTTTCCAGCCTAAGCAGAAACATAGCGGGGCAGCCAGAGAAGCGATCCCTGCAGAACCGAACCACCGCGCTGACCGGCACGGGGACAACGGCAAGTCACAGCCTCCTGGATGGGAGACAAGCAGAATACAACTAAGCTGCCTCAATGCTTCCTCCCCTCGGGTGGGATACTCTGTCATCGGTGCTGCGGACACGGAGCTGCTCTGGGTACCAAGAAGCAGTGGCTGAAGTTAAAATTTACATAATCCACAAGAATTTGTGTTAACCTCTCTATTCAAGGTGTCAGCATTAGTAAAAGCACAGTCAGAAAACCCGTCAAATATTCATTAAAATGAACAAATTAAGAGAGAGAAGAACGACATATCCACAGATATTTCAGTTTGTTTTTTTTAAAAAAAAGCTGTAAAGTAAAGGTATCCGGGGCAGTTAGTGCACCTGGATGTATCGTACCAGGAGCAGTGTCAAATTTTCGGGGATAATTTGACCCCTCACCCCCAATGAAATCAAGTCCTGAAACAAAACAAAAAGAAAAGAAAGACAACCAGTGAAATTTTGACTTAAAAGAAGCAAAGGCGAGTGTCATTGCCCCCGTTTACACCAGTCACATTGTACCTGTGGATATTGTTAATTTACAGAGATGCCTGTGGCTACCAAAATGGGAACAAAACGATCACGCACGACACAGGTGAACAGCGTAGTTGCACGATAAACGTTACAGCTGCAGTGTAGCACTAGAGCAAATCTGGGTTGTCCCATCAGAAAAAAAAAAAAAAAAAAAAATCTTCAGTTCCCCCCAGCCGCGCTCTAACCCATTCTGTTCCACAATTCCACAAAACACCAACACAGGGGAAAAAAAAAAAAAACCAAAAACCCAACAAAACCCCAACCCACAGAAGCCTGTTCAGACTAGACAGTTAATTTCCAGCATGTAGAGCTCCTCCACTCCCATCCCTTTCTCCTCCAGAGACAAGCGTACCCATCGCCCTTAACACATGCCTACACTACTCCCTCCGCTATTTAAAACTCCATCTCTCCTCGGCAAGATGATCACTCATTACAAAACCACACTTATTTTTTTCCCCCCCTTTCAAAACAGCTCTCCGTTTGCTGAATTAAAAAAACCCAACCCCAAACCAAAACCCACCAAAACACAAACCAAAAAACCCTACACTAACAATGTGTGTCCGTTCGCGGTACTTTTATTTCTCTTTTTCCAAAGCTAGCAGTTTTTCAGCAAATACAAGAAATATGGAAGCGGCCTGAAGCAACATTAATATGATTGTGAATGCTTCTTATAACCAAGATGTGGTATTTACTTGAATGCTCAAAAATCATGGAAAAATAGTTTGACTCACGGTGGTGCAAGATTCCTCCGTTAAAAAAACGACTCTTAACCCCTCCACACCAACAGACTACTTACGATGAAGGACTGTCCCTTGCGACTCTGTCCAGCTATCACACTGCAAAATCCGAGTTCATTTGTGTCTTACAATAGTGTGCATACTTGAAACAAGAACAAAAGTACCATTTTTCCAGTGCAGAAGAATCCCAGGATGGCAGGGGTGGGAAGGGACCCCCGGGAGCTCAACCAGTCGCAACCCCCCGCTCAAGCAGGCTCACCCAGAGCAGGGGGCACAGGACAGCGTCCAAGCGGGGGTTGAAGATCTGTGACCCCCACCCTTGAGATATTTGTAGGTGGTGATGAGATCCCCTCTCAGCCTTCTCTTCTCCAGGCTGAACAAGCCCAGCTCCCTCAGCCTTTCCTCCTAGGGGAGATGCTCCAGTCCCCCCATCAGCCTTGTTGCCCTCCTCTGGACTCTCTCCAGGAGTTCCTCATCTTTCTTGAACTGGGAAGCCCAGAACTGGACCCAGTGCTCCAGGTGGGGTCTCCCCAGGGCAGAGCAGAGGGGGAGGAGAACCTCCCTCGACCTGCTGGCCACGCTCCTCTTGATGCGCCTCAGGATGCCATTTGCCTTCTTGGCCACCAGGGCACCCTGCTGGCTCATGGTCAGCTTGTCATCCACCATGACTGTACAGGGCAGATGGGTGTTCACAAACCACCCAGTGAAGAAACGTTTGCTTCTAACAGGCAAGCGCTGATGATTTCTTTTCAGCTAGCTTTCCGTAACAAGGTCTCATCCTCCCGCAGTTCGAGCATGATGACCATTAAAGAGAGAATGCTCCCCATACCAAAATCAAGAGCAAGACATCTGAACTCTGAGCAATCTTCTCTGGAAGATGCACTGAATATCGGAGAACTTGCATGTGTTTATCGCACTACACATTATAAAAAAGACTTTTCCAAAGAGGCAACGTAGTTTCTACTAGAAAACAAATGGATGCAAACATTCCTGTGCCTCTGTTGGGCAGAAGCATACACAAGCTCACGCCAGAACAATCATCCGGCTCCCAATTTCCAACGTGGTCACCCTAACAGATGCAAAAGCACCTCCAGGTGCAAGGCAACAAGGTCACTGAAATCCATCACTGACCCAACAACCCATTCCTCCGTCCCTGAGCCAAAGACCTACCCAGAACCTCCTCAGGGCAACTGAAGGACACAAAACCCACTTACCCTCTAAATACGAAACAGCGAACGCGCGTGTGAAGACCACTTACTTGTCCCATCATCCGGCTCAAAGCTGCCAGTGTTGTTCCATGTGTTGTTGTTACTATTCCCATAGCTCTCATCCGTGCCGGCCGGCTCGGCATAGTCAGCCGGGTTGAAAGTTCTGTTAAGAAATAGAAGGATGGAAATTTTTACTCCCTCTCCCTAAGCATTTTAAAAAAACAACTGATTTTATTCAGACCACAACACATCTCAAAGAGTTCCAGAAGACTCTCAGCAGAGGGATTCTTCAGCTACACCAGCCATTCCAAATTTAAGTTTGCATGACACAGTTTTGGCTTTATTAACAAAAAAGGAAAATCAGAAGACAAATGACTGACACAAACAGTATTATTCATGCACAAAGACTTATTTTTTGCTGTGGTTTGTAGCAGTGAAACTTACCCCATGCCTTGGGCTGAAAATCTTCCCCCTCGCCTTCCAGAGCCACCTGTAAAATATACACACGCACTGCTGAGCATCTCTCTTGGCTCTGCATCACCAGGAAAAGAAACATCTGAACAACATATGGAGTTCTGATGCCCAGAATATGAACGCAGCGAGGATCTTCCCAAGTTGATGGGATTTCCAGCAGTGTCTTTATATGTATGGGAATGACCTCAGCTGGCTGGCAGTGTAATTAGCAATGCACGATTCCAGGCTCGGATGAAGTTTCCAGCTGGCACGACCCGTAAGTACGGAACCCCAGGTTCTGATTTCTGCGGTGCGTGCCCTCAGCAGCAATTCCTGAACAGCACAGATTTTGTGGGGAAAATGAATTTCTGCCGCTGAGTACTTAAAAACCAAGCCAAGCGTTCACACAGCAATGGTGCTCAGAGGCACATGTGCAAGAACAAGGAGGATCCAGATTCTGTTGCTAACAAGCATTTGGCCCACCTACCAAAGAGGCACCTTAGGGTTTGGGGGTTTTTTACCTTCCCACCTTTATACAATAAAGCCCTGGGTTTTTTCCAACTCCACGGATGGGATGGAAGAACGAGATACTGTCTCTAGCATGCTTAAGATGGGGAAGCAACGCGTAGGCACCAAGTGTAAGCACAGAGAAATCAAGTGCTCATTTTCAGTTTGGCAATTCCTCCCATAAAAGAGGCTTTCAAACCTCATGGAGAAGATAGATATGTTGATGTAATTCTTCTCCTCGCACCCCCCTCTGACCTCAAACCCCATGCGTACCTCGGCCTCGGCCACGTCCCCGCCTCCCTCTTTCTGTGCCTCTTCCAGAAGATCCTCCACTCTTACCACCGTCCAGTCCATTCTCCTGGCCCCGGACTGAAAGACAGAACAACACAAAGACAATTTCAAGATTCATCCTGCTTTAGGGAGGATACAAGACAGGACCTCAAACACCGAAGCGCAGTGGCTGTGCGGGAGACCACACCGTCAAACGCTCCCATAACTTCTTTTATTTAAGCTGACGGTATGGAGGGTATCACCCCAGGAATCATCTCGGACAGGGGAGCATCAGATTGCCACACACCCAAGGATGGTTTTCCTCAAAAGACACAGCTGCCCAAGAAGATTTACTGACAGCTTTTACGCAGCACAAAGTGCCCTGGTGTGCACCATGACAGTTACGGGTGTTATTAAAGGGCAGGTCCATACACTCTCTTCCACGGCTGGCACCTCGCCCCCGCCTCGGCGGCCCACCACGTCGTCTGCTGAAATCCCGATCCCTCTCCCGGTTTTCTTTGCTTTCTTCACTGGGTTCTGTCTGTCCGCTCTCCTTCTGTCCTGAGACACCTTTCTTCTTCCCGACCATTTCCCAGGAATGCTGAAGGTTTGCAGAGGGGAAAGAAGTTAAATCACAGTTTGATCAACGCGCGACGCAAACACACACATATTTAAACATGCTACAGAGAATATATCAAGGGTCTCCAGAAAAATGGTTTCCAGCCCATTGTTTGTTTGGGGTTTTTTTTGGGGTTGTTTTTTTTTTTTTTTAGAAGGGTCTATCAGCCTGCACGCAGTACAGCTTCTTCCTTCAAGGGAAGCTTTCTTACAGCTGACTGGCATGCAGTTTGAGGTAACAAGAAAGGAGTTATTCTATTTCTGCAAAGATCTACCAAACCTCTTCAACAGAGTAGGCATAATATGTACTCAAGTTCACAGTGTGGATACATTTACCCTGTTTAGGGGGGGAAAAAAAAAAAAAAAAAAAAAAAAAAAAGACTGCCATTTCATATGAAGGTAATTTGTGTTGGCTATTAATTATTCTAGGAGGTGTGGGAAAGGAAAAGGATGAGCTCTTTGGCTTGCATTCTAATTATGCACCCTTTTTTGTTTGTGTGTCGTCCTCCCCTATTTCCTGTTGAATTTCTCATTCTGGAAATGTAAAATATTCAGGCAGGCAACCTAAACTGAATGTTACTTACTTCTCTTCTCCAGGCTGAACACCCCCAACTCTCCCAGCCTGGCCTCCTAGCAGAGGGGCTCCAGCCCTCGCAGCATTTTAGTAGCCCCTCGGATCATTTTAGTAGCCCTCCTCTGGCCCCGCTCCAACAGCTCCATGTCCTCCTGGTGCTGAGGGCTCCAGAGCTGGATGCAGGGCTCCAGGGGAGGTCTCCCCAGAGCACAGGTCACTGTTTTGGGGAGCTCTCAGAATAACCCAGATAAACATTCCAAAGTGCTCTGCAGTCAACGTTTCAGGGTAAGTTATTCTCTCTGATGCAGAGTGATTTAACAAAACCCCTCCCCTAAAGAGCAGCTCACAGGGAGAGGAGGATCACAGAATTTATCCACCAGGCAAGTTCAAGTCATCCTAAGTTCAACTGTGAGGAGTTAAGCACGCCTCCAGCTTACTGCCGTGGGCCCGCATCGGTTTATTTTATGACAGCCTGCAGTGGTTTCATACTCTTAAACTGATGCTGCACACTGTTAGAATAATTAAAAATAGTCACAAGTCATTGACAAACACCCAAAAACACAACTGGCAGACAAGCAAACGGCTGGTTTTGGACGGCAACATGCAGGGACAGTGACAAAAAAAAAACCCACAGAGGCACAAACTGCCTTCAAACTCAAGGCTTCTGAAGTCTCTCTCCATAGGTATCTGGCTCAGAATGAAATTTAGGAAAATATTTACTCCAAATACTGTAATTTTAAGCCTAATCTAGCCCAATGCTAAGATCACGCCAGCTCCTTTACTGTTTGAAAGAAGGTACGTTATGAGTAACTAGCTCGGCAGGTGAGCTGTCCTTCATCGTCACGGGAGCATCTGAGCAATTAGCAAGTCTGTTCCTTATCAGAAAATCCCCTTTCCAGGATTGCTGCACAAGCTGAACCCAGGCCAGAAGCAGCTCCAAGACCGCTGACCAGTTCCAGTGCAGATGCTGCCGGCGCGCGGTGCTGCGGGTACGAGCCTGCAGGCCCCCCATGGCACTGCAGGTTGGAGAAGTCGCAGGCACTCGAGGGCTTTGCTCTGCCAACTCCATTTCTGCCTCTACAGATCTTCTGCAGCAGCCATGCCTTGCCCTGCATCTCATGCCGCCGGGCATTTCAGCTGCTCGAATAAAGGAGGTACTGCTGCGTAACAGGGTTTGCTGCACCCCATCCTGGATGCTATTTTCATGAGCCACGTGTTTATCTAGGAAATGCAATTGCTGTGATAGCAGGAGTTTGTTGTTTAACTAGAAGGCGCCGGTTACAAGGGATGGGGAGGAAAATACAGTCACGGCAGAGCTTTGCCTCAGCAGTGCACATTAATATGCCAACGGCATCCTGGCTTGTCTCAGGAGTGGTGTGGCCAGCAGGAGCAGGGCAGGGAGCGTGCCCCTGTGCTGGGCACTGGGGGGGCCGCCCCTCGAGTGCTGGGGTCAGGGTTGGGCCCCTCCCTCCCCGAAGGACCTGGGGGGGCTGGAGCGTGTCCAGAGAAGGGCAGCGGAGCTGGGGAGGGGTCTGGAGCCCCAGGCTGCTGGGGAGCGGCTGGGGGAGCTGGGGGGGTTCAGCCTGGAGCAGAGGAGGCTGAGGGGAGCCCTCATCGCTGCCTA
>NW_009259103.1:150400-153812 GCF_000687185.1 Egretta garzetta | reverse complement strand
GCAGAGGCGGTGCTGAGGGCCAGGGTTTGGGGGTGGGATGGCAGGGGTAGGGGGGCGGTTGGGCTGGGGGAGCTTAAAGGGCTTTGCCAACCAAATGATTCTGTGATTTTATGATTCTAATATCATTTCCCTTTCTCATCGGATTTCCCAACAGCTATTTTGTTCAGCTGTCAATGGAAAGGGCTCTCTGAAGGCATGGAAGAGCCCTTACATGCGCTGTACTGAACTTGGCAGTGCCAAAGCTACGAAAGCAACTGATGCTGGGGAACAGCTACGTTACACAGGATATAGTCTGAGCTGTCCAGCTCATCCATCTACACTCAGGGCTAATAATGAGAGAAAAAAAAAATGAGCCAATACGTAATATTCTGAAGCGATATTTAGAGCCTCAGCTCTACAAAGAGTTGAGTCGGCTTCAGCCCAACCAGGGTGCTGGGCGGATATGTTTGATCAGCGGCAGTTTGGAAGGATCTGATATTTGTAGGCTTTTTACTGGGCTGTAGCAGAACTCGCATGTCTTTGTCACAAAACGAATGACATCCCGCACGCCAGGCAGAAGGCTCCTCCTAAGCAAGCGCTCGCTTTTCTCAGAGCTGACTCCCGCTTGCCCGAGACAGGCACCTGTGTGACTGACAGCAGTCGAGCTTGACTCCACAAAAAACAAACAGCAAGAAGACCCCCAAAAACATGGCATGGGCAGCAGCACACAAGCCAGTCAGCACATCGCTAAGCAGCAAACGTTTAGGGTCAGGGACACAAAACCGCATTACTCTAACAGAAATGAACCACAGCTGACATGTTCCAGCTTTGCACCACAGGTCGCTTCGCCCTCGTAAGAAAAGATCAGTTATTTCACACTCACGGCGGCGTGAAAGCCTACACAGATGCCACTATGCTGTTGGCAAAGTGCTTGGATTCAAAAGGAATCGGAAGCAAGTGGTTTATTGCATTTTCCCCTCTACTCCTTTGGGCCTGCTGGCCACGCTCGTATTCTGTGCGAGCCTACGGAGAGCAGGGTTAAGAAGCCAGGACACAATCACATTTTACATGCTACATGTGGAACTAGTCAGTCATTTTGGCTCTTGTTAGCCAGACATTACTCTATGTCTTGTCTCCAAATATGCAGTTACACTGAACTAGGCCTCACCAGATTTACAGGACCCAATCCTACCGTGTCCGGATTGCCCTCCAGCAGCACGTTGATGGCTCTGTTAACATCCCCATTGCAGTCATGCAGAGCAATCACGCACTCATCCTGGTTCTTGCCTGTGATGTCAATCAGCTGTAGAGAAGACAACACCACAGTCAGCACGTTCTAAACCAAGGTGGCACCAAAATCTCTACGGATCTCTTAGGAGGCAAGCAAGTAGAAGCCCAAACCAGAAATCCTACAAAGAAATGTCAGGGTTTGGGAGTGTCCTCAGCCTTCTCAGCTTAATTATGTCCCCTCAATGAGAAGTAACTGAGGGTGGGAATTTCTGAGTTACCGTTGTTTCACCACAACCCAACCTACAACCTCCTTTTCTCAGGATAATACTGTTCCCTGTGTTCTGGGGCTCAACATGGCAGGCACTAGAGCTCCTGAAAAACAAGCCAGTCCAAGGAAATTTGGGGAGCAGCCAGCCACATCCCTCCTGCAGCATTCACAGTGCTCTCGACATCAATTTTGCCTTCCCCTCACTTTCCACACTCACTTGTTTCACCTTCTCCTCAAAGTCAGCGTCGTTGTGGTCCGAAATCATCTGTGCAAGTCGAATCTGTTCCGCAGTGGCCTAAAGAAATCGAATGGGGAGAGAGAGCGTGGTCAGAGCGGTGCATTTCCAACAAACCTTCCTCCGAAGGCCACACCGCTTCCCCGAGATCTCTGGAAAGGAATCAATATGATGAAGAGGAGGCGCAAACAAGGGTCAGAAGAAGGCAAGCTTCAGCAACAAAGTCAGACGGAAGAGGAGCGAGCGAGGGGAGTCTGGAAGAAAGGGACGTGCCGCTGGATAGCCTTGCAGCACCAGGTGAGTGACAGTCACCCAAGCTATGTCCGTTTTGAGGCAAACCTTACCACCACCAGATCATCAAGACCCACCGCAGGCGGCTTCTCAGCCACTTGCCTTCATTAAAGTCAACGGGGAACGGTCAGACGGGAAGTGAAAATAAATCTCAGCCCCGGCTCCCGCTCGGTGGCACCGATGCGGAAACCCCACCGTCAGTGGCCGCCCAATTAACCTGGCTCCACGAGCAGCACCCTGCAGCGCGCGGGAGGTTCGTTAGGCCAAGCCCAGCCGTTAGTGCTGGGCCAGGCGGGAACGCCAGGTCTCCACCTCCAAGCTAACTGGTTTCCATGGACGCTGCCCTTACCTGCGGCCGCTGCTTGTGCTGTGTCTGGCTCTGTGTCTGTGTCTGCTCCCAGTTCCCCCGGGCTCGGTTAGTGCCCACCGATGTCATCATTTACAGTATATACAAATAACAGTATTTACAAGGTAGAACTCTGTGGTGGGTCAGGGGAGAAGAGAGAACAGACTGTTAGAAACCGAAAACAAAAGGCAGCACCAAGACTGAACGATCGCGTGGGCGAGGCGAGGCAGCCATTAAAGCCGTGGTGGGCCCCCACCCTCCCCGCCGCTTCCCCAAAAGCCCCGGTGGGCCAGCCTACCATTTCCACGTGCCCCCAAGACAACAAGGCCACTTGTACTTCTCGAGGTTTCTCCACCGCTACCACGGCGGAACGCTCCAAATGGAACATCACCTGCATCCAGGTGGGAGCAATCGGGACGCAGGAACAGAAGTACTTGGAGTAAAGGGTTTAACCACCCACTGCTAAAACGTAAGCGTGGGAGCGGGCACGGATTTGCCATGACCAGGGCCATTACAGGCTACGGCAATCAACTGGAGCAAGGAACACTTGGAAAAAGTTCTAAAGAAACTTCACTTGGAGAGCAGAATATCTCAGAGCCTCAGACACATCGGCTACTTCCCCTTCTCCTTTCTTGCCTTCAAGGCAGGGTAGGGGAAGCAAAAACGCTCCAGTAATAAGTGGTGCTATAGGTTTGTGGGATATTGTTTTTAAAAAACAAAATGCCGCCCCTGTAGAACTGCCCATTTTTGCTTGCTTCAATTATTCCCCAGAACTGGAAATGTTAAGTTTTCTTCTACTGAGTATTCTAGACCAAAAAAAAAAAAAAACTACCCCAAAAAAAGTGAACTAGATGTCAACAAGGAATAACAGCCTGTAACATTGTTTGATAACCGCTCAAGGCAAAAAAATCCCAGTAAGGGTCCAGGCCATGGAGCATCCAAAGCAACTGGAGTTTTATAACCTCACACTGGGCTTCAGGGGAAGAGCCCAAGCCCGGTGGTTAGAACGGGATCAGCACCGAGTACTTTCACCCTGCCTATCGTCTCCCAGACCCAAGGGATG
>NW_009259103.1:148168-150378 GCF_000687185.1 Egretta garzetta | reverse complement strand
TACTCCTGAGCCCCCGCAATCTCAATAATCGCAAGCTTCGCATTTTCCAATTCCGTTAACAAGACTGCGATGCCTTCCTCCAAAGCAGCAGGGTCTGCTCCAGGCGCTGGTGCTGCAGGGAGACGCTCGGGACAGGGGAAGGAGCCACAGGCAGAGCGTAAGAGCGGGGAGGAAACCCGAGTGAGAAAATCCAACCTGGAGTACGTGATCTGAAACATTGCGAACACCAACGTGGCAGCACAGAGCGAGGAAAGCTCAGAAGCAGCGTTAGCAAACAGGCCTGTAAGAACCGGGGAGTCTCTTGCCAAAGTCCACGAGCGGAGGGCTCGGACCAGGCTGAGACCTTTCCCCGAGAGCACGGAGACCCTAACGTCACCTCCGCGCCGTGGCTCCACGCACACACCACCACCGCTCCTGCTCCCATCAGTGTCTAGTGGTGGTTCGTAGGCAAGCTTTCAAACGCAATTGCTCCCACAGCTCCCCACAAAACTTCCAAAGTTCACCTTTTGGGGCTACCCATGCCTCACGGCAACTTAAAAACACAGTTTTCCAGCTATGCAGTACCAAGGATTCTTAGCAGGAAACAATCCAAGCTACCTGTCTGGTCACCAGGAGCCCCCAAGGTGCGCCGAGATTTAAGAGCACCAAGCCTGGGCTTCACCCAAGGCGGAGCAGACAAAGCCTCCTGGGCTACGCAGGCTCCTTCCCCACGGTCTTTATTTTCACTCTCCACCGCTCCATCTCTTCCAGTTCTAAGTGTTTCACGCACAAACAAGTTGTCATATTAAACCAATTTGGCAGCAGAACTGCAGGCCCAGAGGGAAGCAATCCTGCGCGTTTGCAGTAACTTAATCTGCAATTTCAATAGGATACAGTTCCAGCAGTCTGCTGCCCCGGACCTTTGTGCAGTGGCTGGGCATTGTTCAACAGCTGCCACGCTCCGCTCTGCCCAGCTGCAGTTCTGCCACAATTAAATCATAATTATTTTTTCTTCCCCATGCAAAAACCACACCAAAAAAACCCATCTATTAGAGAGATATCAGCCAAGCCCTGCCCCTGCTAAGACCGTCGGGTAAGCGGGCGTCCCCACACACCACCCCCATGCGCCGAATTGAGGGAAGAGGACTTGGCCGCCGATAATTTAGTCCTCAATCGTGCAACTTCAGTACGGCTCATGGGCAACATTTAACTCCAAATCTCGGTTATCCTGACACTTCAACTGGCCCTGCGCAGAAGTAACAATAACATGAGTTTACCGGTTCAAAGCAGTTTTCATCACAAGCATTTTACCCCCCTTTTATTCCCCCTGCCCCCCAAAGAGCAAACCCATGTATATTCACCAAAACGGACATAATAAAAAAGGGCGACTCCAGCCAAAGCGGATCGTGGCTGATCCGCACCAGAGAACCAGCGTTGAACCAGGCGAACGCTTACATTTCGGGACAAGGGGGAAAGCGATGTGTTCATAGAGGATTTAGGGAAGACAAAAAGCTTCACAGCTACAGGTTACAACACCTTTTCTTCAAAGAAGCTGCAAGTAAGTGTGCTGCGCTTTGCCGTTACCCCTCTTCCTTTTCAGACTACACCGCTACTCGCCTTCCATGTCTTAGAGAGGAGAGAGGCTCGGCTACATGGAACGTGAAGCGTGGAATCTCCGGAAAAAGAGGTGATACAGAAAGGTAACGAACTGTTCATTTTATTAGAGATTTCAGGCAAGTTACAATTTCAGAACAAGGATCTGTCGGTCACATCCGCTATCCCCAGCTGTGTCAGACCTGCCGGCTGATGCTAGGCAAGTCCTGGCACATCCCAGCCTCAGTTTCCCTTATCTGTTCATACAGAAAATTTCCATCCCCCTCCGACAAAGCTTAAGTATCACGTGCAAAAAGCTCCAAAGGAAAGGACCACAGAGGGCAAAGCATTTGGAAAGATTTTCCTGCAACGTGGGGCAGGACAAGCACCCGAAGGAGCCCGACGCGGGGGGCTGGTTTATCAGTGTTATGATTTTTTTTTTTTTCTTCCCCCTCTCTGGAGCAAACACATGGCAGCTGCAAACCGAGTAACTCCCGCACATGGGGAGTACAAGATTTGGGGGGTGGGGGGATGCCCCCGGATACACCAACAGAGACCCCAGCTCGGTCTGGGGGTGCAGCGCGTTACGGGGAGGACTCGCCAGCCGGGAGAGCGCCCGAAACCGGCGCAGAGGGAAG
>NW_009259103.1:145517-146590 GCF_000687185.1 Egretta garzetta | reverse complement strand
ACACCCCGGGCCCCTGTAAAGCCGACCCTGGGGTGTTCGTGAGGCTGCCGTGGGGCCGGGCCTGGGGTGTCCGTGGGGCCCCTGTGAGGCCGATCCTGATGTGTTCGTGGGGCTCCCGTGGGGCCGGACCTGGGGTGCCCGTGGGGCTGGACCTGGGGTGTCCATGGGGCTCCCGTGAGGCCGATCCTGGGGTGTTCGTGGGGCCCCCGTGAAGCCAGGCCCACGGTGTCCATAAAGCTTCAGCAAGACACGTCCCAGGGTGTCCGTGGGGGACTCTTGCAGAGCCAGACTGGGGGCCCACGCAGGGCTGGGCTGCAGCACCCGTGGTGTCCTGGGGCAGGGAGAGCACATGAGTCCTCCTTTGTGGAGGCTGGGGCGTTTGTGGGGCCAGCCCCGGGGCCCGTGGGGCTCCTGATGGGCTGAACAGGAACCCCTGGGCTTGCTGGGTTTGGGGGAGGTCTGTGGGTCCCTGTTGTTGCTCAGCCTGGAGTGTCCACGGGGTTGGGAACAGGGTGTCAGTGAGGCTGGGCTCAGTGCACTTAACCCCCGTCCCCGCTGCGGCGCCCCAGGTCTTCGTGCTGCTGTTCATCTTTGTGAAACGCCAGATCATGCGCTTCGCCATGAAGTCCCGCCGTGGCCCCCACGTGCCGGTCGGACAGCACGCGCCCAAGGTGGGTACGCACGACCCTGCGATGGGGATGTGCCCTCCCTCCCCTGCATCTGCGGACCCGTCCGTGCCCAGAGGGGCAGGCAAGGTCTGCTTCAAAATCCGATGTTTCCAGGAGCTGTCATCTCGCTGTAGTGACGGCAGCTAGGGGGGGAGTGGGTTTATTTCCAAGGGCCTCCAGGACATTGCTGGAACATGTCCAGAGGAGAGCCACAAAGCTGGGGAGGGGTCTGGAGCACAAGTCCTACGAGGAATGGCTGAGGGAACTGGGGGTGTTTAGTCTGGAGAAGAGGAGGCTGAGGGGAGCCCTCATTGTCCTCTACAACTGCCTGGCAGGAGGCTGTAGTGAGGTGGGGGTCGGCGTCTTCTCCCTGGTAATGGACGATAGGACGAGGGGGGATGGTTT
>NW_009259103.1:144612-145435 GCF_000687185.1 Egretta garzetta | reverse complement strand
CCCCCATCCCTGGAGGTATTTAAAAGAAGGAGAGATGAGGTGCTGAGGGCCAGGGTTTAGTGGTGGGATGGCAGGGGTAGGTTAACGGTTGGACTTGATCATCTTAAAGGGCTTTTCCAACCAAAGCAATTCTATGATTCTATGACGTGACTGTGATCATCCTTGTGATCCCACAAACAAAGCAAGTGCTCTGTAAATGTTTGGTGGTTTTTTTTTTTCACACTGTGCAGGATTTAAAGGAAGAAATCGACATTCGACTGTCGAGGGTACAAGACATAAAGTACGAGCCCCGGCTGTTAGCTGAGGACGACAGCCCTTACGATTCTGTGATTCTGTGATTCTGTGTACCTCCTCTACCTCCTCTCACTGTGTGTCAGTCAGAGGCCACCAGAGACACCGTCCGGTGCTTGTCCCACTACAACAGATCGTTCCCCTGGGACCGAGTTGCGTTGCTGGTCTCTTGGTGGCTGTCCCATCGCAATGTCACAATTTGGCGAGCTGAGACGAGACGTTGTCTCTGCACTGCACTCCTATCAGCTTTCCCCACCTCCCTCCCGCTGCCAAGTTTTGCAGAGCTTTCAGTTTGGGTTTTCTCTTTGCCAGGCTGCTATAACTACCTGTACAGAATGAAGGCGCTGGATGCGATCAGAACATCCGGTAAGGGAGCTCAGGGCAGGAGTGGGAGGGGAAGGGTGGAAGAGTGGCTGGAAAAGCTGCATGGTGGAAAAAGACCTGGGGATGCTGGTTGAGCCAGCAGGGTGCCCAGGTGGCCAAGAGGGCCAACAGCATCCTGGCTTGTCCCAGGAGTGGTGTGGGCAGCAGG
>NW_009259103.1:143175-144281 GCF_000687185.1 Egretta garzetta | reverse complement strand
GGGCAGAGGCGGTGCTGAGGGCCGGGGTTTGGGGGTGGGATGGCAGGGGTAGGGGAGCGGTTGGGCTGGGGGAGCTGAAAGGGCTTTTCCAACCCAAACCATTCTGTGATTCTATGAAACCGTGTGTGCAGGAAATAAGGGTGCGGCGCATCAGCAGCAGCCCTGTGGTCAGGCGGAAGGTCCTCGCTTGCAAATAGCAGTTACCCCGCCCGGGGCTGGTGGCCTGAGGGTCCACTTTGCTCACGCGTTGGGAGCAGGCAGCAAATGGAAGCAGCAGATGCGGGCAGTTTAATTATCCACCAACTTCCGACGCTGTCTGTGGGTGAACACAAGCGTTTTGACCTGTGCTTCAGCCGGTCGTGTTGTGCCTTTTTATTTTCCAGAAATCCCGTTTCACGCAGAGGGTCGGTACCCAAAGTCTTTGATAGGGAAGAACTTCTGTGCCTACCTGCTGGAACTGCGGAATTCCAGCACCTCCTTCAAAGGCATCCGCAAAGCCTTGATTGACACCTTGCTGGACGGGTACGAAAGTGCCCGCTACGGCACTGGGGTAAGCACCAGCGCGGCATCGCCTGGCCCCCGCGGCAGCGCAGGGGGCTGTTCCTGCGCTCCAGTCTGACCGGTGGACGGAGGTCGCGCTGAGACCTCGGCTGGGTTTTCCACAGTCTTTTCTGTTTGCGTCCAGGTCTTTGGGAAACCAGAATATCTGCAGTACCAGGATGCTCTGAACGAGCTGGCAAACATGTAAGTGTTACTGTCCGGGTGTGCTGCTGGGGTGCGGCTTCTTGGGCCCCAGTGGCCCATCGTGGAGGTGTGAATAGAGATGGGTTTGGGGGCAAAACCCAGCCTCTGAGACATGGGCTGTCTGTCCTTCCAGGTTTACTTAATCCTTACAGCCTGTCTGTTATTGTGGTTTTGGGTTTGTTATTTGGTCACGTTCCCTGCTTTGAGCCAGGGGCCTCATGCGGGCTCCAGGCCTGGCACCCGCAGAAGCTCCAGCCTCGGTTTTCAAACCCGCAGTCAGCGCCGTTGTCCCGAGGGCAGATCTGCCTCGTGTTGGACAGACGGACACGATGGTTGCGCAGCTCCTCTGGGGAGGGCGGCAG
>NW_009259103.1:142886-143103 GCF_000687185.1 Egretta garzetta | reverse complement strand
CAAGGAACTCACCCTCTCCCCCGAAGTCTCCAACCCCGCCACCATCCAGGTCACCTACCTGCCTTCCAACCAGAAGAGCAAACGTGCCAAACACTTCCTGGAGCTGAAGAGCTTCAAGGACAACTACAACACGCTGGAGAGCACCCTGTGAGCCAGCACTGCTCCACTGCTCCGGGGAGCTGCCATGAGCAGAGCCCCTTGCTGGGCGCAGCTGGTG
>NW_009259103.1:139922-141022 GCF_000687185.1 Egretta garzetta | reverse complement strand
TGTGTCCCCCTCCCCGCCCGGGTCCCACACGGCGTTTGTGTCCCGCTCCCAGCACGGGTCCCACGTGGCATCAGCCACACGTTCCTGTCCCCTGTGGCACGGTGCTCCTGGCCGCAGCACAGCCCTGCAGCAGCGGGGAGAGGAGCCCGGCTGGGCTGGGTGCGATGCTCTCTGGCCCTACTCCCCACCTGGACACCCCTGAACCCCCCTCTCCTCCCTGGCTGGGGGGGCCCTGTCCCCCGCCTCCTGTCCCCCCCCTCCTGTCCCCACTGCCTGTGCCCGACCTTGGTGTCTCCCGGCCCCAGGGCCCATCAGCGCCTGCCCTGGCTCTGCTTATTGACAGGGCTGGGGGCCGCTGGGCCGGCACCCCCCGCCCATGGCCCTTCATTAGCTCCGCTGTCGGGTTGCATCACATCAGCCGCCGCTGCATGCGCGTCCCCGGCTCCCGGCACCGTGCTGCTGCCACATGTGTCCCTGCCGTCCCCCCTGCCACATTCCCTGCTGCTCCGCTGCCGCACCCATGGGGCTGGAGCCCCTGGTCCCCCAGTCCAGGCAGGCAGGGGGGCAGGGGCTGTGCTCCTGTCCCCCTGTGGCACTCAGGGCTCTGGCTGCCCCACGTCCTGTCCCATTGGCCCCCCAAAGTTTGGGCCACAGCAGAGCCCCCAGTGCCATTCCCAAGGTCAGTGCGTCCCGCTGCGGTGAAACACCGGCACGGCACAGGGAGACATGTGCCCCCAGCACCCCGAGAGACCCCACGTGCCCTCGTGGCTGGACACGGCCAACCAGGTCCCAATGGCCACCCCAGGGTGGGTCTGGGGTCCTGCCTTTGTCACCCAGCTGTGCCCAGCACAGGGGGGCTACAGCCACGTGACGGATGGGGCAGGATGACAGCAGTCGCCTCCTCTGGCTGCCCCGTGAGGGAATGCTCCTGTGGACAGGGGGTCCCCGTGGGTCCCCCAAAGCGAGGGGATAGGGACACAGCCCCCCAGTGCCCGCCGGGGCTTGTCCTTGGGCAGGGTCACACGCAGCCCCTCAGCGGCGCAGAGGCTGCCGGGACGGGGCCGGCTCCCCGGTATCGACGGCCTCACTAATGACGGCGG
>NW_009259103.1:139391-139803 GCF_000687185.1 Egretta garzetta | reverse complement strand
CCCCGCGCCGCCATGCTCCGGCTTCGTCCCTGCTGCGGGATGCCTCCTGCTCAGGCACCAGATCCCAGAGCATCCCAGTGCCGGTGCAGCGGCCCAGGCGGGCTCCAGACACCGGTGCCCTGGGGGGGGTCCTGCCCTGGCACACGTGGAGGAGTTCCCCGCCCCCCCAGCCTCTTCTCTCCTTCTCTTGCAGGGAGCTGAGCCCTGGGTCCTGTCTGCCTCCGCTTGCCCCTGCCTCTGTCTGATATGTTTGATATTAGGTTGTTTTATTGGAAAACCAACTAAATATCAAACATATTCTTACAGCGCCAGGGATGCCCAGCGCCGACCCGGCGAGACACTGCCTGTGCCCTCCTGCAGGCAGGGGGGGGCCCGGGGGGGCCCTCCGCCCCCCTTCCCGCACCCCCCTGCC
>NW_009259103.1:138437-138809 GCF_000687185.1 Egretta garzetta | reverse complement strand
CCTCCAGCTTCCAACAGCATCTTCTGCCTCGCCGCCAAGCGCCAGCACGGCCGGAGCTGGGCTCGGGGCTCAGCGCGCTCCCGGGGGGCTCTTCCCTGGGTGTTGGGGTCAGCTCCCCCCACTGCTCCCTGCTGAGCCAAACAATTTGGGCCAGGGGCTGCTGCTAAGCCCCTGCTCTTAAAATAGCACCAGGCTGAGCTCGCCCTTTTCCACACCGCCCATGGGCACGGGTAAATGTCAGCCCGGGGGCCACCAAAACATCCCAGGCCCCTGGTGGGGTGCAAATCGTGGGGGGGCTTCGCTGCCGGTGCCGCATGGACCCGGCTCAATGCTTGCCCAGCATGTCCCGAGGGAGTGCCGGGTGGGAGCACG
>NW_009259103.1:137159-138127 GCF_000687185.1 Egretta garzetta | reverse complement strand
GCCCGCCACCCCGCCGCCGGCGCCCGTGTCCCACCGAGGATGGAGGCCATCAAGAAGAAGATGCAGATGCTGAAGCTGGACAAGGAGAACGCCCTGGACCGGGCGGAGCAGGCGGAGGCCGAGCAGAAGCAGGCGGAGGAACGGAGCAAGCAGGTAGGGTGGGTGGCAGAAGCCCCCAGCCTGGGTTTGGCTTCTCCCTGTGCTGGACCCAACACAGACTCTGGCAAGAAGAACAAGGGTGTGAGAGCCGTCACCGTCCCACCGCTCGGGGACCGTGTCCGAGGGCTGCCCGGGGCTCAGCCCCTGCCAGCTGCTGTCATGTGGGACAGGGACGGACGCTGTGGGGCAGAGCCGGCCCCGGGATGGGGCAGGAGGGATGCTGTGGGGCAGAGCTGAGCCTGGGATGGGGCAGGCAGGGCTCTCCCGAAGTGTGGGGGTCCGGAGGGGCGTCCGCCTGCGGTAACTGCTGCTGCCCTTCCAGCTGGAGGATGAGCTCGCCGCCATGCAGAAGAAGCTGAAGGGGACGGAGGATGAGCTGGACAAATATTCCGAGGCCCTGAAAGATGCCCAGGAGAAGCTGGAGCTGGCGGAGAAGAAAGCGGCAGACGTACGTATGGGACGCAGGGTGGGAGCTGGGTTGGCTGGCCTCCCCTTGTCACCCTCCTGGTGGGACTGCAGCCCTTCCCGGCGGCCTTGGGGACAGAGGAAGGTCCCTGCCAGGCTCAGTGTACTCCTGGCGTAGCTGTGCGGGTGTCTGGGAGCAGTAAGCGACCCTAGGAAGGACACATCCTGGGGGGGCCACCCATGGCCATGCAGGGGGCAGAGGGATGCTGGCAAGGGGCCGGTCCTGGCTTCTTCCCAGGCACGGACATCCTGGGCAGCCTGGGAGCGGGGACGGAGCAGGCTGGGCAGCCCAGGCGCCCCGAAGCCGGGCATGGGCACCCCGAGCTGGGGGCAGAGCCGCAGCG
>NW_009259103.1:136148-136723 GCF_000687185.1 Egretta garzetta | reverse complement strand
CCATGGGGGAGCGCCCCAAGCCCCGGCACGATGCCTGGGCTGGCTCCTGCCGGCACGTCCTGGCTCCGAGCTGGGGGCCAGGGTGCAATCCGGAACTCCCCAGCCCTCCCTGAGCCCCGGGGCGTTCGTCAACCCTGCGGCTTTGCTCGCGGCTTCCTGTCCCGGCCCCGGCCGAGCGTGCCGGCCGCGCTGGAGCTCAGCACATGCTGAGCGCGGTGTTGCAGAGCTCTGGGGAGCCCTTTTCCTTCCCTCGCACCCTTCTTCCCTCCCTTCGCTCCCCGCTGGCATTTTCACTCTCTCCCTGCCATTGAGGACCACATCCCCGCTGGATTTGCAACTCGTTAATCCCTTTTGGTGCCTTTGCAGCCCCCTTTTTCTGGCCAGGGGAGCCTTGGGGCTCCCCTGCTTTCACCCCGGCGCAGGGAAGCGGGGGGACGGGAGGAGGGATTTCGCACCCCGGGGCGCTGGATCCCTCCTGGCTCCTTCCAGCCAGCGGGAGCGCGCAGGGTCAGGCCCTTTCGGTCGCCAGCTCATCTCTGGGGGACGTGCCAAGCCGTTCGGCCGGCCGAGCTCGG
>NW_009259103.1:133671-134809 GCF_000687185.1 Egretta garzetta | reverse complement strand
CCGTTAAAGGCCCGGCGGGCCTGAGGGCCGGGGTGGCCTCAGGGCAGCCCCAGCCCCACTGCGCTCCCGGGGCTGCAGAGCTGCCTGGGCATGGGACCCCCAGCGTGTGGGGCTGCGTGGGGCAGGGTGAGGGGCCGCGGGGGGCAGGCTCCCAGGACTGCATGGGGCAAGGCTCAGGTCCTCAGGCCTCTGGTCCCTGTACCATGTGGGGCAGGTCCCCGTGTCCCCACACCCACATGGGGCAGGCCCTGGTGTCCCCATACCCAGGTCCCCATACCCTGGTGTCCCCACACCCAGGTCCCTGTTCCCCAAGTGCCTATGGGGCAGGTCCTTGGTCCCCCCATGCATGTAGGGCAGGTCCCCATTCCCCAAGTGCCTATGGGGCAGGTCCCCATGTCCCCCCCATGCATGTAGGGCAGGTCCCTGTGACCCCAGGCCCGCATGGAGCAGGTCCCAGTGTCCCCTCCACCCATGTGGAACAGGACCCCATGCCCCCAGGCCCATGTAGGGCAGGTCCCTGTGCCCCAAGTGCCTGTGGGGCAGGTCCCCATGCCCCCAGGCCCATGTAGGGCAGGTCCCTGTGCCCCAAGTGCCTGTGGGGCAGGTCCCCATGCCCCCAGGCCCATGTAGGGCAGGTCCCTGTGCCCCAAGTGCCTGTGGGGCAGGTCCCCATGCCCCCAGGCCCATGTAGGGCAGGTCCCTGTGCCCCAAGTGCCTGTGGGGCAGGTCCCCATGCCCCCAGGCCCATGTAGGGCAGGTCCCTGTGCCCCAAGTGCCTGTGGGGCAGGTCCCCATGCCCCCAGGCCCATGTAGGGCAGGTCCCTGTGACCCCCGGCCCGCATGGAGCAGGTCCCAGTGTCCCCTCCACCCATGTGGAACAGGACCCCATGCCCCCAGGCCCATGTAGGGCAGGTCCCTGTGCCCCAAGTGCCTGTGGGGCAGGTCCCCATGCCCCTAGGATGATGTGGGGCAGGTCCCCGTGCCCCCAGGCCCACGTGGGGCAGGTCCCCGTGCCCCCAGCACGATGTGGGGCAGGTCCCTGTGCCCCCAGGCCCACATGGGGCAGGTCCCTGTGCCCCTAGGCCGATGTGGGGCAGGTCCCCGTGCCCCCAGGCCGAAGTGGGGCAGGGCCCCGTGT
>NW_009259103.1:115871-132181 GCF_000687185.1 Egretta garzetta | reverse complement strand
CCTGACCCCCCGAGCGCCCGCTCTCACCGCTCTGTCGGGTCGGCGAGGCTGGCGGCAGCGTGGGGACAGTGGATGGGGTGACACAGGGCAGGCCCTCGCAGGTGACCGGCTCGGATCTGAGCGTGACTCTTTGCAAATTTGGCTGGTGGTTTTGCTGCTGATTCGGTTCAAAATGTGAAACTGAGATTTTTTTTCCACCCCTGGTGCTCGAGTCCGATGTCTGCGACGAGCGGTGGGGTGCTGCGACGAGCGGTGGGGTGCTGCTGCTGTGGGGCTTTGCTGCTGAGGCCGATGCCGCGCAGTGGGACCAGGCCACTCCCAGACCTCAGCTGGGTTCTTTCTTTGCAGCCACATAAGGAATTCTCTTGCAATAGCGGCGTTGTCATGGGAACGTGCGTGTTTCTCCTAGCTCGCTGGAGCCTCGCTACCGGGGAGACAACCAGTGTTTCCAGTGTAGTGGTGTCTTGTAGTCAACCTGTGGCCTGGCCCTTGGGACCTGAGGGACGTCCCTGGTGGAGCTCTGTGGCCTGGGGAAGCGATGGTGAGCACAGAAGGCCGAGGTGAGCTCTGCCCGTGGCTTGCAGGGCTCCCGGTTGCTCCCTGACTCAGGGCTGCCTTCCTGAAGGAAGCACGGAGTAACGGGAATGTGCTGCCTGGAAGTGTCACCCCTGTACTCCGGGGGAGCCTGACCGCTTTGTCTGTATCCCGGGAGGAGAAGCAGAAAGGGAGGTGTAAGGACCCTTCTGCAGAGGGAGAGAGAGAGGCAGGTCCTTAAAAACAAGGGTGGTTGGGGGTTTTTTGGGTGGGTTAAGTGCTGCCTGCAGGAAGTCAGGGCTAAGTGATGTGGTTTAGGGGGTCAGGAAATGGAGGCCTGCTGTGCTGGCGAGTCTCCATCCCCTGGGAGAGGGAGGAGGCTCTCCACCTTGACAGCTCATTGCCTCTTTAGTAGGCAAAAGACCTGTGTGTTGAGCAGTCTCCTTCCCATTTCTGTTTAACGTCTTGTTTTGTTCCTCTTCGAGCAGACCACTTCCTCCTCCGGAGGAACATGCTGGCGGGGCTGGCTCTGGGGCTGCCCACTGCAGCGCTGCCTTGTTTGAGCATCGGTGTTGTGGGTTTCCCCGGCAAGGAGCAGGGCGTGCCGGTATGGGAGCTCCTTTTCAAGTTGTGTTCTCACACCCTGATCTTGAAACATGCTGCGGGGGGGGTGCCGAGTGCCTTGCTGCCGACCGGGGGAAGAGCTCGGACAGCCTCTCCCGGGAACTGAAAGTGATTTGTGTCGGGCCTTGCTCTAACACTGGCTTCTTTCATCGCTCTGCTCCTCCCTTCTTCGGCATGGTTAGAAGCAAGCATGTCTTTGCAGGCTGCTTTGTTACGAGTAGCCGGGGTATTTCATATATGCCCGGCATGTGCCTGTGCACAGGTCTCTGTAGAGGATCACAGCGCTGCCCTGAAATGGCCGCAGCCTTGTCCATCTTTGTACCAGTGTGGTAATCCTACTGGAGAGTGGGATTCTGGCTTCCCCTGGGGTGGCTCAGGTGGGGCGTTAATGTCCCCAAAGCATCTAGCCTTCCCCACAGGCTCCTGTTGGGGTTGATGCATTCTGGGCTGTAAGAATCACAGAATTGTTTAGGTTGAAAAAACCCTTTCAGCTCCCCCAGCCCAGCTGTTCCCCTACCCCTGCCATCCCACCCCCAAATTCCAGCCCTCAGCACCGCCCCTGCCTGGCTGTTAAATCCCCCCCGGGCTGGGGACTCGACCCCTTCCCTGGGCAGCCCCTTCCAGCCCCTGACAGCCCCAAGGGGAAGGAATTGTTCCCCATGCCCAACCTCACCCTGCCCTGGCACAACTTGAGGCCGGTGCCCCTCGTCCCATCGCCTCGCGGTCGATAGCATCACTGCTGTAACAGGCCTGACTGGGGGGGCTGCGATGGCTTCTGATCTCTGCTCATCCATTTAAGCCTCAGTCGCTTTTGTGGTCACGCTTCTGGCAAATGTGCGGTGCCTGCGAGCTCTCAACAATTTCACCGGCTCCTGGCAATTTTGGACTGAACCAAGGTGAGGTCTGTGTGTGGCTGTTGCTGGGGAACAGCCTCCTCAACCTGTCTCAAGACTGGCCTGAGGCTTTTGCTCTTTCTCTGGATGATTACTGAATCGCTGGGAGGAAGGCAGCCTAGAGCACAGCTGGCTCTCTGGGGCTTGAGCCGCGGGGGCTGCAGGCATGACAGCCATCGGCTGAGCCCTGCTGCTGCCCTGGGTCAGTGCAGCGCTGTAGAAAGCTTGGCCTGCCAGTGCCCTGACACGGCTCGGCAGACCTCTGAACCTGAAGCTGTTAATCTTTCTCGCGTTGGCTGATGCGAGGGCTTGTTTCAAGCAATGCTCGTGTCCAGATCACATGAGTAAACTGACTTTGTGCTAAATGGTAGCTGTCACGGAGCTCTGGTGTGGTGGATAAATAGGACTGTGATTGATGGCCTGGCAGGATTACAGCAGCTGCAGAGAAGACCCATTAGCGTAAGTCATCTACTTAGTGTTTATGGCTTAAACTGTCACGTCAGCTCAAGCTGACAGACGAGAAACCTGCAGGATGACTGCTGCGTGGACAAAGTGTGTGCCTGTGTGTGTGAAATGCTGGGAGGCTTTAGTGTGCGTGCAAGCCTGTGGGAGCGCAGCCTCTGTAAGAAAGTGGATAAAGCAATCCTGGCTTTGTTTTGGCTTCCCATGTGCTGCCGCTGACCCGAAGGCAGAGCTTAGCCACCCCACGCTAACTGCTAAACCTGCCACAGGCTGAGTCACCCTCATCTGCTCCCTCTAGGCTGAGGCAGAAGTGGCATCTTTGAATCGCCGTATCCAGCTGGTAGAGGAGGAGTTAGACCGAGCCCAGGAGCGCCTTGCCACAGCTCTGCAGAAGCTGGAGGAGGCAGAGAAGGCTGCAGATGAGAGCGAAAGGTGAGCAAGGGCTGCTGCTCTCACTCTGTCAAACATATCGGACACGTTCCTGACTGAGGGCCTGGTGCCATCAACCTCTTGGGCTTCCTGGAGGGTGGGAAGTAGATACCACATCAAGGCTGCATGTGGAAGTCGGTACCCACTTATGCAGAGCAACTAAACCAATGCTGCTGGAGTGAGTATCTTGGAACCTGAGGCTAAGGAGTAAGTGCTGTGTGCTACCATGCATCCCTGCCTCCAAGGGAGGAGAAGTGAAGTGGGTTCTGGGACACCGTTGAGTTGTAAAGGTGGCTGCTGGTGAGGAAGTCTCTCTTCCCGCTGCCTCTGCCAGCATCCTCCCTTCTGGCAGACGTCCTCTGACCTGGCGCTGTGATTCAGAGGGGAGCGGTCCACTTCCAGTTGGCTGATGTGCTTCATTGGTGCACACGCTGTAGCGAGCAGCCTGACCCAGCTGATATCCTGCCATAAAGACGGACTTGGCTCTTCCTGCATTCCAGCTTGGAAAGTCCTTGGCTCAGCTCTGTGGAGTCCCTAAGACAGCCTAGCTCGTTCTTCTCAGCAGCACCACATTTCCCTTGGTCCAGGAGCCCAATGAGCTGCTGGAGCAATGCTCCAAGGACCAGTGCATTCTGAGGAATCGAGCCTGCTGTATTTGCATCAGCACAGCGGTGTCTGCCTTCTGGTGTCACCCTCTGCACTTGGAGGTGTTGTGGCTTGTAAGGAAACAACGTGTTCCCGGGGGAGCACTGTTAATGCTCTGAAACTCGTTACACTGTTGGCTTGTGCAGGATTGTTTTATACATCTCCCCTCCCTGTGCTTTCTTTTGGGCAGAGGCATGAAAGTCATTGAAAACAGAGCTCTGAAGGATGAGGAGAAGATGGAACTGCAGGAGATCCAGCTCAAGGAAGCCAAGCACATTGCAGAGGAGGCGGACAGGAAGTATGAGGAGGTGAGATCCTTGGATGCTCTAGTACAGCTGACCCTGGCCAAGAGAGGCGGCTTCTCTTCCTCCTGACAGGGCTTTCCTCAGCAAACCCTGGCGGGGAGAGCCTGGCTCTCAGCAGAGCTACATCAGTGTTCCCCTTAGCCAAAAGACTCTGGCAGCTCCAGTGGCTCCTGCAGGCGTTCCTTTTGCTGCCCTGCACAGCCTACAAGTACAAAATCCTCTTCCTTCCTCTTAATTCCGATTCTCCCTTCCAGGTTGCTCGGAAACTGGTGATCATAGAAGGAGATCTGGAGCGTACTGAAGAGAGAGCTGAGCTTGCAGAGTCGTGAGTAATCTGCTCGCACGTAACTGGCACATCTACCTTTGCATGGGAACTAACACAGCATTTCTAACCTTGTTACACAAGGCCTGAAGCACAGGGTGGGTTTAGATCCTCAGATGAAAGAGTTGGAAGCACTCTCCTGCTCAGAACAGGATTAGGTCCACTGAGGATGTGGAGTTTACAATGATGTGATTTGCCACGTAGTGGAGATGTTCTGCCCCATTGCATGGAGGGGCTCCCTAATTAGTGAGGCCAGAGAATCCTCCTCCACTCACTATTCACCAGCACTGCTTTGTACGTAAGGTCACGAGATCCGTACACGTTGCTACGGGGCACATGAGTGCACAGCACTTGTCCTAAAATGGCAGAGGCCTCCCAGGCCGGGAGCTGAAGTGGCATGCGGGATGTCTGAGGGCAGAACTGTGGCTGAGTTTGGTCTCTGGCCTCTTAAAATATTTTCAGTAACCACTACAGACTTCTGCACTGCTGAGCAGCAAGCTGGACTTGCTCTGCTTGGAGCAGACACACAAATTGTGGTGTTTGGGCTCCTTTCACGTGTCTGGATGCCTTAGCTGATCCTCAAGGAGCTGGTCTGGGCCTTTCTGTACTCTGGGCCTTGTCTAACAAAGTTGGCGTGTATGCAGCAGTAGCGCTGTGCTTCCTGCCCAGACATGCATGTCGTGACCTTGACTTTTTTGTGTTTTTCCCCTACCCCCTTTTTTGCTCTGTGGTATTGTGTTATTGGTGCTCCTTTTGACCCTTGCCCCCACCTGGCTTGTGCCATCCTGTGACCGTCACTAACAGTCGTTGCCGGGAGCTGCAGGAGCAGATCAGAGTGATGGACCAGAACTTGAAGTGTCTGTCTGTTGCCGAAGAAAAGGTACTAACCTTTCCCTTCTCGAACCATTAAACCAGAACTCTTGTGGTCTTCTTGCTACGCTCCTTCCCTCAGCTTAACTGCGTCTTTCTCTCTCCTGGAATGTTCTGTCCTCTCTGCACATAAATATTCCTGTCTGAGTGGTGGCAGCTGTCCATCTGTCCGGCAGAACAGCTTCCCTCCTTACAGCAAACTAAACAGGCAGCTCGTACTTGAAGACTCCAGGCCCGGCAGAAATCTGTGTCCACATCTCAGCTGCTCAGCTCAGCGTCCTGCGCATGTGCTGGCAGAATACTTAAAATATGAAATTGAAGGCGGGAAGGGAACTTGCTTTCCGCACAAGTGCCTCAAAGCAGGGTCCCATCCAGTCTGAGTGCAGACTGTCTCCTAAAGAACTTCCCGGTCTTCCCTGCACATGGATTCACTTCTTGTCTCTCCTGTCTTTCCCTCCCACTTCTTCTTTTCCTTTTTCTCCCCACCCTTTCTTTATGAAACCCCACAGTAAATGTTCCGAGCTGGAAGAAGAGCTGAAGAATGTCACCAACAATCTCAAGTCTCTTGAGGCTCAGGCTGAGAAGGTAGGGCTGCTTGTCCAAGGGCCAGAAACATTTCTGGTTTGCTAGGAGGGTGTGTGACAGCAGAGGACCTGCTGGGATAGAAATGATGCAACTGCAGCCTTAAGCAAGCAAGCAGAGCTATGCTTGCTCTCCTGGGAGAGGTAACGGATTTCAGTGCAGGGCTAGTGTTGATGGTAGAAGACGGGAGTGCGGGAAGCCTGGATGCCCTTCCCTGCCTTGAGGCAGACTCGATGAGCCAAGATGTTGATGCTGCTGGGATGAGAATTTTTCTGTGCCCAAGTTTGTGTAACGTGCATGGTGTGGGACTTGTTGCCTGCCCTGGTTCTGTTGGATTAGGGCAGGGATGTGAACAGCTCCCAGTTGGAAGTTTCTATGGGCATGTGCATTGCAGGGAGGAGTTTATATCTCCCTCTGTAGCTGTGAGCTCTCTGGAGTGGGAGGTACCTGGGGCTGCTGAGGGCTGCTGATTGCTGACTCCTCTCCTTTTCCACAGTACTCTCAAAAAGAGGATAAATACGAAGAAGAGATCAAGATCCTGACTGATAAACTTAAAGAGGTGAGTGACCATGTTGGCATGGCTCAGCTGGGTGAGCTTGGCCTCAGCTTGCTTGGGGAGAGATGAGGAGAGTGGGAGACTTCATGTCCTCAGGCTGATGCCCCTGTAGTCCTTTGCTGCATCCCAAAGCTGTTGTACTAATTGGCTTGCTTCTGTCTGGCAGGCGGAGACCCGTGCTGAATTTGCTGAGCGGTCTGTAGCCAAGCTGGAGAAGACCATTGATGATTTGGAAGGTACATTCTGGGGATGGGAAGCCAAAGAATATGTGGTGAGGCGTGGGGAGCTGAGGAAGGCTGTCTCCCAGATAGTTGGAGACTGGAGACACTGCTCTGCTCCTCAGTACTTGGAGCATGACCTAACTCTGCCTTCAGGTGAGGCTTGGTGCCTCTGGGCACGAGTCATGACCTGGGTATCTACTTCAAAAACTGTTCCCTGGTTGTGCTGTAGCAGATCTCAAGCTCTTGATCCAAACACCTTGCCGTATCTGACTGATAGTGACAGATAGCGTGGCTGGTGTATCTTGGTTGTGATATCCTCAGGAATGTAACTGGATTCCTGTACTCCAGCTTAACCCAGTTTAAGGAGTGGCATAGGAAAGACTCCTGAACTCAACAGGAATTTGTTCCAATAACATAGTTATGTGCAGAATCTCATGGACGTTGCTGTCTGCTGCAGACAGTGTTGCTGCAAATCAACCACAGAGCCTTGAAACAGCCCCCATGAAGACTCAGACTCCCTGGTTGTCAGTCCTGGTTCAAGATTAAATCACCAGAAGCCCCATCCGTGCAGTGTGGTGGTCAGCCTGTGCCAAGGATGGGTTCCTTTCCTCCTCCTGTTCCTGGTTTCACAGTACTTCAGGAGCACTCTGGAGGCCAGCTGTTGCAGAATCCTACCTTTCCCCAAGCTGTGGAAGGAGAAGGTTCTAATTGTCTCCCTTAAATCTGGGGCTGTGGCAGGATCCTTCAGTGGATAGCTGTGGCTGGAGTGGTGGTGATGGTAAACCAAAACTCTTACAGGCCTCCTGCCTCAACCACAGCATGTGCCTTTGTGGTCTTTTAGTGCCAGGTCTTGGAGATTCAAAGGCACATCCTACTGTCTGGAGTCACTCAGGAGGGTTTTTTATTGTCTAGAAATAGCAATGGTGTCAGCTGAGTTGTTCCAGAACCACAGCCAAGGAGCAGTCTGAGCCACCTCATGATCCAGGGCAAGCTTTTATTGGGAACTGCAAAAAAACCTCTTCCAAATTCCTACATGCTCCCCTTGAAACACGTTGATTGAGAGTTGGCTCTGGTCTCCAGCCTTGCTGCTGAAGTGACCTAGTTTATGACAACTGACAAAGTTCTCTGGGCTCGGTGAAGCTGTTAACAACATTACCAGCTGTACTGTAGCGTAGGCAGCCAGAGCTGGGAGGAGTCTCTGCCAGCTCTGCACAGTTCTCAAGGAGTGCATCAGAGTTGCAGGACTGCCTCCTCCCCTGAAGGTGGGTGACCTGCCTGCCTGCTCCATTATCTGATGGAAAACACAGGCGTGGCCTGTCTGCTTGGCTTACTCCGCCTCGCTGTGCGCTACGGAATGGGAATTCCCTCTGATGCCCAGGACTATTAGATGATTGATTTCTCCCAAGCCGGTTTTTGTATTGAGACTGAAGGTGAGAACAAAAGCACCTCAACGGATACATGCCTTCCATAGGTGTAGCAAGCTTCTCCCGAACTGGATGGAGTTGCCCTTCCCTGCTGCTCCTCCTCTCAGTGGTTCTTGCTGACCTAGCTGGGCAGCTTGTTCTCACAAGCTGATGTGGTTTTGCTTTTTGGCTCTGCTCCCCTCAGAGCTGGCTGGAAGGCACTTGCTGGTCAGACTGTCCTCAGGCTGTTGGAACCCTCCCATTCATTGTCGGGAACTCATACGGAGTCGTGATGGCTCCGTCTCCAACTTCGTTTTCTTCTGTTCATGAATCCCATGCTGCTTTTCCTGCCCCAGGGTGTTGGAAGAACTCCTTTGCCTTCCCTCATTGTTTCCCTTTTGTTCTCCTCCTAAACCTCTTCTAGATGAGCTCTATGCCCAGAAACTGAAGTACAAAGCAATTAGTGAGGAACTGGACCACGCCCTGAATGACATGACTTCCATGTAAATATGAGCTGGCTGGTGTTCACCTCTCGCTTCAGCAGGCTAGACCGCCAGAGCTTGCTTGGTTTGCTGTGATTTTTCATAGTTGGAGAATCAATGGCACTGTGTTGTCTAGGTTACTTCTACAGATCTCTGCCTCAAGGATTGCGGAGGCTTCCCTGCAGCATGCTGTACTCTAACTCTAGGTCCTTGTGATCTGCATGTGTAACACTAAGTGCTGTGCTGGCCTGAAAGGATTCTGACTTGAACTCTACAAGTGCAATTCCCAGTCCTACTGAGAAAGGCTTCCTAAGGTAATGTGGCTTAGTTGCCTGCTGGAGCCACTGGGCCATGGTCTCAGGATTCCTCCTGGAAGAGGCTGTGGATAGCACTCGAGTGGATTCCTTAGGAATTGCCATGACAGGCTTGAGATGGGCTGGATCATGAGCTGATCTGTGGAAGTAGCTGAACCCGTATGTTTCTGCAACTTCGCTACTCAGCTTTTTGTTCGGATTTGCGGTGGGTTCTGCTAACAGCTGCTCCGCACGGTCCTTACCACTAACCAAGGAGAGGCCAGGTACTTGTGCTGCAGAGGAAGAGCCTTAACGCTAGCGTCCGAAAGCTCCCTGAGCAAAGTTTGCTGTGCACAAACACTCAAGCTTCTCTTAAAATTAGTGTCTCCTTCTGTCTCACACAGATAAGTCTTGCGATTCCAAACTCCACTTTGGATTTGCCTCTGTTTGGTGGCTTGTTCTGCATCTGCACCCTGCATTCATGCTCTGGTCATCTCGCTCTGAATTCCAGTACCTTTTTCCAGTTACTGTGCACAGGGCATCCCTGAGAACGAGCGCTGTAAAGACGCTGAAGCTTGACAGCAGCAGCAGCAGCCCCCCAGTTATGCTGCACTTGCTCCTAAACAAAGCTCCCTCTGTTTGACCCGATGTGCCAGACACTGCTGTGCTCTGAGGGGCTGCCCTTTCAATGTCTGGGTGTAGCTGGGAGTATGTTGTTCTCATCTGCATATCTTGTGTAGAGCCATAAAGCTCCTTTTGTATTTCTCTTGCCTCTTGCTTGAGCATGATGTCACCTTTTTTTTTAAGGAAAACAATTCTTGTATAAATTGAATGGAACGGCTGGTGCTGTTGAGAAATGGATTTATAGTGACCACTTGCTGCTTTAGAGTAACTGTTTCGATGTTGCCTTCAAACTGGTGTAACCCTCCTCACCCTCGGTGGAATACACAGACTTCATTAACGCGCTGGATTTTTCCTCTTGGGTGTCTTATTGGCTCACAGATGTGAATTGCAGCCCTGCAAGTGGTGCCGCAGCGTGCTCCGTAGGGTCAAATGGGAGGCTGGGGTTTGTAGCGGGCAAGTCCTTGAGCTGTGCCTGCTTCAGCCTGGCTGAAGACACCCCTCATGCCTGTCTGCTCCGTAGCATTCACTGGCATCAGTTGCCAAATGCTGGCTTGCAGTGGGAAGTCACTGATACACCTGATAGTCACTAGGTCACTGGCAGGGTGTGAAAAGCAAATAAATATCAAGTGAGCTCTGGCTGGCTTCCAGTTGGACAGGACTGGTTGGGTGTGAGGTGCCGCCTGTGTGGCGGGGGGGGGGATGTCTGGCCCCTTCAGGAATAAGAATGCACCGCAGCAGGGCTGTGGGCATCTGAGCCAGGGAATCTGTGCTTTGCAGAGTCCTCCCCTCCCCGTGCAGGGGCTGAGGGTGACGGGGGCCCTCCTGGGAGCGTGGCATGGAGCTTTACACTGAGCACTGCGGCTGGCAGCAGGCTGCAAACACTCGATGCGTGTCACTGCTGGTCTGAGTTTGTTGCTGGTTGCTCTGGTGTCATAAACACTGATCAGCCTCTCGTAACTGTATGTGCTGCCTCATGGTGGCTTGTCAAATACTTTTTTCCTTTCTGGATTGGTTCGTCTGCCACAGTGCCCGAAGAGCCCTTCATGAACAGAGTTTTGATGAAATGGGACACCTCCCGTGGTTTCCTCAGGTTTGTGTCACTCCGTTCTCTGCACAAATGGCACTAGCAGTGAGGATAGTCCAGACACGCTGAACTGCCCCAGCCTGCTCTCACTCCATCTTCTGCGTCAGGGCTATCCCCTCTCTGCTGGGTCTGGGTGGGGAAGGAGGGAGCATTCCCACAAGGAATTACAAAGCGTCATAGCTTGGAAAAGATCTGGTAGATGGTGGTCTGACTCTCCTGGGGTATGGGGCAATAACTTCGTGCCCTGTAAGTGCAAAGCAAGAACCTGTAACTCCTCCGTAACCAAACCTGCAGCTGGAGCAGGGGGTCTAGAGCCTGTGGGAGGGGCAGGGCTTCTGTCACAAGTGTCTGGGTGTGTGGAGGCTTCCAGCCCAGCGTTCACTTGCCAGCTCATACCAGGTGGGAGGTAGCACCCTGCCCTTGTGAAAGGGCCTCTCTCCTCATGGGGAGGTCCTGTCAGCTGTGGGTTTATTACTGACTCACACTGTGTGGAGCTGGTGGCTCTGCTGTTGCACAGTGGTGTTGCAAGTGATGTTATCGAAGGCTGGGCTGTGACAGGCCCTTTCCCTGCTCGTCCTGATGGAACTCCACGCTGGGTGGTGGATGGATGGGTGGGTGATGCAACTTCTGCCCTGGGAGGTTTTGAGAGGCTTCTGGTTTGACGGGATTGCTAGGCTTGTGCAGGCTGGTTACCGTGAGCTGGGCTGTTGACTTGGGAGCGCTGCAATGCAGATTAGCTGCCCAGGAGGCACAGGTCTGGGGCTCCCCAGGTTGCAAGGATGGCTGGTAAGGCTGCCCTGCGGGCTGGGTGGAGAAGGGAGCAGGCCAAACACTGGAGCTAGCCCCAACAGACCTGGGCAAGCATTCCATGTTGAGGAGCTGTTCCTGAGGTCTAGGAAGGGTCAGGCTAATTCAGTCAGGTTGCTCCTTCATGTGGGTGAGCTGTCAGGTCCCTGTCCACAAGCAGTAACGCTCGCTTGAAGGCTGTGAGCCATTGCACCAGCCTACAGTCGCTGGTACTTCTGACTGCAGTTCACTGCCATCTCCTGCCACTCTGGAGACCCAGGACCAGCCCTGCTCACCTGGGGCTGGAGACTGGCGGCAGGGTGCCCAGCCTACCCACTCAGAGCCAGCATGGAGGCCAGAGAGTGAGTTCCCAGCAGCAGTAGCTGTGTAAGGTAGGCTCTGGTGTAGGCCAGGATGGGGTGTACCTGTCCCCCATAGCACAACTTCCCTTTTCCTCCAGTTAGATTGCAGTAGGATGGAAATTGTTGGCTTCTCTGGCTGTTGCTTGGTCCCTCGGTGGCTTTAAAGAAGGGACAATCGATGGGCATTACTACCCTCTGTTCTGCAGAGCGAGGCACAGCTAGAGCAGGCGCTGAGGGTAGCTGGGGGAAGGTGAGCTTCCCCCCCTTGTCTGCGGCTGTCATGCTGGAGGGACTGGGCTGAGCCCCTCTCCAGAGGGGGATGTGCTTTGGCTGCTCCATGTGAACAGCTTGACTCAGCATCCTGAATCCTACCTGGCCAGGTCTTGTTCAAGAGCAAAATATTCCTAAGTTGAAAGCAATGAGGGATGGTGTAGATCACCTCCAGGGGTTGCCCTAGATTCCTAGGGACCTCATAGTACAAGGATTTGAGAAGCCGCCTAAGGCCAGCAAGAATTGCTGTGCTTTATTCTCGCTCATCGGGCAGAGGCAGCATGCTGTGCGTGTCACTGCAGCTTGTGATGATTAGTTCTGCCAGGCTGGAAGCTGTTGTAGAAGGATTTTTCACTGCCTGGAATTCCCTCAAACGCAGGAATTGGAGTTGTCAGGCTGGAGGGACCCCACCTGTGTAGGTGGGCAGAGGTAGATGCTGAACTGATGCTCCGTGGTGGCTGGTTGTGGCTGACCGGCTACGTGGCAGGACAGCAGCCACCCAGCCCTGAGAGGTGATCTGTCCTGGGAGAGGAGCAGACTGGTTCTCCCTTTCCCTGGAGTTGCTGATGAGCACATGTGCTTGTTATCAGCTCTGGGGATGAGTGTGGTCGCCAGAGCCCCATGAGGCTGTAAGGATGGGGTGGAAGGTGAAGGCGCTCAGACGCAGTGGCAGTTTGTGCCCCGCTTACTTAGTTGCTCTGGGGCAGACATAAAATAGGAACCTGTGCTCCAGAACTTCCTTGGTCCTGTAACCGAAGCAGATACTGCCTTCAGTCCTTGTCTAGATGTGGTGGGTTGTTAGTGTGGCACAGAGGCGTCTCCTTGGAGGAGCATTCTCCAGGTCAGGTATGAGACGCTGTCATTCTCCATTCTTCTGGTGTCCCTGTCCTAATGTTAAAATCCCATCAATCCCACTGCTGTGTGGTGTGGCTCACACCGGAGGGTGCTTCTGGTTCAGCTGTGGTAGGACAACTTCTTTTCTGCAAAGTGCTCCTCAGGCTTAAAGCGCATCCCAAGTGTCTCTCCTTACCTGGGTACAGCCCAGCCTGCAGGCTCCTCTTCTGGGGTTCTCCTCTTCCTTTCTTGGCCTGTGCAAGCCCTTGGCACCACTTCTATTTCTGCCTGCACTTGGTTTCCTCTGTGATCTTTCTGAGCTGAAATGCAAGTTCAAGTAAGACTCTCTTCTCCCCAGCTTCATCTGTGTAATAGCCTAGACTTGATCCTCGGAGGCACACGTTATGGAGACAGCTTGTTTGATGTGCTCATCTTGGTCCTCTACTAACCTTCCCTTTCTCTCTTTTTCTCTCTTCCTCTTGTTTCCCCTAATCCTGTTGCCGCTGCAGAGCGCCTGTACAGCCAGCTTGAGAAAAATCGCCTGCTCTCTAACGAGCTGAAGTTAACGCTGCATGATCTGTGTGACTGAGAAGGGGGCCCAGTAATGCCATTAAACAAGCTTATTGCGACCACCAATGCTGTGGACCACAGTGAAATCTGATCGTTCTTAAGACTGGCAGACTTGCAAACTTTATGCAATTGCTGCTATTTAATGGGGCACTTGAATTCATCCTCTAATTTATTTAAGAGTTTGTTTTTTTTTTTATAAAGGTAACCTCTATTCTTGGTGAACTAACCCTCAGACTTGACTGGGGTTTTTTTTGAGCAGTCTTGTTCACATGTCCGGGGGTCCTGCCTGGCTCCTCCGTGGAACCAGAATGGCTGCACCCACCGAGAGAGGGGTGGGGTGAAGTTAGGCTTATGTCTGCTAAAAGATGCCTGTTAAGTGCTACGACTTAATTTACTGCTAGCTGAATGACTGTAGGATTTCCTGCTGCATGGAACGATGGTTTCTAACAATAAATGACTGACCTTGTGGTCCGTAAGACACCGCACACCTGTAATACTTTCCTATATAGTCGAGTCCTAACCTAGAAGGTTTGGGGGAAGTGGTCATTCCTGGGGCCTGGCCCCAGTGCAGCTACAGAGCCCCAGAAGGGCTTGGGAAAGCTCATGGACATCTCAAAAGCGAGTCCCAAAATCCACAGCGTGAAGCTGTGTCTTGAGTGCCTGCAGGGAATCTCTAGCTGCTGCAGTTGCTAGTGCTCTAGGAAGGCTGCTTCTTGCTCTGTGCACGGTTTCTGACCCGGGGGAGGTTGGGGAGTGACTTTGAGAAACTGCCTGTACCTAAAGGACATCTTTCTACAGCCTGTCTGTCCAGCCCAGCGCGTGGATATCTTCAGTGATATGGGTGGGCTCACCTTTGGATTAAAGCCTACCTAGAGCGCTAGTTGCTGATCTGAGCTCTCCTCCTGGCTTAAGGAACATGTGAGAATCGACTGTGCAGCTGCCTGCAGTCTCGGGCAGAGTCGCAGCACCCTCGCTTCTACTTGCTCCCTGCCTGCCCTTCACTGAAAACAACCTCCTCCCTGCTGTCCTGAGGCATGGTTGTCTGCTCCCCGCTGCTAGGTAGCGATGGTCTTGGTGACCAGCTTGGCATCTCTGCCCTGTGCTGGGGGGGGAAAGGGGGGCACAGCCAGCTGTAATTCCAGGGGCGCGATTTGTAAGCGTGTGTGTTACCTCCGTGTTGCTCTTGGGTGGCTTGCTGGGCCACGGGGGTCTGCTGTCTGGAAGTGTTTGAAGCCCCGGGGAAAGCTAGCTACAGTCGGAGGCACCTGCATGCCAAACACTGCCTAGAGCACTGGCTAAAAGTACAGCGTGACCGTGCCGACCGGGAGCACCGGCAATGCCAGAGGCAAGGGCTACAACTGAGCCAGGTAACTTCAGCGCTTCTAGCTGCACCCAGCCAGGCACCCCCGGCCGGAGGACTTGCTGCGGCAGCGTGCTGGGAAGGGGCTAGCGCAAGCTTTCTTTGGCGAAGGTTTCTCATTTTTTTTTCTCTTTTTTTTTTTTTTAATTTTTCCCAGAGCGGACTTGTAACTTTTGACTCTTGCTTCCCGGCAGATAAACTGAAATCCACCAAAGAGGAGCATCTCTGCACGCAACGAATGCTGGACCAGACCCTGCTAGACCTGAACGAGATGTAATGGATCCCTGCCACTGCCTCTGCCACGCGATGCCTGGGGGGGCCGGCCCAGCCGCTGCTGGCCTCTAACCCTTGGGGATCAGAGTTTACTTTCTGTTGCCAACTTGACCAAACACAAACCTTCTCCTTTGCCTCAGGGTTAAAGGCCACCAGGCTGGGCAGAGCTTCAAACAGCATTATTAAGGGAAATAAACAATGCAATAATGTTTGGGGAGCATGTTTGAGATGTATACATTTTGTAACTACCTTTTTTTTTTTTTGTAGCAACCATTGTAAACATTCCAAATAACTCTGAGGCTGGTGAGCTACACTTCAAAGCTCTTGGCTTGAAAATTTGGTATTAACCTTCTGTTAATCAGCTCTGGGCCCCCCTGCTTTGGCAGGGGAGGAAAGAGGGTGTGACGGTTCCTGGCTGTGGGCCACCGAATCAGAGTAGCCAGGCTAGGGATGGAAGCCTATTGGGAAAACTTCCTTTCCAGGAGCTGTTTGCTAAAGAGCAGTTCAGTTTCTCAGCTTTAAGGTAACTCTGTGTTGTGGAGAAGCAACTTTTGTGCAAAAAGGAGACACTTCTTTTTTTTTAAAAACCAAGCCTGTTCTCTGAACAACTGAACCTTCACAGGGTTGTTTCCTTGCCCCCCTTCTCCCCCCCCCCGTTGGCCACTTCCTTTCGCAGGAGGTTTAGAGAAGCCACGGCTCCTCTAACCTATTGCTACACAGGGGTTGAATTTGCCTTCACTAAGTGCTGATGCACCAAGCTTTATTGCTCATTGCTGGGTTACACTTAACAGCTTAATTACCACAGCCTTGTTTTCTCGGGAAAGTGGGTTGTTTGTTTTTTTTTTTTTTGCCTACCCTGAGGGAGGGAGCTGAGGCCTTCCCTCCTAGCCAGGAGTGCTCTTAGTGTCTTAAGGTACAAGCCATCTTCCTGTGCATTGCTGATGTGTAGTTGTTGTGAGGTGTGAGTGTGGAGACGTGTCAAGCGTGTGGCTTGTGCTTGAGCATGCTGCTTGGTTGTAGCAGTTTCAGGGGCCAATCTGGAGACAAGAACCCTATCAAGCGTTTTGATACTAAATTGAAAAAAAAAAAATAAAATTGTCTTACTGTCTTTTGAAATAAAAACCAATCCCTCCATGCTGCTGTCCGGTTGCGGAGATTTACTGAGTGGGAGCTTTCTGGGCCTGCGAGGGGTGAGGGTGGGGCTGAGCAGCAGGGCCTGTGCCTGTCCCTCAGGGAGGAGACCGGCAGTGAGGTAAGGCCAGGCTTGCCTGCACCTTCCCGGGGCCAGAGCGCAAAAGCCAGCCTGTAGGGGTGAGTCCCCCCTCTTTTACCTCAGCCCTTGGTGGGGGGGCGGGCCTCCCTCTTTTATAGAATCACAGAATGTTTTGGGTTGGAAGGGACCCCCAGAGGTCACCCAGCCCAACCCCCCTGCAGGAGCAGGGACACCTTGAACCACATCAGGTTGCTCACAGCCCCGGCCAACCTGGCCTGGAATGGTCCCAGGGATGGGGCCTCCACCCCCTCTC
>NW_009259103.1:113316-114181 GCF_000687185.1 Egretta garzetta | reverse complement strand
GGCGTCTTGGCTGGCTGCTCGCCTCTTCCTCCTCTTGGTGGTCTGGGCCTTTAAACTAAATGTGCCCAAAGTGTCGCTGCCCTTCAGCTGGGAGCTCCGTGTTGCCTTTGAGCTAGAGGCTGAGGGGGCTGTTTTCATAGAAGAGAAGGCTGCGGGGAGACCTGATTACGGCCTTTCAATACCTAAAGGGGGCCCAGAGGAAAGATGGGGAAAATCTTTTTAGCAGGGCCAGCTGTGACAAGACAAGGGTGAATGGTTTTAAACTAAACCAGGGTAGGTTTAGACTAGATATAAGGAAGAAATTCTTTCCAGTGAGGGTGGTGAAACCCTGGCAGGGGTTGCCCCGAGAGGGGGTGGAGGCCCCATCCCTGGGACCATTCCAGGCCAGGTTGGCCGGGGCTGTGAGCAACCTGATGTGGTTCAAGGTGTCCCTGCTCCTGCAGGGGGGTTGGGCTGGGTGACCTTTGGGGGTCCCTTCCCACCCAAAACATTCCTTGATTCTATGATAGAATGATAGAATCGTTTAGGTTGGAGAAGACCTTCAAGATCATCCACAGCCAGGACAAACTCCACCTTAGAGCTGTTTGCCGTGTGCAGGAGGCTGGGCAGGGGCCCGTCACGGCTGCTGGCATCGTACACTGTCACCTGCAGGGGACACAGGTCAGAGGGACACCATGATCACCCGGTCGGGACACCAAGGGGCAACGTTCCCTCTCCAGAAGGTGCTTTGGACACGATATTCACTGTGTTCTCCCTGTAGCATCCCAGTGTATCACAGAATCGTTTGGGTTGGAAAAGCCCTTTAAGCTCCCCCAGCCCAACCGCTCCCCTACCCCTGCCATCCCACCCCCAAACCCTGGCCCTC
>NW_009259103.1:104764-112742 GCF_000687185.1 Egretta garzetta | reverse complement strand
TCCGATCTAAAGGGAAAGGAAGTTTGGGTTCACCATGCCAGCTAGCAAGAGTCCACGAGTTTTAGTCTCCCTGCAAATTCTTTCTGTAGATGATCATCAGATTCCTGTAATTTGTAAAGTGACCTGTTTGCCGAGTTAGAACTTCCCCTCGGACATGATGAGCTTGAACTTCGTGACCAAGTTTTTGCGCCTGGTGGGTCTGACCTTCTTCCAGCAGCCCGGAGTTGAAGACAAGATGATAAAGGGACTGGAGCACCTCCCCTATGAGGAAAGGCTGAGAGAGTTGGGCTTGTTCAGCCTGAAGAAGAGAAGACTGAGAGGGGACCTCATCAACACGTACAAATATCTTAAGGGCGGAAGTCACGAGGATGGAAGCAGTCTGTTTGCAGTGGTGTCCAGCGACAGGACTAGGGGCAACGGGTGCAAACTGAAACATAAGAGGTTTCAGTTGAATATGAAGAAAAACTTCTTTACTCTAAGGGTGACAGAGCACTGGAACAGGCTGCCCAGGGAGGTTGTGGAGTCTCCTTCTCTGGAGATATTCAAGGCCCGCCTGGACCAAGTCCTGTGTAAAATGCTCTAGGAGAGCCTGCTTGAGCAGGGGGGTGGGACTAGATGATCTCCTGAGGTCCCTTCCAACCCTTGCGATTCTGTGACAGCCACCGTGAGAGCAGTGTAGTTGGGACAGAGCAGTCTTCGTCCATGAGAGTGCCCTAAATAGAGTTCCAGCTACATCTTATCTCCCGATATGTGGCCTCTTCCCAACTATGACCAACCTGATTTGTAGTAAAAGAAACTGTGAGTAAAAGAGACTGGAAAGGCAAACAGGAAATTTTTGTGTCCAATTCTGGGCTTCTCTGAATGCTTTAACTTCTCAGAGTAGTTACTTGGGCTCTCTGAGGACATCTGTATTCTCTTTTAATAAAATGGGAATCATGACAGAATTCCTCAACGAGAACAACGATGTTCGTATGCGAGCTGCATCGGGTCTTCCTAATTGCGCTATGTTGTAGGAGCTAGGCTTTTAGGTAATAAGAAAAAGAAAGCTTGATTGTAAAACTCATGTTTTTTTTTTTTTTATCAGGAACATACTTTAAAGTATAATTGCATCCGTTATGTTGGCAGTGGGCATCTAAATCTTAAGGCAAAAAGCAGACTGCATCTTTTCAAGTGCATTGATTTGAAAGTTGAAGTTGGCTTTTCTCCGTTTGATGGGCTGCTCTCTAAATCAGCATAATTAACTAAACTAAAGATTAACGACAGAGAATGGGCCTCGGAGCTTGGAAAGCTTGTGTCACGATTGCCTCCCTGCCACTTTTGTGCTGCTTGCCGAACTATTTTTGTTGGAGGGTGTTTGGATTCAAGAATTCGTTTTTAGACGATACTGGATGCTTCGGAGGATGAATAATGAGAGTCTTTCTGCTTCGGTCACTTAATTCCTGTCCAGAAAAGTTTCACAGTGACCGTAAGTGCTGGCTGCCTCATGTCTGTCCTCTGTTCTGCACTGAAATTGGCAGCAGAAAGACGTCTCCATTACAGAAATGAGCATCGCTGGCGCTCTCCTTGCTCCGGGACAAAACGTGATACAAACCAGGTTTCCAAGCCAATTTAGGAGTGCTTCTGTTATTAATCTGATTAACAATCAGATAAATAACTTTTGATAATAGAGTTACGTTCCTTAATGAGAAGTGTGTTACCACCATTAGTCGCTGCCGATGGTCCTTGGGAGCAAGCCATGTGTTTGATTTCAGGTTTTGCTGTCTGTGCAGGAGGCAGGTGGATACTGGAAGGGGAGACAGAGTACGCGATCCCTGTGGAAGCTTACAGGCAGCACTGAAGGGCATTTATCTGATGCGAATATGTGTTTAGTTAGCAACGGGCAGCTGCCAAAGGGAGTGCCATGATGGATTGTGTTACAGATATTTAGCGCTAATAAGGAAATGAGAGAGCGAAGGAAACTTACCCTTGCTGTGTTGTTATCTCAGTCTCTCTCTCGCACGCGTTTCTATTCACATTTCACCCCCACCAATCTTCTTAACTGTGTTACAACCCCCTACAGAAATTCTGCGAGCGTTTGTGGAAAGCGTTTGTGGAAGGGGACACTGATCTCTCTCAATTTGCACAACCTGAGAATAACTCGCCGTTTTTCTAAAGCGAGTATTTGCAAGAGTTCCAGTCTTCTCCTAATGGGTCTTACCATATAGTTGAGGTCCTGGAAGGTGGCGTCACAGGGGTAAAAGCTGAACTGGTGTGGGGGGTTGACCCTGGCTGGATGCTGGGTGCCCACCAAGTCGCTCTATTGCTCCCCTCCTCAGCTGGAAAGGGGAGAGAAAATACAACAAACAGCTCATGGGTTGAGGTAAGGACAGGGAGAGATCACTTGCCCGTTACCATCAGGGCAAAACAGACTTGACTTGGGAAGATCGGTTTTATTTATTACAAATCAAATCAGAGTAGGAAAATGAGAAATAAAAAATGAGATCGCATTCAGAGCCCCTCGCCGGAGAGCCAGGGATACCAAGCTCATTCACCAAAATAGAATCATAGAATCACTTTGGTTGGAAAAGCCCTTTGAGATCATCAAGTCCAACCTTTAACCTAACCCTGCCATCCCACCCCTAAACCCTGGCCCTCAGCTCCTCATCTCTCCTTCTTTTAAATCCCCCCAGGGATGGGGACTCGACCACCTCCCTGGGCAGCCCCTTCCAGAGCCTGACAGCCCTTTGGGGAAGAAGTTTTTCCCAATGTCCAACCTAAACCTGCCCTGGCGCAGCTTCAGACCATTCCCCCTCGTCCTATCATCTTACCAGGGAGAAGAGGCTGACCCCCACCTCGCTACAGCCTCCTGTCAGGCAGTTGTAGAGGGCGATCAGGGCTCCCCTCAGCCTCCTCTTCTCCAGACTAAATAACCCCAGTTCCTTAACAGCAGGAACTTTGCTTGAAAAGTTTCAGTTCCTACTAAATATGAGCTAAACGAACTACTCAGCCAGCAGCGACTGAGATTAGGATTTTAAGGATGAAGGAGGTTTAAGGATGAAGGAGGTTTTAAGGATGAAGGAGGCTTTAAGGATGAAGGAGGTTTTAAGGATGAAGGAGGCTTTAAGGATGAAGGAGCCAGTTGGTATGTACAAGGATAGGATGAGGCGTAACACAGGCAGAGACCAGTTAGGTGGCAGAGCAAGCGCAGAACCTCAGCCTCACCTTACCCCCTCCTCCTCATCAGCACCCAGCTCCAAAATGGGCACCAAAGGGGCCAGGAGCGAAAGCTCTTACTGGTCCTCACCATCCTTGGGACGCCCTTCAAAAGCCCCACAAACCCTGGGGCTCTGCACTTCTCTTGCCCCCTTCAAGTCCCAATGCTCGAGGTCAATCTTGGCCAGGGCCGAGCCCCAGCCCAGCTCCAGAATCGCGAACGTCCGGTGATTTCTCCCACCCCAAAGGCACCAGGACCCAAAGCCCTTGCTGGGCCTCACCTCCCCCCGGCAGCGCTTTCACAGCCCCACAAACACTTGTTCTTGCTCTACCACCTTTACCCTCGCCACAGCCCTGGTCCTGCAAAACCCCCAGGGTCAGCAGCAGACGTTGGAAGAGCCCAGCAAAGGCCAAGGGGCTCTGTGGAATGCAGCGGGGCCCTGCGTGGGCATCGGAAAAACCTGGCAAAACCTCTGGGATGCTGTAGAAAACAAAGGGCCCTGCCAGCGCACGGGCAAAGCCTGGGCTCTGCTTCCCTGGGGCCTTCACTGGGCTTCTGCAGGGCCCAGCCACCCTCTGGAATTTCCTCGGGCTTTCACCAAACTTTGCCGATGCCCGGGCGGATCCCTGCTGCACTGGGACCTTCGCCAGGTGAAACAGAGGGTGCAAGCAGTGGCAGCAGAGGTTGGGGTGAGGAATCCTGCCTTGGAAATGGCGTTCTGATAACAAAGGCGCAGCCTTGGCTCCAGCACAGCCCAGGACTTCTCAGCTGTCCCCACCACACCCTTGAGTGGGGTCCAAGAGGCCAGAGCAGGTCCTACAGTGCCACCGGAGCCCAGCCCAGCCACGGGCTGTGAACGGCCGCTGCCTCCCCGCCAAAAGCTCGGGGCAGGAATCGATCCCCTCACCCAGGTCCACAAAAAAAGCACAAATCCACTCCCAACACGCAGCCACAGCAGCATTTACCTACAGCTGCAAAGAGAAAACATTACCAGGGTTGAAGCTGCCAGGAAAGCTGGCACAAGGCACCACCCACTTCTGGGCCCTTCTTTTTCCTTTTTTTGTTTATTTTCTTGATAACAGTGATTTATTTTATTGACTGTATGCCCATTAGCAGCCAGGTGCCGCCAGGACTTCCTGGGAAAAGAAAAGCAGGCTTCTTTCACGGTGTTCATTTTATTACAAAATCCTCAGTACCTCAACACACCTCAACCCTTAACAGAGCAACCAGGAAGAACAGAAACCCAGCAATTAATTAACCACTCGCCAAAATACAACGGGGCTTCCTTAGAGAACAAGCGTCGGCAGGGACCGACCAAAGCAGCGGCTCTATCCAAAGGAGCTCTGGTTTTGTCACTAGGTAAGAGCTCCTTCCCACGGATGTTTCGGCAAGGCGGGGGGGCCCTGGGATTTAATGTGTTTGAGCAGACTGCAGCGGGCAAAGAGCCGTTTGGCTGAACGGAGTCAGAGAGGCAGCACAGATGCCAGAAGCACTGCGGAGCTTCACCGCCCACAACCAAGCTCCTCCGGGTGCTAACAGTCGTATCGCAGAGGCCCCGGCACCACGTCTGCGACAGAGCGAGGGGTCTCTGCTCTGAATACGCAGACAAGGACGTTTGGGCTTTTTGGTTGTGTTTTTGTTTGTTTGCTTGTTTCTTTTAAAAAAAAAAAAAGTAGAAGAGAACGCATGGCTGGCATTGAAGCGATCGATTCCCTCTTGCTGACAGAGCTGAAGCACAGCCCAGGCAGCGCTTTGCAGGGGGGACTGCTGCCGATCCCAACACACCTGCGGTTCTGGCCGGGTTAACGTTTGTTCTTTCCCGAGCTCTGGGGTGCTGGCGGCATTTGACTTTGTTCAGTTCTTTTTGGTCTTGGGGGTGTCATACTTCCTCTTGCTCGAGTACCACAGCAGCAGGGGGATCCCGATGGAGGGCAAGGTCATCACGCCAAAAGCTGCCCAGTCCAGCTAGAAGGAGAAATTGTTAAAAGAAGTCAAAACAAATCATCTACAGATGAGTTCTGAAAGCCAACAGATCTTTTCCTGCTCCCAAAGCCAACGGATCTACTCTCAAAACTTCTGGCTCAAATCCCACAGTGCCAGCTCCTTCTCAGAGGTAGCTGGGATGAAAACTCTTTGCTTTTCCTGTGAGAACTTTTCTGGACAACTGACAGGGATTAATTGCAATCCATATTGGGAGTTTTCCAGGTGACCGTAGTACAAACCAAATGCACCCCGAAGTGGCAAAAAGGCACCGCGCTGTACAGTCACCGCGGTGCGATTTCAGTTACCAACTGAAAAGTACTTACAAAATGAGGGGAGAACCTCCTGTCAAACTCACGCTGAGCCAAGATTCCTCCCTGCCCAGGCGCGCTGGTGAAACCAACCTGAAAAAAGTAGGGGGGAGGGGGAAAACACCCACAGCATTTGTCACCTTTCCTTCCTGCAACAGAGCCTGTGCAGCATAAGAGCACAGGGAGATGCATCATCCCCTAACAAGCAGCTCGAAGAGCACAGTCAGGTGTATCTGCTGCCCAGTTAGGGCAAGGATCCTATAAATAATCAACTCACCACGACCTGTCCGCCCTCCTGTGCCAGGTAGGTGATGGTAGCAGAGGTGAAGTTGAAGTAACCAGCTTTGAGAGGCCGCAGAACCACAGTGTGGGACACGTTACTCGCTCTGAGAGCCGTAAGTTAAGGAGAATAGTTGCATTTCATCAAAGGAAGAGAAGTGAGGAGATAGGTAAAGAGCCCTGAATGAGGTGAAGTCACTCCTGGATGAGAGATCTGAGTCCTCTGCGCTTACAGAGACCCAGGCCCATCCGAGGCTGATCCAGCTGCTCCTTCCCAGGCAGAGGAATTGCACAGGGACCTGGCCCTGTCCGCAAGGAACCTTTTTTACGCAGCACCTTCAAGGAATACTGAGGTTTGCATTCAGTGCCCTGCCCAGGGTCTGGCAGGCTGGAATTTCAGCGACAACGAGTGAAGAAGACGAGAGCTACAGGATGCTTGGGATAAGACGGAGCATCAGGAGAGATTGCAAAACATGAAAAGATACGGAGCAATCCTGTCCCACTTGACGTTGAGCATCCCAGAGACAATGCCAAAATCTTCTGGAGGGAAAGAATCATCCGACAGCTCCACATCTAAAGCAGCACTAAACGCAACAAAGAGAGGGATGAGAAGAGAATCTTAGACTTGGCATTCTGCTCCCTGGGGACTGCACCAGAAATGGATGACAGTTCCATACTGACAGTCCAGCAGCTGGAAGAACTCATTTTTCAAACACCAAAAGGCACCAACAGAAGATGGGGAAGTGAGTCAAGCTGTATTACAGCTTGACTGCAGAAAGAGGATGGCAAAGCTGAGAAGAACTGGAAAAAAAGACAGGAAACCAGATGTGAAAAAGAGCTCACAAAGCCGAGAAAGGGAGGCTGCGTGTGTGGGGAGCAGAGCATCACAACTACACCGTGGCTGGGCCGACAGCTAGAACAGGCACGAGGTGAAAGCAGGGAACAGCAAAGCAGGGACAAAGGAACAGGAAGAAGGCAGCAAATTGCAGGGTCAGACCTTCAAGTGGTGGCGGTAAGCTCAGAATCAGGGTGAGCAAAGGCAACAGCGCATCACAGAGCCTAGAAATAGTCTTGTCCCCTACAGACACACACACACCCCCCAACGTCTGCTCCTGGTCAGCATTCGGAGGCTTACCTGGAGCCAACATTGTAGATGTTGTACTGCAAAGTCAAGTCCTTGCCCTCCACTGCATATCTGTTTAACAGAGATTTGGAGGCCAGGAGCCTGGCGCCTTCCTCGCAGTGGGCCACGTAGAACAGGGCAAACGCAGTGAGAATTGGGAACTTCATCTAGAAGCAAATAAATAAATAAATAAATAATGGAATATCATCGATAATTTAATTGCAAAAAGAACATGGATGGGACCACTAAACAAGACAATTTGGGTGTTCACGTACAGCGAGACACGAACGCTGTATAGTTCACAGCAATGGTGATAAAGGATTATCAAAAGCTGGCAGAAAGTTACCCTGGCTCCACACGAGTCTGCAGCTGCCCCTGAAACACCTGCACGTGTTCCTGCAAGGATGTAAGGAGCAGCACAGCAGCGTCCCAGACCGGCAGGCGTGGAAGAAAAGACGATGGTTTTCTCCTTTCTCAAAGCCCCGGCAAATATTGCTCCCCTTTATCACATCTCAGTAATTGGCAAAGGTCTCGGATCACAAAGCCTCTTCTAGTAACTTCCAGAGCAAAAGCCTTGGCAATTAACGGTTTCACCAGTGTTAGCAATTACCAGTTAATTGCCTTTGTGAAGCATGGCAGCTTTCCAGCACTGCCTTACAGAACAGAGTTAGCTCTTCTCCCCATCAAACTCTCTGTTCTTCTCAGAAAGCACGAGCTCCTCCTTTCCAACAGTTGGTTTGCTTTCCTATCTCCAGCCACTGAGGGACCACCAACTCCCTCCAGTGGCCTTTTGGTCCTCAGAAATCCCTGCTTTAGGCCACGTGTCCCAGCTTCCCCAAGCCCAGCGTCTCCCAGAGGACGAGGAGACCCCACCACATGCAACCCCTTAGGAAACCCGTTGGTGCTTTCAAATGCAAAACCTGCTGACACGGCAGAGCCCCCCTGCCACGGGGCCCTTCCTTCCCCTCGAGACTCCCCTGCTACCGCCTTCACACCAGCACTTCCACCCTAGGCTGCTCCTACACACCCGCACAGCCCGCAGGCCCAAGGATAAGCCCCGAGATATCGCTCCACGCAAAACGAACACCACGT
>NW_009259103.1:102515-104486 GCF_000687185.1 Egretta garzetta | reverse complement strand
TGCGGTGGGGCCCCCCGCGGGGGACGGGGGCTGAGCTGCCTCCCTGGAAGCGTCTGCCAAACATAAGCTTTTAGTCCCAAAATATGATTTATAACCCCCCCCCAGGGGAGAACACGGAGTGCTGCCCCCTCGCACCCTGCCCTACCCCAGGCCCTGCAGCCCCAGGGGAGGGTCCCAAGCCCCGCAGCGGAGGGTCCGGGAGCGGCAGGGACATGGGGCTTGGTATGGGGCAGGACAGGCTTGCACCTGGATTGTGCGACTGAAGGAAATCCCCTTGTCAGGACTCAATTTCCCCTTGGGGAGAAGGGGCCAAGTGGCCCAAACCTCCGACTGGGGTTTGCTGGAGGCCCGCTGCTGCCCGTAGTGCTTTGGGAGAGAAGACAACGAAGCTGCCAAGCAAAGATGCGACACGGGAAGCCAGAAAAAGGCCGTACCTCCCCTCCTCCTTGGACTACTGCTCACGCTTCTCTCCGTCTGCTCTTGAGGTCGGTGTGATTCTCCTCTTACCTCCTTCTTGAAGAGCTCTGGGAATAAGGAGGAAAAAGAGGGGCCCTCCCCTCTTCACCGTCAGTCAGCGACGAGCATGTAGAGCAGAAGCCCGATGACCACCATGGCTCGCAGGAGGGCTTCTGTGAGAAGCAGCAGTGTGCCTAAGACGAAGATGGCCAGCAGCTCTGCCCAGCTCACCAGTGCTGCCAACCACATAGGGGCTCTGTAAAGCAATGAGGGAGAAGAGGATGAGAGCAGGCAGGAGGATCTGGGTTAAATTCCTCAAACATCAGGTGGGACACCTCTCCTAGGGCACAATCCCCCAAACCATACTATCATGTAGTGGGGATGCTCTGCTTAACAAACCCCACAGAGAGGCTCCACCCTTCTGTTTCCGACAGATTAGTAAATGTTCTGACCTCCCTGTTGCAAAACCAGTAACGAAACAGAAAGCCACTGGGCATGATTTTCAGCGCTGGAGGAAGCCTCAAGAGGTCACCCACTCCCATGGTCCTCAGGCAGTTGCCTGCAGACCTCTGGGGGGAGAAGGGCCACAAATCCACCCCTCCGTATACACATTCCTCCTCACACACACAAACGAACAGCCCATGAATCCACCTCTCCAGCACCCCAGCCGCTGGCTCTGCGTGCCACCCCATACCCTTTCTTTTACCAAAATTCCCCACTCCCAACCGTTGCCAACTTTCTTCTTCCCCTGCATAAAGCAATGTTAGCCACTCGCCACCGAGGCAGCGCAACCATCAGCCGGGCTTCTCCCCGCCACGTCTCGGAAGGGTTTGCTGCAGTGCCAGGACAGGCAAGTGTCCTGGTTTGGGCTGAGATAGAGTTAATTTTCGTCACAGTGGCTTTGCATAGCGTTGAGTTTTGGATTTAGTACTAGAAGACTTGCCAACATGCTGATTTTGCTTTACCTATTAAACTGGTTTTATCTCAACCTATGAGTTTCCTCACTTTTACCCTTCCAATTCTCTCCCTCATCCCACTGGGGGAGGGGGGGGGAAGTGGCTGGGTGGTGCTGAGTTGCTGGCCGGCGTTAAACCAAAACAATGACGAGGACCCCATCACCCAAAACACCTTACTCGAGCGGCAGTTGGCTGTCGGAGGTGAACGCTGCCAACCTCCTTCTTTTATGTGTTTTTCTTCCTAGGTAGCGGTTGGTGGGTCTGTGAGGGCAGGTAACTACGAGAGGGGAAGACAAAGCCTTGTTATGGAGCAGAACAATTTGAGGGGGGAGAAAACAAAAGCAGACCAACTGGAAACTTTTCCAGGCACACAAGCTGTGGCAGGGCAAACGGAACTGGGTTTGTGTCCTCTTGCCCGGGAATGAACACCAAAGAACTGGGTGGGCCTGACAGATTGCACCGTGACAGGAACGGCGGCTGCGGGGACGCCTCACAGCTGCAGGCTGAGGGGCTGTGCTCTGAGGGGACACCAGAGCCTCCGGGGCACCGGGAGGGTCTC
>NW_009259103.1:101915-102280 GCF_000687185.1 Egretta garzetta | reverse complement strand
GGGGGGGGTGTATGTTGAGGACTTCCCTTCCACGCACGGTTGCCCGATCCGCCTCTCAGCTCGCCTACGGAGCCATCTCATCCTGTCCCCGGTGCCTTGCAGATGCAATGGGGAGCGCAGAAGGAGAGCGATCGCCATGCGGCCGCCCCACGGCTCCTCCTCCCTCCCCCTTTGCTCTGTGCAGTGAGCCCCGCCAGCGTCCCCCATATGCTCGGCGCCGGCAGACCGCGCATGCGCAATACAACGCGCTCCCTCCCAGCGCGCCGCAGCCCCATGCGCCGGGGCCGTCGCTTCCTCAACCGAACTTGCTTGTGAGCGCCGGGGAGGAGGCGGGGGGGCTCCATCTTTTTGTGCGCCCGTGGAGC
>NW_009259103.1:100748-101607 GCF_000687185.1 Egretta garzetta | reverse complement strand
CCCGCACGCCCCGAGCTCCCCCCTCGCTGTCTCAGTCCCCGCGGGCTCCACGCTGCCCGGTCCCCATGGTCCCTGCCCACCCTTCCCCTCCCCGCCCCGCTTTGCTCCCGGCGCGGGGGGCCTGGGGGCACCGGAGCCCCCGCTCCCCATTAAACCTTTCCTGGCGGATCGCGGCCGTTTGCTCCTCCTGTCTTCCTCAGCGCGTTGCTTTGCGCTGGCCCGCCCGAACCCCTCGCCCTTCGTGATTCTCTCGCCACCCTCCAGTGTGAGACCTTCCTGGGGGGGTTCTTTCTGCTGGGGTCCCTCACCCGTGGGGTCTCTCCTCCTCATCCCTCCCTCTGCCCTGCTCGCCGTTAACCCCTTTGCTGCAGGCCTGCTTACCTTCCCGGGGCTGCTCTGACCGTCCCTTTCTTTTGTTCTGTCTTGCAAATCCCTATGCGCAAACATCCGCTCCTGAAGTAAATCTGCGCTCATCCAAGCCTGCCCTTGGAAAGAAAAAGAAGAGAAAAAAGAGAAGAAAAGCAGCCCCAAGCCTAGAGGTTCTTTAGGGCAGGCCCTTTTGACAGCCAGTCCCCAGATATGGTTGTGAGCCTGCGGTACGGCAGCGGCTTCTCGCCCTAACGTGCCAAAGGCCGAGCAACACCGATGTATAAAACTTAATTTTAGGCCAGTGTTCTCCTTACCGTGCGTGAGCATCTGTTAACTTTTTTTTTTTTTTGACTGAAAACTATTGCACAGCTTTGTGGGATCTTGCGGATTCTAGCGAGTCACTGCTATTAGATTTTCATAGGGGAATGGGTTATATTTCAGGGTTGCAAAGTTTTGTCTTGGTTAAGTTATGATGCTAAGGAGGAATTCT
>NW_009259103.1:93630-100714 GCF_000687185.1 Egretta garzetta | reverse complement strand
TCTATGAATATGCTTTCTTATAATCTCTGTGGTATTTATATTGTAAACTCTTAATTTAGAACTGGTCATATATCAAGTGTCTCTGTGACTGAGGGTATCTTTGCATTGTCAGTATCGCTGCTTCAGTCTTGGACTTCTTAATGATCAGATCAAAATTATATTTGTGCTTTAATTTTTTTGTTTTTTTTCTGTGTGCTTTAGGTCAGAATATGAAACGTGAGTCTGGAAGAAAAGTCCAGACTGGAAACATCACTGCTGCTAAGGTACCATATTCTCATGTCAGTGTGTGTGCGCGTATATATATGTGTGTGTGTATATATGTATTTATATATTTAAGAGGGAAAACTGGCTCTGAAGCATGTTTTCTCTAGTTCGTATGAATCCAGAGTAGAAGCAGCATAGAAAATTAATTTTCGGTGTTAAAATAATAGTTGCATGTAACTGAACCTGGAGGGTTTTAACCCACCAAAGCCTCTTTCTCTGCAAAATCTGAAAGTGTGTTAAGTCTCAGCATCTGATTTAGACAATAATTCAGCGCGGTGCCAGCATTCTTATAATCCCTGTGTTCTCGTGCCCACACGATTCTTAACTTCTGCTGCATCTAAGCAACTGCAGAGTCATTGGGTCGCTTAAATTTTGCAGGGGCTGCTTGTTTCATATAGAAGATGGGGGGTGTTTTTAGACTTTTTGATGCCCTCCTGTATTACCTCATTTCTTTCGTTCCTCCTAGACTATTGCTGACATTATCCGAACGTGTTTAGGACCAAGAGCTATGATGAAGGTAATAAATTTTGCTGAAATGCCTGTGCTGCGTACTGACTAGGAACAGCACCCCTGTTACAGGTCAGTGCAAAATATGGCTTTTCTTTTGGTTGCAGATGCTTTTGGACCCCATGGGTGGGATTGTGATGACCAATGATGGCAACGCTATTCTTAGAGAAGTAAGTTTCTCCCAAAGGATTCTCTGGCTTAACGTGTGAGTCGGAATTGTGCAGGATACGGTTCCGTAGCTGTCACTGGAACGATGTTATTCCGTCTTCAGTCTGGAGAGCCGGCAAGTAGTAAACTGCAGGACCAAGGAGGGTGCTTTCTGGGGAGGAATTAAATATTTCCAGCAAATGCTCTTCCTCCTCAGAAAAGTCAGTTTAAGCCCAGGGTGGTAATACAAGACTGGTGTAAATTCTGTGGTAATCGTAGCTATAATCACTTGCAGCAAAGCCTTATGAGTTGATGCTTGCTTTTACAATGCCAAAGAGTTAGACCAAGAAATCATTGTCGTCTTTCTGGTGCAAGTGCTGTTGAAATAACATCACAAAAATCATAATGCCTGAAAAACTGTGGGAGAGATGATATTGTAAATAAAAGGGCTTATTTTCGGTCTCAAAAAGGAAGACAAACCTTTGCTACAGTTGAACAGAGTGCCTTTGATTGTTTAAAAGGTGTGGTATTTGTTCCATTGAGCGATGCGAGAAGTTTCAGCTTTAGTAGTCTGGAACAAAACCATACCCCTTGTTCCTGCACAGATTCAAGTCCAGCATCCAGCTGCAAAATCAATGATAGAGATCAGCCGTACTCAAGATGAAGAAGTTGGAGATGGCACCACATCTGTAATTATCCTTGGTAAGCAGAGTAAATGAGACATTTTATAAAGGGTTAAGGCTGAAGTTTGCCCTTCTTGCTCATCAGAGCCCAGTGAGAATGCCTCAATGAGACAGATAGTCGTTATTTGCCAACCCTAAAATGGATCTTTTATTTTTTTTACCCTGGAGAAGAATGCTAGGTTCATGAGACCCTTGGGTGATCAGCTTTGTGCTTTGGAAAGTTGTGTTCTTTCCCTGGGATAAGCACAGTTAAGTTTAAAGACGGGTATAGATGATGTTAGAGCTCTCTCTGTGTGGATAGCAGATACTTTTTTTCTGGTATGCTGTTCTGTCTTGTCTGTGATTGTTCTACCAATTTACCTGGGGGAATTTTGATGGGTTTTTTTGTTTTTTAAGCTGGAGAGATGCTCTCTGTTGCCGAACACTTCCTTGAACAGCAGATGCACCCAACTGTGATCATTGGGGCTTATCGTAAGGCTCTGGATGACATGATCAGTATTCTAAAGAAAATTGGGTAAGTATGGGCTGGTGGGAGTCAAAGAGAAGGGGTAGGAGGTTTCTGTACTGCTTAAAGATGATTCTTCAGGGAATTGTGTTGGTAAAATGCAACTGAATATAATTGGAGAGGGCCTCAACGGGATTATGAATAGATTGTAGCCTGGAGTAATACTCAGTTTGCTATTTGGTTTTTCCTTTGTGTCAGCACTCCAGTGGACGTGAACAACAAAGAGATGATGCTTAAAATAATAAAGAGTGCTATAAATACCAAGGCAATAAACCGCTGGTCTGACTTGGCCTGTAGCATTGCTCTTGATGCTGTTAAGACCGTGGAGTTTGAAGAAAATGGCAGAAAGGAAATTGATATTAAAAAATACGCAAAAGTAGAAAAGGTGAGTATGTCCTGAGCTGTTTCTGATCCGGGTGCCCCTTTCTCACTTTGAATTAGTTCCTAGGATGCAGCGGGAAGAATTTTGTGCTACCAATCTGCGGTCCGCAAGCATAACCCTCGACGATATTTTAGTTGGTGCTATTGGCCTTGTGGGTTTACGGTGAACACAGGGGCAGTTATTTCAACTAGTTTTTCAGAATATTTGACAGAAAGAACATTTAACTTGGTTTGGTTTCCATCTTCCAAACAGATATTGCCATAGGATAGGCATATGATAGGATGCGAGCAGTTTCTCAAGTCCTTCCACGGCTTTTCACTTCATTTAAGTGAGCGTGCTCTTAAAATTGACTCTGATTGTGACCTGGGTCCATTCTGGTTACTTGGGAGAGTTTTCCTTCTTCAGTACATGGGATGGTTAATGTCAGGAGCGCGGATATACACATTTTTGTAGAGTTGACTGACTTTGACCCCCTTGTGTCTTGTCAGATTCCAGGTGGTTTTAGTGAAGACTCGTGTGTCTTGCGTGGAATCATGGTGAATAAAGATGTAACTCATCCCAGGATGCGTCGCCTTATTAAGAATCCACGCATTGTCCTTCTGGATTGTTCGCTAGAGTACAAGAAAGGAGAGAGCCAGGTAAAGCAAATCCGGTTAGAGACATCCACAACTTTTGATTTAAGACTAGTAAAGTGAACAAATCCAGATGGCTCGTTAAGGGCCCGAGTGGCAAAAGGCTCTTAGCCTGTAGAATGCTCTAGGAGAGCCTGCTTTAGCAGGGGGGTTGGACTAGATGATCTCCTGAGGTCCCTTCCAACCCTTGCGATTCTGTGATTCTGTGATTCCAGAGAGCTTTTGCGTGTATAGGATAATTCTGTGGAGAAAAGTAGGAAAACAGCACTGAGGCTACGGCTCTTCTACTCCCTGCGGTAGCTGCAGTGATTTGTGTATCTTAAGTGATAGTCAAGAGCCAAAGAAATAATTCTCTGCTTTAATTAACGCTAATGATGCTGCGTCAGTTTATTTGATTGATATTTTTCATCGTGTAGTTCTCCTTAACTCTTCCCCAGGCGTTATTGGAGGAATTAAGACTGCTCAAGCGGGGGGATCTGTTCCTAACTCGGTGGAGGGTTGGGAGGAACACAGTATGATATTTACACCTCTTTTTGTGCAGACTGATATCGAAATAACACGGGAGGAAGACTTTGCCCGCATCCTGCAGATGGAGGAAGAGTACATTCAGCAGATATGCGAGGATCTGATGAGAGTCAAGCCAGACCTGGTCATCACAGAGAAAGGAATTTCTGGTAATGACACGTGCGATCCTTCTTTGCGCGGAGTTTGTCTTCATAACGTTCGTGCTGTGTTAAATGTGCCTTTCAGTAGCTTTAAAAACAACCAACCAACCAACACAAAACCCCCCCCACAAACCTGATTTTGAACATGACCCTGGTTTGGTTTTGTTTTTTACCTTTCTAGCAAATAGTTCTACATTGCAGGTGTTGGAGCTGGTTCTTGAGGTTGCCTTGTGAACATGGATGCTCGCAATAATATTTTGCTTTTGTAGCATTTGGGAACGATACCAAAACATAAGTGAGGATGAGCCCAGCAAACCATGCAAAGCTGCGCTGTAATTTTGCCTTGCAGCTTTGTTTAAGAAGCAACGTTTAGGTTTTCCTTTCCATAACCCTTTTTTAAAGACATGTAAAGTATTTCCGTGATACTGCTGCTTCACCAATAAAATGGCACAAACCTGATTGCAGACTTGGCCCAACACTACCTGATGAAAGCCAACATCACCGCCATCCGCAGGGTGAGAAAGACGGACAACAACAGGATCGCCAGGTAAAGGCTGTCTGCTCGCTGGAGCCCTGCTCCCTGCGGCACGGCATTTTCATTCTTACCTTGCCCTTCCTCCCCAGTTTGTGTTTGTGAGCACCGAACTCGCATCTAACTGGTTGTTGTTCGTGTGCTAGGGCCTGCGGAGCTCGCATCGTGAGCCGCACAGACGAGCTGCGGGAGGAGGATGTGGGAACTGGAGCCAGGCTCTTCGAAGTTAAAAAAATAGGGGATGAGTATTTTGCTTTCATCACCGATTGCAAAGACCCCAAGGCTTGCACTATCATCCTGCGCGGAGCCAGCAAGGAAATCCTAGCAGTAAGTTACTACGTGTTCTGCTTCCCCCTCCTCCCCTGGCCGCCACCTTGGTGCCAAGAATTCGTTGCTTCCCCCTGAGCCGCCGCTGCGCGCAGGTGAAGCAAGCGCCAGTTTCCTCTGGATTCCCATCCTGTGGGCTGAACCACGCAGCGAAGGCAGAACCTGGAGGCTGCGGAGGAACCAGCCCAGCGGGCTGTGCTGTCAGCTGGTGCCGCGCTACGCTTCCCTGCAACCGATAAACCTGCGCTTTTATGCCTCTTGCAGGAGGTCGAGCGCAACCTTCAGGACGCCATGCAGGTGTGTCGCAACGTCCTCATCGACCCGCAGCTGGTGCCGGGAGGGGGAGCGACCGAAATGGCCGTTTCCCATGCGCTGACAGAGAAATCCAAAGGCATGACGGGGGTGGAGCAGTGGCCCTACCGTGCAGTAGCCCAGGCTCTGGAAGTTATTCCCCGAACGCTGATCCAAAACTGCGGCGCTAGCACCATCCGTGTGCTGACCTCGCTCAGGGTAAGGTGCCCGTGGGCGTGGGGAAGAGACTCAGCCCCTTCATGCTGTGTCCTGCCCCTCAGATCAACCATCCTTCCCCAGCAGCGCCCTCACGGGGGCAGCTTCTTGCACTGCTGCAGGTTTTTAGCAGCTGCAGGAGGCTTTTAACATAACAGAAACCTTTTTTTGAAGTAACGGATCCATTGGAGGTGATTGAAAAAAAAAAAAAAAAAAAGGGGGTTTTGGTTTTTTTGGGGTTTTTTTTTTTGCATTAGCGAGGTGGGAAACGTTTCACTGACGCTTTGTGCCAAATTTCCAAGTGTGAAAATGGAATTAAAGAGCTTGTTTGAGGTACCAGAGGTTAAAACCAGAACCCTGAGGGTGAACAAAATCAAAATCTCCCCTTGAGATCAGCTTGGATGGCGTGAGAGAGAACACCTCCACGTCTGATTTGTGATCCAGTCAAGTGTTTCGAGTCGTGCTCAGTAACGTGCTCTCGTATAAACTCCAAAATTGAGAAAATTCCTCTTTTCCCGAGCCCGTGGTCAGTTGGGAGTTTCCAGAAGGTGAATTGACCACCTCGCTCTTGTTGAAGGTGACCTGGCGTCGTTCCCCTTGCAGGCAAAACACACTCAAGAGGGCAGCCAGACGTGGGGAGTGAACGGCGAGACCGGAGCCTTAGTCGATATGAAGGAGCTGGGCATCTGGGAGCCTTTAGCAGTCAAACTGCAGACCTACAAAACGGCGGTGGAGGTAAGGAGGGAGGGGATAAAACTTCGAAGAGCCTCTGTAGCGCATTTCTGGGGAGCAGGGAATGGTTTTGGGTGTTCGGGTAAGCACCGCAAACCCAGCGTGCTTCGGCTCGCTAACGTGGGAGCTGCAGTGATAAAGGGGATGCAGGGGGGTTGGGTTTTTGATCCGGTGGCTAAAATTTGTCGTGTTCCATCCCAACTTTATCTGCAAACTGGGCAGACTTGGCCTCGCAAGGATGGGCTGCTCCCAGTGACGGCCAGGGCCCTGACCGAGAAATTCGGTGCCAGCAATGCGCTGGAATCCAGTCGGAGGCCCGGGGAGCTTCCGCCCTTTGGATCGCCCCAGCGGCCTCGCCTAAGCTGCCCTCCCCTTGTCAGGAGATGACATTTTGAGCGCTCCTCGCTGGTGTTGGGGCAGTTGCTTGAAGGGAGGCCGTGTCCCTTTATGGGTCAGCAAAAAATCGGTGTCCCCTTTACCACGGGGCAGAGCCAGCGCCTGCTCCCACCGGCCTGCGCTGGGCACTGTGTCCCCTCCATGGGCTGTGCCCGGAGAATCATTTATCAAAGGCAGATGGTTCTGTGGTGTGAAAGTTGGGCAGATTGGATTTTAGTCTTTGCCCTGAGCTCCTGACTAGCCCTGGGCACGGGGTTTCTCCCCAGACTGCAGTCCTCCTCCTCCGCATTGATGACATTGTTTCGGGGCACAAAAAGAAGGGCGATGATCAAAGCAAGCAGCCCGCTGCGCCAGAGCCAGCCCAGGAATAAGAGGGATCGAGTCACCGCGGGGAAGAACCAGGCACCTCGGCCGTGGCTGTGGGAAGAAGCTGGATGGAAGCCACCGCGTCCTGAGGCTGAGCTGGGGAAAAGTTTGGCCGAAGTCTGTGGGAGGGAAGGGGGGAAAAAAAAAAAAAATAAAATACAAAGATGGGGAAAGGGCTGATGTGTTGTGTAAGCGCCCCTGCTCGGGGTGGAGGTACTGCTGCTTAATTTAAGCCTCGGGACTGTAACTTCTCCTTATTGCCTCAAAAAATAAACCGCGTCATTTCGGTCTCTTTGGGTGTTTACTGCAGGTGGGGGAGGAGGCTGATGTAAAGGTAAGGGAGCTCTGGGCAGGTTGGTGCTGCGGGCCCGGGTTTGCCCGGGGAGGGGACGGGATCCCCAAAATCGTCTTGAAGGGCGGCGGTTCCTTTAAGAGTCTC
>NW_009259103.1:92232-92598 GCF_000687185.1 Egretta garzetta | reverse complement strand
CAGGGAAGTGGTTCGCTGCCGGAAAGCTGCTCCGCACCAGGCGGATGTGAAATGCTGACCGAGCTCATTTAGCAACGCTTGGGCCCTAGCAGGGGCTTCCTCGCCTGCAGAGCTCATGGGGAAGCCGAGGCAGCTCACGTGCCCTTGTCTAACCGGAGCGGGGCTGCCTGCCCCCGGGGAGCTCCGCGTTTGGGATTGCGCTGGGTAGGACCGAGTTCCCCCCCACCCAACCCACCGAAACGTCTCCTTCCTCTGCAGGTGTCGATGCAGTACAACCCTGGCTGGAACAACTCCTCCGTCAACCTGCTTCACGTGCAGGCGGTGGGGCCCAGCGACACCCTGCACTACGTCTGGGGGCGCATCGGG
>NW_009259103.1:91165-91880 GCF_000687185.1 Egretta garzetta | reverse complement strand
CAGCGTCCGGCGCGTCACCTGGCCCCAGCTGCTCTCCCCCGCTCCCTCAGGCGCTGTCTGGATCGCCCCTCCCAGCAGCGTTGTCTACTCCGCTGCCATCGTCTTCACCAAGGTAGCGCTGAGGGAGGTGGCCCCGCTCCGGGAGAGCTGCCCCGTGGCGGAGGGGGGCGCGGGGGCTGCTTGGGGCAGAGCAGGGTGGTGGGCAGCTTTCCCAGCTGCAGGGAAATGGCCCCTTGCATGTCCTACCCTGGTTATCTCCGGCTTGAGCTGCACTGGTGCCTTGAGACGTTTGGCCAAGGCAGCTCCTTTTGGGTCTCCTTCCTCTCCCTGGTGGCAGTGGCAGCCCGTGGACCGTAGCCCAAAGTGGTGGTGTCCACAGCACCCGGCCCCTCTCCCCTTCCTTCTCCCTAGGTGTTTGAGTACAGCCAGGCCAAACCACTGGAGGAACACTTCTACCCCACGTACGACCTGTCTGACTTTTCCTGGGACAGCGTCAATCGTACCCTGAACCACACGGCCCTGACGGCTGAGTTCACGGGCGTCCCGGCCACCAACCCCAGTGGCAGCTTCTCCAACGGCAGCCTGGCATTTCGGGTAAGTCTGCGGGGATGGAAGGGGGCGTATCCTGTCACAAGTGGTGTCCCCCAGGGCTCAGTTTTGGGCCCAGTTCTGTTTAACATCTTTATCAATGACCTGGACGAGGGGATCGAGGGCA
>NW_009259103.1:86252-90517 GCF_000687185.1 Egretta garzetta | reverse complement strand
GGGATTTAACAGCCGGGCAGAGGCGGTGCTGAGGGCCAGGGTTTGGGGGTGGGATGGCAGGGGTAGGGGAACGGTTGGGCTGGGGGAGCTGGAAGGGCTTTTCCAACCCAACGATTCTGTGATACACTGGGATGCTACAGGGAGAACACAGTGAATATCGTGTCCAAAGCACCTTCTGGAGAGGGAACGTTGCCCCTTGGTGTTCCGACCGGGTGATCATGGTGTCCCTCTAACCTGTGTCCCCTGCAGGTGACAGCGTACGAGGCCAGTGGCCGTGACGGGCCCCTGCCCAGCCTCCTGCACACGGCAAACAGCTCTAAGGTGGAGTTTGTCCTGGCTGGGGTGGCTCCGCGGGGCAACAGCTCCCGGTTTGCGCTGGAGGTGGTCACGGTGGAGGAGACGGGGGTGGCGCAGAAGCTGCGCTCGGCACGCTCCATCGATGACGAGTACACTCCCACCATCTTTGAGGTGAGGTGCTGAGGGCCGGGGTTTGGTGGTGGGATGGCAGAGTTAGGGGAACGGTTGGGCTTGGGGAGCTTAAAGGGCTTTGCCAACCCAAACGATTCTGTGATTCTGTGAGGTGAGTGTGGGGCGAGCGCTGGGCTTGGAGATGTCCCCTGCTGCAGGAAGGAGGGTGAGGGGGATCTGGGGCAAGCAGCCCGTGGTTCACCGTGGCCTGAAGACCATCTCTCATCCTCGCTTCACCACCCGTTGCTCTCCCTCCCCCAGATGCTCTCCCTGGTAGCCGAGTCCCAAAACCACAGCTCCGCGCTCAGCTTCCTGCAGTGGAAGGCGACAGCCTACGGCTCCCAGACCCCCAGGCGCGAGGACAGCATCCAGTGCCGCTCTCGTGGCTTGCAAGCAGCCAACTGGACCCTGCCCGTGTCCAGCATTGTCCACGCCTACTTTGGGGAGGGCGTAGGCAGCACCTACACCGTCAGCGCCATCAATATCTCTTTTGGGGGAGAGGATGGAAACGTTTACCAGGAGAAGCGGTACCTCAGCTGGTGAGTGGGGTCTGCTGTGCATGAAACGATGCTCTCCCAGCCACTAATAACTTGCAGTTTGGGGAACTGCTAGGTTAGAAGGTTTATCTGTTTCATCTATCTCCTTTTAAAAGTCTGTGTCTTCCGATGATCCTGTAGCAAGGAGTTTTGCCATTTATTGATGCATTCCTCCTGCAAATCTGGGAGCCCTTCTCCTGCTCCACATGGGATCCTGCCCAAGAAATCCTGATCTGACCCTATCAGGCTAGAAAGCCCCAGATATTCCACCTGTGGGATGCAGCTGATCCCCATCTCCCTGGCTGATTTGTCTCATCCCCTCCCACAGGTCAGCGCTGCTGGGCTTTGGGCAGCCCCCCAAGGACACCTTCTCCCCCCTCGTCATCTCCATCATGGCTGTGGCACTGGGCACCCCCATGGCGATGCTCCTGCTGGGCAGCTGCGTGGTCCTCTTTGCCCAGAGAAAACGCTACTCCGAGTACGAGCCCATCAACTGAGTGGGGGAGATCCTGGAGAGACCCCCAGGATCCTTCTTGTCGTCAGGAAACGACCGTGGCTGCTGCAGGGGCTCCCCCGCCTGCAGTCTCCTCTCTGTCCTCCTCTCTGTCCTCCCTGCAGTCCAGGCTCAGAGGGGACCAGGGCGACATTTGCAGCAGTTGCCCACGTTGTGCACCCCTCTGTCCTGCTCCCTCCTGCTGCCCGGATCCTGCATCTGATCGCACTTCTTCCTCTGTTTCTTCCTGATCCATCCAGCCAAGGGAAGTGACTGGGGGGAGCTGGTCAGGGTTGCCTTGAGCCGTGGAAAAATCCTCCTTCTCCCAAGGGATAAAACCACTGTTGTGTCTGCAGCCGAGCAACAGCCGGGACCGGCTGTGCCCCGTCCTGTGCCACTTCCAGGGTTGCTTGGGTAGCTCCAACCCAGGAGCAGGGCTGGAGGACAGGGCTGGGGACCGGTACTGCTCCTGCCGGTGCGCAGGGTGCCTTGCTGCTTCTTGCTGTGCTGGGGGCATCCCAGAACAGCCCCCCTCAACCCAGCTGGGGCTCACGGACTCCTCAATCCCCAACAGGCGCTTTCTGCTCTGCTGGCCTTGGTGAGGGCTGCTGGTACAAGAGGGAAACCCAGTGCTGCTTTGCAGCAGCTGCTTGAGCTCAGGTAGGGGCTGTCAGCCCGCGGAGGGCTGATCCAGCCTTGCTCTCGGTTAATCGCAGCCCTTGGCTCTGCAGGGCTGGCTCAGAGGTGCTATCCGGGTGCTTGAAGCCACGGGGCAAGCGTGGTCTGCGGCTGCTCGGTGTTTGCAGAGGTACCGCATCCCTCGGGGGTGTGCTGCGTTTTCACGTTCTCCGTCACTGACTCGTCTTTGACCAAATAAAGTGGATTTCTAAGAGCAGTCTCCCGTGGAAACACTGCGCTACGGGCGAGCACGAGGGGAGAAGCTCTCGGACCTTGCAGGAATTAAAGGGCGCTGGAGCTCAGCGGGAGCCAAGGTACCAAGACGTGCCTCTGAGAGGAGGGAGGCTCCCTGCCCCTGGATTGACTCGTGCCCCGCAGCAGCCTGTGGTGCGCTGGGGTGGTTTTGCCGATGAGCCGTGGGGTCAGCGTGAGCCCAGGCTGCCGGCCATATCCCTGCTGAAAAGCGCCTTTGAAAGAGTCCGACTGTTCCCATTCTCCCGACTTGGCTGGGCTGCGGTGGGCGAGCTCCTCCCGTGATGCAGCATTCAGGGATGGGAGGGGGGACAAGCCGAACGCTTGGCAGATCTAGGGATGGAGGGGCTTTCCCTTTATTTGGTGGATTTTTAACTGGTTTGGGTTGTGCCTGAGAATTGAAGGACTGAGATAATCAGAGTTGCAAGGGTCCCTTCGTGTCTGCAAAGGACTCCGAGGTGGGGCCCGGTGCCCTGAGGGGTGTGGGCTGGGTGCCCGTTCTGGGGGGGCATCGGCCATCCCCAATCTTACGCAGCGGCAAACCTGTTGCCATCTCGCCCGTCCCAGCTTCTCCCCGCATCCCTCCTCGGGGCAGGGCTCCCTCCCTCCTACCCGGCCAACTGGTTTTGTGAACCGGGTGCTGAACCTTGGCCAAGAGGAAGAGGAGGTGGAGGAGGGACAAGCTGGGTGGGAGTGGCCATGCCGCCATGTGGGGAGCTGGGAGCAGGATGCAGGGCTGGGGTGCTGCTGCAGCGCTGGGAGACGGGCAGTTTGGGGAAACATCATTTTGGGGCTGAATGAAGGCATCCTGTGAGTGAAGCTACAAGTCCTGGCAGCAGCGATTCCCAGGGGACTTTAAGCCACCCTCCCCAAACCAGCCGCAGAGCCGCTTGGTGAAGGGCTTTATTGGGCAAGGCCAGCTCCAGCGGGAGGTCAGGCAAATCCCACCCCAACCCATCCTCGTGGAACAGGGCTCACTGGGTCTTGCTCCAGGCCCTGTTCGCCCTCCTGCAGGAATCTCCCAGAGCAGAGGGGTTTGCAGCTTAGCTCTATCGCCCCCGGGTGCCAGGTAAAACCTTGCCGGGGCCGGGCAGGGAGCAGGGGCACAGCCAGATCTGCCCCGCAGGGTCCAGGCACCCCATCTCCGCAGGGTTTCCCTCACCCCCAGTACCGGAGTTTGGCTCCACTGTCCTTGGAGCGGTCCTCAGGCTTTGGCGTTGCCACAGCAAGGAGGTTTTCGGGCTCCACGATGAACATGCTGTAAAGGTTCCAGAGTAGCATGGCCAGGAGGGGCAGGAAGGTCATGCTGAAGCCGAAGGCGCGGAAGGAGCGCCCGATGGCGTACGACAGCCAGTAAATCAACCTGGAGAGGGCAGAGGGGTGCGGGCTCAGCAAGGGCGATGCCTTGGGGCCGGCACCCAGCTTCGCCCAGGGGTTCTCACCCCAGCCAGGGTTTGCCAGCCCGGCCGCTGCAGGAGCGAGGATGAGGGACGGAGTAACCGTTCCCCTGTGCCGGCTTTCCTGGCTGTCGGCTGGGTGAGGCACAGCCGGAGCGGGAGTTTGCACCAAGCGTTTGTCAGCACTGACAGACCCCGTTTGCACCCTTGGGTGCTGCCGGAGCCCAGGAAGGGTAAAGGAGCCACTTACCGGGAGATGGCAAAAAGCCCCGTGAGCAGGGGGATGAGCTTGAGGGCCTCCTGGGGGAGGTAGGTGGCCAGCACAGCCATGTTGAAGAAGTAGAGGATGAAGAGTTGGATGGACTGGGAGACGTAGGTACGGTGGATCTCCACCTCCCGCTGCAGCTCCCCGAAGGGCTCCCGTGCGGAGGGGCAGAGGCG
>NW_009259103.1:84517-86194 GCF_000687185.1 Egretta garzetta | reverse complement strand
GCTGCCCTGGGGCCCGAGGGCGGGGGGAGGACCGGGGAAGAATGTAGGAAAACTCAGTCTGGTGCTCCTGGTGGGAGCAATGGAGCTGCAACGAGCTCAGCCCCGGCTCTACTCGCCACTCCCCGCAGCCCCCGGGGCTACCGCAGCCCTGCGGTGGGGGCGAAGGGCTTTGTACGCCAACCCCACGGCTCACCCAGCACGATGGGGAACGTGGCAAAGGCGGCGCAGCGGAGCGTGTAGACCAGGCGGGCGCTGATGGTGGGCAGCAGCGGGGCATCAAAAGGCAGGAAGGCGTAGGCTCCGTAGATGAGGCAGGGGCAGAAGAGCAGGGCCCCCACCACCGAGGCCACGGCCTTGAGGTTGCCGGTGTCACACTTTTTTTTGCTTGGCCACTCGCCCCTCAAAGCCCAGTGGGTCCCTGTAGCATGAGGGGACGCTGGGAAGGAAGAGCTGCTTCTGGCGGAGGCTGTCGGGTCTGTCACTGGGGGGGACGTAGCCCCCCTTGCCCTCCTCCCGGGGCCGCGGGGCGGGTTGCTGCTTCTGCTTGCCGGGTGTCCGATCGATGCACTGTGGGTCGATGGGCACAAAGACGTGGGTCGCCATCACGGGCAGCCCAGGGGCTTCCTCATCTTCGGCCTCAGCTGGGGGGCAGGTGAGAGGAGCCTCCTCGGGGTCTTCATGACCTCCCTCAGGACTTGAGCGCCTCTTCACCTCCACGGGTTCCGGTTGGCCCCGGGCACTGTGCTGGCACTGGTCCCATGGCAGGGTGGCATCAGCGTCCCCTGGGTGTTCATCCGGGGTGGGTGGCACCTTGTCCATTGGGGTGGCCAGGGCCGCCTTCCTCAGCTCCACCAAAGCCACCTCCTCAGGGGGCGGGATGGGGTCAGCAGCAGCCATGAGAGTGGCCGGCTCAGTACTGCTGGGGATCGAGTGGCAAGAAACCCTCCTGCCTTTTGGGGTGTCAAGAGGGGATTCGGTTCCCGTCCCTTCCGCTTCACCCTGTGCAAGGAAACAGATTAAAAAATGGGCAGAAATGAGAGGTTTAGGGTCATGCACACAGCCCCAGGTACAATGTGGGGTGCAAACTGGCAGCCGCCCCCGCTGAGGTCCCCATCACAGAGCCCAGCGTCCCCATGCTCTCACGCCCTGCCAGGATCCCCATGGCAGCAGGATCAAGGCATGTGGTACCGCACGTGTGGGCACCATTGCCCAGAGCTGGGCACCTGGTGAGCCCCCAGGTGTGTGGGTCTGGCTGCAAAATGGGGGTAAGCCTGGGAATTGCTTCCCCACTTGGGCAAAAATCCTGGGGTTTCTGGCCGGGCATGAGCCCTGTGGCTCCGGGGAGCTGGGTGCTGCCTGGCCGACGCAAATGGCTCCACCCGCGGCTCCGTGCCAGCATCAGCCAAGCCCGGATACTTGGGGGGAACCGGCCAGGACGCATCTAGGAACCACAGCTAAAGCCAGGATGAGCCAGATTTGCTGCCTCTTGTGGATGAGACTGATCCAGGGCAGGCACAGGAGGCTGCCGGGTGCCACTTGCTATGGGGGAGCAGAAGATCCAGGCAGAAATCTCTCATTTTTCCCTCTTAGCAGGGATCCGTGTCTCTCAGCCCCTCCCAGGTGTCGCTGGCTGCGGGCATGGGACCCTCCTGCAGTGAAAATCTCCCTCTCTCTTTC
>NW_009259103.1:81957-83186 GCF_000687185.1 Egretta garzetta | reverse complement strand
GATGCGGTGCTGAGCCCGCCGGCAGCCCGGTGCCCGCTCCCAAGGCCGTCCCGTGCCCGGGGACGCGTCCTGAGTGGGGTGGGACAGCCATCACGTAGGGGCAAGCACAGGGCAGCGCGCCGTCCCCCTTCTGTGCTGGGAGGGCTGGCGGCAGGGCCAGGGCCTGGTGGAGGAGGAGAATCCCAGAATCCTGGAATCGCAAGGGTTGGAAGGGACCTTGGGAGCTCACCCAGTGCCACCCCCCTGCCCAAGCAGGCTCACCCAGAGCAGGGGGCACAGGACAGCGTCCAAGTGGGGGTTGAAGATCTCCAGAGAAGGAGACTCCACAGCCCCCCTCGGCAGCCTGGGACAGGGCTCGGGCACCGGCGCTGGGCACCACTGGGAAGAGTCTGGCTGCGTCCTCGTGACCCCCACCCTTGAGATATTTGTAGGTGGTGATGAGATCCCCTCTCAGCCTTCTCTTCTCCAGGCTGAACAAGCCCTGGTGCTTGCCTGCCACGGCGGAGATGGGACCCGTCTGGGCGCCTGTTCCTGCGGGAGCCATGGCCCTGCCGAGGAGGTGAAGCACCAAGGGGACGGGGGGGCCCTAGGGAGCCCCTGCCCCAGCCAGCGGCACCTGGCTGTATGCTACACGGCGGTGAGAGAAGGGGTTAAGGGAATCTTAGGAGATAAGATGCTGCGTAATAATTGTCTAGATTGCTGCGTAGCCCAGAGAATCAAATTGATAGCGCTCAAATGTTTTGCTAACTCTTAGGCGAACGAACTGAGTCCAGAAGATTTGTGGCTCCTTATGAGGGACAGTTCTTGATAAGAACCAGGAATTTGCCTTAAGAACCGGCTTAAACCAACCCCGCAGTTTGGGCAAGAGCAAAGGAGCAACTGAGTCTGCGCAAGAACAAGGGGTTACTGGCGGTGACGAAGAGGAGCCATCAGCCTTCATCCCCACCACCCCCCTGCCCGACGACCACCACAAGGAGGCACTGAGCAAGCGCAGTCAGGAGGGACTTATGGAAATGAGCTCTTGGAACTAATTTTACTACGAAGTGGGGACCGGTTATGCATATGTATAGGCGTATTGGGAAACTTCATGTCTATGTAACACTTTGCTACCTATAAACAGGGCAAGCTGCCGCGTGGAGGTGCGCACGACTTTGGTGGGACTGCCCCCCGTGCTGCCCAGCGCTGAATAAACATCCCTACTTTACAGTCTTACAGATTGTGGAGTCTGT
>NW_009259103.1:68215-80335 GCF_000687185.1 Egretta garzetta | reverse complement strand
GTTGTGTGGGACCCAGAGGAGATGAGCGATCTGCGGGGTGGGGGGTGGCACTGGCGAAAAAGGGGTACGGGGGATCCAGGGGAGGTGAGTGAGAGCCAGGGGTGGGGGGGGATGTAGGCAGGATGGGAGGACGATGGCGAGACCGGGGAAAGAGGGCAGGTGGGATGGGAAGAAGGGGATGGGGGGAAAGGAGGCACCCAGGGAGATGGGTCAGGACACCGGGAGGGAGGAGGGAGTTGTGCGTGGTTCAGGGAGGTGGGGTAGGAGATGGTGGGGGCTGAGGGGGAAGGAGATGTGGGGATGCAGTGGGATAAGGGCAAGATGCGGGGGGCGTTCAGGGATTGGAGGGGGGCTGGAGAGGGGTCTCCGGCATTGGCAGTAGATGGGGATTACGTGGGAAGTGCTGGAGAAGAGGGCGTGATGAGCAGGAGCTTGAGCTAGGGCACTTGCCTGCTGTGCGGAGCGCAAGGCTGCTCTAGCTGCAGGTCGTCCCGATGAAACACTCCCTGGGACTCCACTCTCACTTACATCTCTGCGCTGTGCGTTGGAAATAGCGTGAGAAGACAAGATTCGGGAAATAATGATGGCCTTGGTCAGCTCAGCCCAGCAGGGATGAGGTGCCACGCTGTCGGTGCTGAGGTGCGCTCTGCTGATGACTTGTTTTGTGAGTGTGGCCCAGAAATTGTCACCTTCTGTCTCAGTTTCTCCAGCAGTAAAGCAGATTCGTAGTGGAATTTCAGCAGCAACGGTGTGGTTTTGAAGATAAGCAAAACGATGAAGGCAAGAAATGGATTTTATGTCGCAGTCTGTTTTGATTTTGCCTTGCTGACCTGCTTGGTGACATTGGGCATGCCCTTTCATGTCGTGGAACCTCGCTGCCCTCCTCTAAAGCAGGGCAAGGCTTGCCTCCCTCTGAGAAAGATGGGACTTTGGGCAAGATCCTTGCCCAAAAGTCCAAAGCAGTAATAGCAGGTTTGAGCAGTAGTTACTACAATCTGTTTGTTTCCTTGATGCGCTTCATACAAGCGCGTTCCCTGCACTTTGAAGTTCTAGTTGGTGTGTTTCTTTTTTTTTTACTGCAAGGTCAGTGGTAAAACACAATGCCTTGGATTACTGGAGGTGTGGGCTGTGTTGTCGTGCTGGAAGCACCTCCGGGGCTGTGGGGCTCTGTATCTGCTGTCACATTGAGATACCCCATTTGATCTTAGGGGTGGCTTCCCACATCTGTTAGTGCTTGAGCTAGTGCAGGGTAACACCTTACCTGTTGCCACCTGAGGTGTGGTGGACAGGATTGGAGAGGACGTATGTCCTCCTGCTTGCAAAATAGAATGCATTTTGTTTCAACCACCTTCGTCGTGGTTTAAGATGTGGTTTACTTCGTGGACCAGGAATGTGTGTGCTGCTTAAGCTCACCTGAGGAGCGGTACCGCGCCGTGCCGTTGGAGCTCGCAAGAGAGGGTCCCTTGAGTGGGCATGCGCTTGGTCATCAAGGCAAGGAAGCGGTTATTTTCTGTTTAAATTTTTATGGCAGAATAAAGTGTGTGGTTGCTTGATAGCGTTTTTATGGCAGAAAAAGAAAACCAGGCTCCTGGAGAGATGGCTCTTCTTTTAGCTGGAAGTACGTACTGTGATTTTGGTGCAGGATTTACAGTATCTGCAGCGGCCACAAATTTTCTTAGCTGATAGCTCTCTTGGCGAGCTTGCTACCTTAACAGTCTCTTGTCAATTCTTCTCTATTTCAGCCTGAAGTTCAGTTAGATGAAGCGGTAACTTCCTGTCCTCTCAGAAGCACGTTGTACTTTGTGTGATGGCTGACTGTCTCTGGAAACTTTTGGCCATCGGATTAAACAGTGCCTTTGAATCACAGATGTTTGAATGTCACAGTCCCAGCTATAAACCGCGCTCGCGTGGGATCAGCTTTGTGTCTGCTTGTGAGAGCAGGGGGAGCTGAGCTCGGGTCTCCGCAGTCCGTGGCAAGTATGCTGGCCATTGCAGTGTCCTTTTGGAGACGAGGTTGCCCATCGCTGTTCGCAAGGCGGTCTTTGATCTTTTCCATTTAAGTCTTCCTGGACTGATATTCCCCAAGTTTCACCTCAGAATGCGACAACCAGATTATCCTGGGTGCTGTTTTACAATGTATGTTTTAGTGTAGAATGACTGGATTTCTTGTACAGATTTCTCTTCCGGATTCTGGGTAACCATTAGCTCGTTGGCTTTGCGTTACTATTCTTGTCTGCCAGCCTTGTTCTGGGCTGTATTATTTGTGTACTGACACATGCCAGAATACGAATGAATGGCAGCAGTTCTTTTCCCTGAAAAAACGTCTTACTCCTCAGAGACCGTGGCTCTTAGCAATGTATTAAATAAAGAAATACAGAGAGGACAAATAATTCTCCCTGCCGTCTTGCCCCATCCCAGAATGTTAATGGCACAGAAGGAAAGTGATAGATCGGTGGCTGCGTGGCTGAAGAGGACTTCGTTGGACCATTTCCACCCTGCTTGGCATGATGTGCTGTACTTGGTTCTTTTAATAGACTGGCATCTGATTTGCCTCCTCTCGTGGTTCTGATGTGCTGTCTGAAAGCAACGTTTAAACCCAGCAGGTATAGAAATGGCTACTGGGACAAAATTTGGCCTCTTAACTGCTAAGTCAAATTCAGCCCATGGTCTCAAGCCACCCAAGGCTCAAATGCTAAATTGCATTTTAATCAGTGCGTGGTCTATAGCGCCTGCGTTGATGTTTCCTAATGTTTTTGCAGTGGGGCTGGCTCCTGTACCTTTCTGTCCTCACCGTGTCCCCTTTCCTCACCACTGAGGACGTAGGGTCCTGGCAGGTCATCACTGGCTGTCACTGATTCTTCTTCACTCCTGCCTCTGCCTCCTCCAGCAGCACCGTGGAGCTCGTGCTGATAAGAAGACATTTGAGCGTGGGGTCTGCCTTCTGCCTTACCGCTCAGAAACCCACATCCTAAAAGACAAACCTTGCTGCTTTCAAGTCGCCAACTCTCTGTTTCTTTATGAACCCGTAAAAAGTAGCAGAAGCAACCAGTGTCTTCACGTGCCCATTCCTGACTGTTGTAGGAAACGGGGATTCTCTGGGAGACTCCCTCTGGGATGCCTCCCGCCCTCTGCTCGAGGGGAAGGTGGAATACCCTGCATCGTCCTTGCTCGGATAGTCCCTGGAAGGAAACTTTTCTGTACTTCACATTTGGCAGGCGTTTGAGTCCTGGTGCATGCGAGTAGGCTTTCCTTAACTGCTTGATCACATTTCTTACCCACTGATGCTGTTGGCAGCCAAATAGCTGTCTGTCCGCTTGCAACTTGGAAAGGGGGTTCTGGCAACTGCTTTTTGAGTAATTCCTGTCATTTCATAGGTGTCATGCTGCATGGTATCAAGATGCATCTCTGTCACTGAGGAGGGAGGATTCTTAGATTAGGTTTTGTGATCCTTTTTTTTTTTTTTTTTTTTTTAGATATTAAAAAATAAAAAAAAAAATAAAGGCTTGTTTGGGATGTGAGCTACTGAGCAGTGAGAGAACCTGGACCGCATGCCCATAAAGGAATCTGAATTGAGTAAGTGGCAGGAGAAGGAGTCGGCGTTAAGCCTCCAAGTATAGTTAACTTGCACATGAGGGTTCGTGCCTGCACGTGTGACATCCCACCCTCATGAGGAACCCCTGGAGAGAGTCCAGAGGAGGGCAACAAAGCTGATGGGGGGACTGGAGCATCTCCCCTAGGAGGAAAGGCTGAGGGAGCTGGGCTTGTTCAGCCTGGAGAAGAGAAGGCTGAGAGGGGATCTCATCACCACCTACAAAGAGCCCTGGCCCAGGCTGCCCAGGGGGGCTGTGGAGTCTCCTTCTCTGGAGATCTTCAACCCCCGCCTGGCCGCTGTCCTGTGCCCCCTGCTCTGGGTGAGCCTGCTTGAGCAGGGGGTGGGACTGGGTGAGCTCTGGAGGTCCCTTCCAACCCCGGCCATTCTGTGTTTCTATGATTTCCCACCTTGAGGTGTTGGTGACATGTAAGCTCGTATCAGACACGTAGCAGCTGCTGATGTGGCACACAGTGAACGTGTTTTTACAGCTATTTGGATGATGTAGAGACTGCCTATTTTGGGAGTAGATCACAGATTTCCTAAACTTCTCTCTGGGAATCAAATGAGAAAGCAGTTCCCCTTTCTTCTGGTCACCCTTCTGCATAGGAAACAAATTGGTTCCCTGCGAGCCATGCTGTTCGCTTTCTGCTGAGAGATGCAGTGGCAGGACATTAATCACCGATTGCAGTAAGGATATGTTTATTGCCTGCTGCTTTATGGATACCTATTTTGGGGAAACTAAATGTCTATGCGGGGCTTGTTGGTTTTATTTCTTCCCCCCCACCAATATGCTGTGAGCTTGGATGAATGCTTCATCCTTCTTGCCTTTTACCTGTAAACCAAAAAGCATTTTACTCGCTCGCCTTCCTCGCTGTTGAGGGTGTTAGGTTGTTAGTTTCATAGAATCATAGAATGGTTTGGGTGGGAAGGGACCCCCAGAGGTCACCCAGCCCAACCCCCCTGCAGGAGCAGGGACACCTTGAACCACATCAGGTTGCTCACAGCCCCGGCCAACCAGGCCCGAAATGGTCCCAGGGATGGGGCCTCCACCCCCTCTCTGGGCAACCCCTGACAGGGTTTCGCCACCGTCATGGTAAAGAATTTCTTCCTTAGATCCAGTCTAAACCTACCCTGGTTTAGTTTAAAACTATCACCCCTTGTCCCGTCACAGCTGGCCCTACTGTAGGTTTAGTTAGGCTAGGTTTAGTTTGCCAAGGCCCTTCAGGCCATGTGCCAAAGATGCTAGTGAGCAGAAGCGCCTGTGGATAGCAAGGTTAGCAGCAGACTTCTGCATGTGGTTCTTACTCTATTCTTGGTTTTCTTTGTGATGATTTAGGAGGAAGTTGGTTCGACTCTGCAGTGTTTTGATCTCCCAAGCCATTGTGTAAGACAGTCCTATTCCCTGTGCTTTTCTTCTTCTGTCAGGTTCTGTGGTTTATTGAAAACAAAGGAGATTTCCAGTTGTCCTTGGATGAAAGGCTTTCCCTGACTCAGCGTGAGATGGGACATGTTCTCTCTGAGCTCCTGAATGCACTGGGTTTTTTTTCAGAGGGGTTCTTTTTGGTGTGGTGGGTTTGTGAAAGGAGATTTGCCTTGCTCATAGGGGCTGGTACACGAAACCGTCAGTTATTTGACAGTAATGTCTGTAGTTTTCAAGGAAGTGGTGGTGGTTTCAGCCTACCTCCTTAGCACGTGGTTGCAAGTGCCATGCGAGTGCCCTGTATTCAATCTGGCAACCATGTGTGCGTGTGAAGAAGGTTCAGCCACCGCTTTGTGCTGCGAGTGTGACGAGGGAGTTTGCATTCTGCAGGCGACGGATATTTTGGGGATGGGGGGAGCAGGCTGGTAGCAGCATCTAATTGTTCTGCTTTGCAGAAGTTTGCTCAGGTCTGTCTCGTTCTGTATTTACAATGCATCTTGCTCATCTTCAGCTTCTTCAAACAACTCTCCCCGTGCGGCAGGCTCAGCAGCAGGAGCAGAAAAGGTATTGGAGCAAGCGAGGAATGCCAGGGAGATGGATGTGAAGTCGAGGGGGAGAACGAGTACCTGTGCGGTTCGATAGCTGATGGCTTGGGGGACGCATTTCCTAAAGAGGAACATGTAGAGTCAATGGCTGGGAAAAGTTAACTTCAGGAATCAATTTATTGACCTCAAATACAAGCTTATACAAATATCTTAAGGGCGGAAGTCATGAGGATGGAAGCAGTCTGTTTGCAGCGGTGCCCAGCGACAGGGCTAAGGGCAATGGGTGCAAACTGAAACATAAGAGGTTTCAGTTGAACATGAGGAAAAACTTCTTTACTCCAAGGGTGACAGAGCACTGGAACAGGCTGCCCAGGGAGGTTGTGGAGTCTCCTTCTCTGGAGATATTCAAGGCCCGCCTGGATGAAGTCCTGTGTAGAATGCTCTAGGAGAGCCTGCTTGAGCAGGTTGGACTAGATGATCTCCCGAGGTCCCTTCCAACCCTTGCCATTCTGTGATTATCAAAGGCAGAGGTTTAGAGATGATCTCTCTTGGTAGGAAGTGTTTAACCTTGGCTGGTTGGGTTTTTTGCTTTATTGAGCTGTCTGTGAGATATCGATGAGGGTACTTTCTGCCACGCTAATGCTTCTGTAAGTCCCTGGTTTTATTTCACGGTGATGTTCTGGAGCTGCAGTCTGATTTCTTCACAGCTACAAACTTTTGAGTGCTTGAGATTTTACACACAGTGTGGTATTCCTCCTCCAGGAGGAGAGTCTTGAGCAGTGATTCACAGAAGTATTTTTCTGCATGACTCAGATGTTTGAAGGTTGCTTGGGCTGGCTTTCAGGGGAAAAAAATCTCGTAACAAATTTCGTGCTTTAGGCTGGTTTTGGTTATCTCCGTTACCTATCACTGAGATATCTTTGAGGGCTTTAATCAATGAATCACTGTAACGAAGATCAGGAAGTTTCGGCAAATGAGAATTACGTGAGTCGCCTTCTTTCACAGACAAATTGGTAAGGAAACGGGAATTGGTGGAGGTTTGACACTTACCCTATCAAAACAGCAATTGTTAGAAATCAATCCATTTTTTAATCATAGAGTTTAAGACGTTTAAATTAATCTGAGTGTATGTGTAGCGTGATTTAATTGCTGAGGTTAAAAGTTGCTAATGTGTCCAAAGACGTTTCTGACTTTGCTGCTGTAGAAATAATTGACATTTTTGAGCAGACAGGCAGTGATAACTGGTGATTAAACAGCTGATTTACAGCAAATGCATTACAGCATATGGAATTCTGCTTTTTTTTCTTCTTTCCTTAAGCTTTTCAAAATAGAGCGCAGAAAGGAAATCAATTAATATTGTGTGGTGGTATAATGCGGCTTGCTAGTAACGGGATTAACGAGGCTGGTACGGTTCTGTGTGGACATCCCAGACCTCATGAAATAATCCTGGATAACCTGCTGTACTGAAACTCTTCTTTCTGTGTTACCTTGCAGAGCAGTGGTAGAGGCCGTTCATAGGTTGGATCTCATCCTTGGTAATAAGGCAGCGTATCAAGAAGTGTTCAAGCCGGAGAACATCAGCTTGAGGAACAAGTAAGTTGGGGCAGGGCGCTTCTTTTTTATATTTGGCTGGGGAAAATTCACGTGAAGCAACACGTGGAGGTTTTGAATCTGTGGTTTCATGGTGTATTTGATTTGTAGCGCACCTATTGACTTGGGATCCCTCCAGGATTTTGAAGCAGAGGCTAGATTTCAGATCTGTATTTGAACAGCACCGACCCATACAGTCCATGGCTGGAGGCTTTCCTGGGTGTTGTTGTAATACAAATAAGTCGTCTTCATGTTGGCCAATGCCTTCCTTGTAATTATCTTTAAAAAAAATGTGTGGTGAAGAAACCTCTGATACGCCTGTGAAATCTTGTGTCAGGTTCAGAGGGTGCCCAGCAGGGATGGTTTTTCTTATTAATTTTTTAAGCTGTCAAGACAATTTTTGACATTACTGCAGTTTAGGAGGTTGCTGGTGGCCAGCTGAGTGAAGGTGTATGGCTTTTCCAGATGCTCTTGTGTGGGAGTGATACAAGCTGTACTATCACCAGATGGCCTAGCTCATCCATCGTGATGAATTCAGATTTTCCTCTTCCCTGCTTCTGTAGTGGCAGCTGTATTTGAAGCTGCTCTAGCTAAATGTGAATTCTCCGCTGTCTGCCTCAGGCTGCGGGAGCTGTGCGTGAAGCTGATGTTCTTGCATCCAGTGGATTATGGAAGAAAAGCAGAAGAATTGCTCTGGAGAAAAGTTTACTATGAAGTTATCCAGCTCATTAAAACAAATAAAAAGGCAAGTATCTATGGCTCTGGCACGAGAAAGTCTCTGGCTGTGAGGTGGGTGAGACCAAGTTAAAAGCTTCGTTTGCTTGGAGAAGTTGTGGTCTGAACACGGGGCAGGAAGCCGGGCACTCCTGCATTCTAATCATGGAGCTGACATACGCTTTTTGTCTAGCTGTGGGCAGGTAAGCTTTAATGATCTGCTGAGAGAGCTGCCGTTGCAGAGGATATTTCAACATAATTTGCTTATTTTTTTGTCTTCCTATTGTCAAAAGATAGATACCTCCCTGTAGAACGATGGTCTTAAGAGGCTTTGACAGTGCTGCTTGGTTTTACTAGAGTTGGTCACTGGAAAACACTCACAGTATCCACATTTGTATTTTTTTAATGCCATGAGCTCTCTTAGAATCATAAAATCGTTTAGGTTGGAAAGACCTTTAAGATCATCAAGTCCAACTGTTAACCTAACACTGCCATCCCACCACTAAACCATCTCCGTTCTGGTGACTAAACCATCTCCGTTCTGGTGATCTGGGTTTCTGAATGTGTTTAAGGTGCTCTAACCAGACACCTTGATTTTACTTATTTATTGTTGCAGCAAGTATTTCTCCTCCTTGATGCTGACCCTTAGTAAACACCACTAGACACAACATTGTTGAGCAAGAGGAGGTACAGAACTGTGCAAAACCAATTACAACTGAGCTACCTGCTACCTTGCTTCATACTTGGTATGACTTGGGTGGCAAGCATAAAATGTTATCCGGACTGCATCGACATATTCTTCTTTTTTTCCTCCCTCCAGCACATTCACAGCCGTAGCACTCTGGAGTGTGCCTACCGGACTCACTTAGTTGCTGGCATAGGATTTTACCAGCACCTTCTCCTCTACATCCAGTCTCACTATCAGCTGGAGCTGCAGTGCTGTATCGACTGGACGCACGTGACGGACCCTCTAATAGGTTGGTGCTTAGCGTGTTGGCCTCGTGGCTAAGGCCTGGCACCCAGACGGGTGGCTTCCCCTTGTACTCGTCCATTTTTGTTTCAGCATTCAAGGGATTATCTTTTTTTTTTTTTTTCCTGATTAGTCAGTTATCTGTTTAGAACAGACTGTCCTCCTCTCTTTTCCATGGCACTGTTTTGCTGGTTTGTTTTGGGTTTTTGTTTTTGTTTGAGGGGTTTTTTTTTTTTTTTTTGATACTAAACTAGGGGAGAGGAAAGGGTTTCTAATAGGAAGAAAACGCTGTTAGAAAATTCTTTACTAAGTGTTTGGTGATGGCAGGTTTTTAGAGAAAACTGAAGAACACTTCTGGCTGCTCAGAGCTTTTAAAAGCTTACTTAAAGCAGGCAAATGGGCTGTTGGGGGGAATAGGTTCTTGAAATCAACACATTTTTGTCGGGACATCCTATTCACTAGATGTAAGGTACTGTGCCTCCTCCTAGTGCCCCTTCTGCCTGTCCTCCCTTCGTGTACTTCCTAATTGTACTGTGTGTGGCTTTGAAACCGCTATTGAATCTTGGACTGATGACAGGAGGAAGCTCCTGTAACACTGCAAGGATGTTAGCAGTCTCGGGTAACCGCCCCTGTGCGTGCCCTTAGATGCGGGGTAATTTGAGGTATTTTGCCTATTAGGGGAGGAAGAATGAGAGTGTTTACAGTCTTGGAACAGCTCGAGGCTGTGTGTGCGTTCACATCCTCAATTGCCTTGTAATGATTTGCTCACATTTGCTCCTGGGTTGTGCTCAGTGGCCTCAAGTGTTGCTGTTCGGGTGGGTCCAGGTGAGAAACGGAGCCTCCGTATGTTTTGTGAACTCTGTTAGCAAGGGTTTAATTGACATTCTTAAAGCTGGCAGGGGGTGAAGACAGCAGAAACCCGTATAATAGAAGTTAATAAGTCTTTAGCAAGAAGAACATTTTAGTTGCTGGTATCCTATTCTTAGTTCTGGGAGATGATTGTATCATGATCAGCTTTGAAATGTCGGTTTAAAAGGCAGATGTCCCTGGCAACTGTCGCTTTGCAAAATGAATCTAAGTACTGCAGAATTAATAAATTCTCAAAATGCGCATCCTGGATGGGTTTGTACCCTGTGGTGCGTGATTGCATTTGAAAGGCTCCCCTTATTCAGGTTTCCTAATGTGCTTAGGCTCTTTAATTAAGTGGATGCAGCAGATGAGTATGTAACTGGATAATAGAGATGTAACCTTGCGTATCTGGAAAAGATGGATGTGTAAGAATCCCCTATGAACTACAAATTAGGGTGGGCGCAACTTGATGGCTGTATAAATGGGAGCAAGAGGATTCAAAGCAAAAAAGAAGGGGAGGGTAGGTCCAATCGCATACATGGAGACAGATCTGAAGGCCGTGTATGATGCAACTCCTACAATGTCCGTTAGTAAGTGGGAACCATTCCTCACTGGTCACTTAAGCCTTCAGATTTCACTTCCACTCTTTTAAACTAAGCCAAGAGGGAAGCAACTCAGACTGCAGGCTGGACTGGTCTTAAAAATCTTCCTTTGGGATTCCCCCTTGAGGGAGTTTTCTCCTCCGGAAGGTGGAAGTCCTTGGCAACAGGAAGACTGAACCCAGACTGAATCCATGATACTGGTCTGCCCAGTGGCAGCGGATGCTCTCTGGAGAGGAAGCGTGAACGCAGTAGCCTTTGCCTCCCGATCGCTGGCTGAACCACGGCCGCGCTGGCTGGGAGATGATGGGGAGATGGGAAGCACGGTCTCGCCAGCGGCAGCCCCTCCCAGCAACTGAGTCATGTTTCATGGCTTTGCTTAGTTCGGGTCAGCTGGCTAGGGCCTTCCCCTGTTGCTTTTGACACTTTCCACTGACTGAACTGCCTCTTCTTTTAAGTTCAGAATAGAATAGACTATTTCAGTTGGAAGGGACCTACAAGGATCATCCAGTCCAACTGCCTGACCAATTCAGGGCTGACCAAAAGTTAAACCTTGTTATTAAGGGCATTGTCCAAATGCCTCTTAAACACTGACAGGCTTGGGGCATCGACCGCCTCTCCAGGAAGCCTGCTCCAGGGTCTGACTAACTTCTTGATAAAGAAATGCTTCCTAATGTCCAGTCTAAACCTCCCTTGATGCAGCTTTGAACCATTCGCACGCGTCCTATTGCTGGATACCAGGGAGAAGAGATCGGCACCTCCCTCTCCACCTTCCCTCCTCAGGAAGCTGCAGCAAGCAACAAGGTCACCCCTCAGCCTCCTTTTCTTCAAACTAGACAAGCCCAAAGTCCTTAGCTGCTCCTCACAGGATGTTCCTTCCAGCCCTTCCACCAGCTTTGCTCCTCTTCTCTGGATGCAAAGGCAGTTTTGACTGCAGCTGCCCTTTCTACAACACAGATCTGCTGTCCTGGTTTTTCCTTATTTTATTTCTCTTCCTCCCTCTTTGACTGGCCAGTCCTAAATCTAGATCTCGGTCTTGAGACAATGAGTTTGTTTCCATCTTTAATGTTGGGGAGGGTACGTCCCATGTTGTATGCTACTATCGGGTGCAAGTGCACTCAGGCTTCCAGGGATTTACGCCGGCTCCTATCCGAAGGCCTCATTAGCCATGCTAACAAAATCAGCCTCTCAGCAGGCCTTACTAGCCTGTGCTCAATGCTGTTAACATGATCACATGGCTTGTAGACAGGAATTGGCCTTTGTCCTCTCATCTGAGTGTGCAAATGGAGCCAGCTCTGTGGCGTACCTTGCAGGCAAAGTCTGAGTGACAGTCATTTCGGTGACTGGTAGTGAGGCAGTGACATGCACTGCCCCTAATCGGCAGGGAGTTGAAGGGGGGAGTGGGTGAGCATCAGCATCTACATGTATTTCCGACATTTATTTACCATATTTTGACAAGAGTGAACCAGTGCTGGTCTGTAAGATGCCACAGACAGCAACCAACAGTGTGGTCTGACCACGCGGTCTTTGTTTTCATCCGCTGAAATGTTGGGTGTCTCGGGCAGAGGCGTAGGCTGCTCGTGTGTCTTTCCAGCAGCCCTTACCCCACAGTGTACATGATTTCATATTTCCTCATGTAGGCTGCAAGAAACCGGTGTCTGCGTCGGAGAAGGAGATGGAGTGGGCACAGATGGCGTGTCACAGATGTCTGGTTTATCTGGGAGATCTAGGTAAGAACAGCATCATCTTTCAGGGCAGCCTTTAATACATTAAAAAGACGGTGCCTGTATGGTGCTGAGTCCATCGTCGTTAGTCACCAGCTGTAGTTGCTTGCAGACACT
>NW_009259103.1:57586-68159 GCF_000687185.1 Egretta garzetta | reverse complement strand
AACTGCAGATTTTTTGGGCAGGCAAATAAGGAGTTTGCTGTTGATAAACAGCTGTATCCGTGGCTGTGTAAGAAAGGAAGCTTTTGCTTTTATTTATGTTGTTTGGACAGTGGGAAGGAAACTCGATGTGGGCCTACTTCTCAGTTCAGACTTGCTTTAAGGTTGCCTTACGCAGCCACTCTCCCCAACCCAAGTGGGACTGAAAATCAGATTTGTTAAGCAATATTGTTTATTAATCCAGAGTGGTTGGCCACTGCAAAGCCCCAGGCTCTGTCGTTGTGTCTGGCTGCGTGTCAGCCTTTTTATAGCAGATGTGTCTATCCCGCAGTCACGACCTCCTGAAGCGTGTCGTAAGTGTGTCAGCTTCTTGCCTGATGGTGAACATGTGGGAGTGAAGGCAGTGTGAAAACATGTAACTGTGTGAAAAACAGCTATTTGAAGTGTGGCGCGGGTAAATGTGCTTGACACGCAGCAGCCTTCGAGCTCTTGAAAGCTGTTTGGCATTATCATCGCGCGTGAATCAGCCTAAAAATGGCATTGCAAATAGACGTCTTGTGGGGGTAGTAAGAATGATTTACCTGACTGGTGGGAGAGAAATGTGCTCACCTAAGGTTTCCAAAATGCTTCCTGTTGTCCAAAAAAACCCCCCCAAAACCGGAATAAAGTCCAGTCTATCATAGAATCATAGAATGTTTTGGGTGGGAAGGGACCCCTAGAGGTCACCCAGCCCAACCCCCCCGCAGGAGCAGGGACACCTTGAACCACATCAGGTTGCTCACAGCCCCGGCCAACCTGGCCTGGAATGGTCCCAGGGATGGGGCCTCCACCCCCTCTCGGGGCAACCCCTGCCAGGGTTTCACCACCCTCACTGGAAAGAATTTCTTCCTTAGATCCAGTCTAAACCCACCCTGGTTTAGTTTAAAACCATTACCCCTTGTCCTATCCGCAGCCAGGTATTTTATTAGGTCTTGCTTTAGATTTCACACTCTGCTGTGGTAGAATATAGTCTGAGGTACTGGAAAACGGAGCGCAACTCTTGAGTTATTTTGAGGATAAATGAATCAGCACTTCACACACGGAGCAGAATAATTTCTTCCTCTTGCTTACATGCTGCCACAAGTGCTGAGGGATATCCCCTCCGCTCGAAGCGGCAGGGGTTGTGATGTGCCACATAGCGCAGTTAAAACAAAAGTGCTTCAGACGGGCCTGGCAAACCCTGTACGTTTCTGTGTTTTGCCAAGAGCAGTTCTTTGATGGATCTGTTGATTTGGCCAGTATTTCTAGTTTTGTGGTATTTTTATTCTGCATGGAAGCTGTGCTTCTCTGCAGAAGGGAAGAGAAGATACTGCCTTCTGGTTTCTGATGTGTGGCGTGTGGTTTTCTTTCAGCTCGCTATCAGAACGAACTGGCAGGTGTGGACACGGAGTTGCTGGCTGAGCGGTTTTACTATCAAGCCCTTTCTGTTGCACCACAAATCGGTGAGTGAGTTACTGTGAATTTTTAGTCATTAAAATCATGTTGCCGCAACCTAAAAACAATACTCTGTGATACTACGCTGGTCAGGTTTACATCCTGCTGCTGAGAGAGGAGTGGTTTTATCTTCTGGTTAAAATGACTTCCTCCTTTGCGAATCTCTCTCTTGCTGGCAAGCCAAAGAGAGGAGTTAAAGCCAAGGTGCTCTTCGCCAGTGACCTCAATTTACTCACCTGATAACCTCTGAGAAGCTCAGACTTCCACGATTGTGGTAAAGGTGTGCTTGGCTGGCTAAGGAAAGATCCAGCTGCCTGTTGCCAGAAGCGGAGTATTATTGGCCACCTCCCTCTTTGTACCCCTGCAAAAAACCCTCACGTGCTGCTTTCTCCTTCAGAAGTGAGTGCTTATGAGAACACATGGTGGCAAGAGTCGAGGGCCTGTCTTACCTTCAAAAGTGTTCGATTCCAGAAAAACGTTTTCCCTGTGCTGTCTCTGTAGAGTTCTTGCTGAGCTGTTTGCTAGGCTGATCCCAAATACCAATAAGTGACAGAAATTTATGAGCTGGAACAAAACTCCTAAACGCTGGTAAGGTGATGTCTATGTCAAGAGGAATACAGCGTCAAAGCTATGGCATTACTAATACAGAGGAGGAGGTGTTATTTGCTCTGCTTTCTTATGTAGATAACCGACAGGAAGGTGGGGAGGATCTAAAAGCGCTATTAAACAGAAAAAAAACCAACCCCAAACCTGGGTGGCAAAGGGATTGAGTAGTGCAGACCTTTGTACTGCAACTTTACTACTGCTTCCTTCCTGGCTTCCCTCCTGTGTGGAAATGTAGTGAGAGGGAAAGGAGCTTTCTAGCAGGGCTTTTAGGGGGTTGTAAGTTAATTCTGTTGCCCCTCTCTTTCACGACAGGCATGCCCTTTAACCAGCTGGGGACGTTGGCAGGGAGCAAATACTACAATGTGGAAGCCACCTATTGCTACTTACGCTGGTGAGTGTCCGTGAGGGTCTTGGCTTTCTGGACAGCGAATCAGTGCACTGTGGTTGCTGGTGTCCAGATTCTTTTCTCCTTTACTTTGGACTTGTGACTGTTCTCAGAGCATGAGTTTCAGGGGAGGGGGGGGGAAGAGAGATGGGCTTATTTCACCCTTGAGCAGGACTGATAATAAGAAGGAGCCTTGGTCAAACCAAACCCATCATGCTGATCACAAAAATACCTGTGGAGGGCTGCACTTGGAGGGCGAGGGTTTCATCTGAGACCCTCTGCCTGTGCCAGAGAGCCAGGTTTGAAGGGGAGTGGAGGTGCCGAGTGAGGTGGGTGGAATTCAGTTTGCTGAACATGGCCTTAAGGCACAAATTTGAAAAGGTGTGTAAACACTGCGATGGAGCTGTGGTGCAGCTTGGAGTGGGGTTTGCAGACATCGGTGGGAGTTAAGTAGCCCAGCATGTTCCAACAAAAGCACTGGGTACCTGTCTTCGTGCTTAGATGCCTGAATAACTTTCCAGTGAATTAAAGCCATAAAATGTGACCCACCTTGTGGCAAAGTAACTTTTGATGTGTTCTATTTTGGTACCTCAAGTATCCAGTCTGAAGTGTCCTTTGAAGGTGCCTATGGGAACCTGAAGCGGCTGTATGACAAAGCAGCCAAAATGTATCACCAGCTGAAGAAATGTGAGACCAGGAAGTTGTCTCCAAGCAAGAAAAGGTAAGAGGGAAAAGAAAAGGAGAGGGGTGCAGGCTGCAGGTTTGCAGGCCACCAGTGTCACCCTCTGGGTTGAGAGTAGAGTCTTTCTGGGAAGTGGGAACTGATTAGACGGCCCATTCAAGGTAGTGACTGTTCCCAGCATCTTGAGAAGCCCGGTCTAGATCCCATTCTTGATCTCTCAGGTCCTAATTTCAGGAGAAAAGCGAAATGCTGGCTGGGTGTAGAGTTTGAGGTGAGAGATTTTTCTCACTCCCCCCTGGAGCTGGTGGCTGTTCACGAGGGTTGAGATATCTTGGTGAAAGTTAGAAGTGTATCAGCTGCCTTTTTTTCTCCAGCTTCATCAGAATGTAGTTTTCAACTGGGACCTGATTTACCTATTAATAGAGCTCTGTTAATCTATTGTCCATCTCTCTGATGGGGTACCGGCTTTACAGTGTTTTCTTCTTGATCTTTTTAGAGGCAAAGACATTAAGAGGTTGCTGGTGAGCTTTATGTACCTGCAGAGTCTTTTGCAGCCAAAGAGCAGGTAAGGTTATGGCAGATTATATCTTCTATTGATAACTCACAGTAGCGGGTATTCAGAGTTGGGTAACAGTGCCTGTGCTGAGGCTTTCTGCCAAAAGGTCCAAGACTTTAGTCTTCTGACCTTGGAGGGAGGGTGGAGACTGGCCTCCAAGGGAGGCCAAAATACCAAAGAGTTAAATACTTTGCGGCTAAATCAAGCCAGTAGCTGAGTGAATGTTGAACTCCTGAGCCTCGCGGCTTGTCTCTGCTATACTATGCCTTTGGTGGTTTCTTGCCTCATTCAGTCATCAAATGCTTTTTCCTGGCAAGCACTGGATTTAGGCTGATGGGACAGCAAAGAGTCACTGTCTGTGTGTGTGCAGGGCTGTGCGTTGCATTTGGAAGTCTGTAACCAAATACCTTGTTCAAAGAAACAAATCGCATAACCTGTTCTTGGAATAAATGGAAAGCTTTGTACAGCTGTGTGATTTTTTTTATTTTTTTTATTTATTTTTTTTATTTTTTTCTTTTATTTTTTGTATCCCTTGGATTTTCTCTGTCTCTGCTGGGAGGTTTTCAGGTGATTGTAAATTAACCTCTTGCTGCTTGAACTAGAGCAGGTGTTTTAAAGGGCTTATACAGTTAAACTCATCATGGAATAGTTTAGGTTGGAAGGGGCCTTCTAGGGGTCCAGTCCTCCCCCAAAGTAGGGTCCACTGTGAAGGGAGACTCAGATGTGAAGTCAGATGAGGTTGCTCAGTCCAGCTGAGTTTTGAGTGGTTCTAAGGACAGAGATTCCACACCTCTCTGGTCCCCCTCCCAGTGTTTTACCACCTTCGCTGTGGATTTTTTTTTTCCTTGTCTCATTTTCGTCTTCTGCAGTTCGTACCCATTGCTTCCCTTCCTTTTGCTGCGCACCAGTGAGAAGAGTCTTACTCAGTCTTCTATAGCCACCTGACTTCTGAAAACAGAAGATTATGGCCCCCGAACCTTCCTCTTTCAGGCTGAACGAACTTGATTCTCTTTGCCTCTTCTCGTACATCATGTTCTCTATTCCCCTTGACAGTCCTTTGCTGGACTAAGTCCAGTTTGTCAGTGTCTTTTTGTTTGGTTGGGGTTTTTTTTTTGTACTGGGGTCCCAAAGACTGGATGCCGTTCTCCAGATGCCATCTCGGGAGTGCCAAATGGAGAGGGATAATAATTTTCTTCAACCTGCTGGCTGTGCCCTTGCTAATGCAGCCTGCTATGGGATTAGCTTTCAAATATTGACTTATACCGGAGTGGAACTTCAAGGCTCATTTAAGATCTGCTTAACACATATTTAGCGCTTAAGAAAATCGGAAATTACTTCAATTTCTCAAGCACATTGCCCCCCCCTGAAAAGGATTTGCGAGATGCTTTGCAGATGGGTTTATTTTGTAACTAGGAGACTGCCATCACCCGTTATACTGAATACCATGGGTGCTTCCTTTGAAGTAGCTAACGGCTACAGAGGATTTTGGAGTGTTCCTATAGGGCTGGAAGTTAGAGCCATGGGAGGAGGAAAAGTCGAGTCCCCGGTTTGTGTGCTGCAATGTAATCCTTTAACTGAGCAGTGGATCCCAAACTTTTGCTACCTTTAGTGTTGAAGTGCCCTGTGGAGCTGAATGGCTACTGCCTGAGCTCCCAGGGAAAGGGCGTGTATTTTTTGGTGACCCATCTCTTTGCAGGGAGGTGCTGTGGTTGTCATTTATCTTTAGCAGCTTTGGAGAGGAAAGCATAATCTGACTCATCTCACTTGCTTCCCATCGCTGTTGTTGCCTGGTGCTTCATCCTGTCGAATGCTAAAGGATGGCCCAACTGCCAGTTTTGGTTCAGTTTCCATGCAGACATTGCTAGGAGCTCGAGTCTTGAATAATAATTGTTTATTTTTTCTTCTCGTTAAGCTCTCTGGATTCTGAGCTGACATCTCTCTGCCAGTCTGTGCTGGAGGATTTCAACCTGTGCTTGTTCTACCTGCCCTCTCCTCCTAATCTGAGCTCAACTAGTGAAGATGAAGAAGAGTATGAGAGTGGCTACTCCTTCCTTCCTGATCTCCTGATCTTCCGCATGGTGATCATCTGCCTTATGAGCGTTCACAGCCTCAAGAGGGCAGGTAACCAGTGCTTTATTCAGCCATTCGGAAAGGTAGTGATTAACATTCAGCAGTCCAGTTAGGCTGAAGATGTTGTCGTAGTTGGCATTCATGTTTTGGATTAGTGGTCGGTCTCATTACCCTGTCTTGTTGCAGGTTCGAAGCAGTACAGTGCAGCCATCGCGTTCACGCTGGCCCTCTTCTCTCACCTGATAAATCACGTCAATATTCGCCTGCAGGCAGAGCTAGAAGAAGGGGAAAATCCAGTCCCAGCCTTTCAGAGTGATGGCACAGGTAAGAGAGCGGAGACGATATAGGCTGGGTTTCCCCAGTTGCCTGCCCTTAGGGCTGGCTTTTACTTTTCTTTCCTCAATTTCCTGGGCATGGGTTTTGTAGTGTAGTGCCTGAGTGGCGTTGGAGACATCTTGGTCTTTGGCTGCTGGGCTGAAATCCCCAAAGATGGGTAATCTGCTGAGGTGGTCTCCACTTAGACGCTCTCTGTGAGCATCAGGATCATCAGAGGATGAACATGTTGCTTTCCTTGTTGTGAGGAGTGATCTTTCTGTATCTCTTGGCAGCTCGTGCATCATCTGTTTACTCCCATCTGTGCTCCTTATTTTCTGTCTCTCTATTTGCTGTTATTTGCTGGAGTCTTTTCTCCTCCACTGAGGAGATGATCTCAGGTGAAACACCTGGGCAGAGCCATGCTCTGCTCAGACAAAACCAGATCTTTAGTTTCTGGGGGGATCCTGTTGAGCAGAGAATAAAACTGCCGAATCTTTCCCCTGCAAACGGTCAATTTGTGAGATTTCACAGAACGCAAGGCTGGAGTTTTCCTGAACGATGAATGATTCCTCCCCTGCATGGGATTTGAAGCTGTCAGGGTGACGGAGGGCTGCCGGAAAGGCTGGGAGCATGTTGGTCAAGGAAAGGATTAGGTCAGCTCAGTCTAGTTGCAGGGGGGAGTGGCTGGTTTAATCAAGCTGACTGGCACATGCCCTTGCCCTGCTTGGTGGTCACTTGGCTCTCGGACTGTAGAAAGCTGGGGAAAAGATTTAAGATTCAACTGTGTATTTTGTGCTGGTCTGGCAGCATTCAGCACCGGGGCTGGCTGATAACGGAACAGCACAGCTTGGGCTGTAGGAATCCAGGCTTCCAGAGTCTTTCCGGGCACCTTTTACAGAGTGAATCATTCTTCTAGGGTTGCCATTACTTGTTCTCTGGTTAAAGACACCAAGAGAAGTGATGGCTGAAATTTGCACTACTGGTTCCCCAGGCTCAGGGCTGGCAAGCAGCTTGTGTGACACATCGGGGCTTTCTTAACTTGTGGTCTCATTTTAAATGACTGCAGATGACCAGGAGCCGCGGGAGCCATTGAACTCGATTGAGAAGGAAGCTGAAGCTGACTTGGCCAATCACCAGCCCAGCGAGGAACAGCGGAAGAATGACTGCAAGAAAAGCAAGAAATACTCCCGCCTCTCCTGTTTGCGTCGCCGCCGCCACCCCCAGAAGGTGGATGAGAGTGACCTGAGCGAGGGCTTTGACTCTGACTCCAGCCAGGGCTCTACAAAGGGCAGCGATGGCTCAGAAAGTGGCTCGGAGAAGAGTGACGAGGAAGCAGAAGCGGCTTTTGATGTGGAGACGGACTCTGACATGAACAGCCAAGAATCTCGGTCCGACTTGGAGGACATGGAGGATGAGCCGGGTGAGGAGGGGAGCGGCCGAGGCAAAAGTGGGCCCAAAGAGGCCTTAAAAAACTGTGTGGATGGTAGTGGGCTGGGGGACTCCAAGAGCCCAAGCATCTCTAAAATTGAGGCTCCGGATCCAGCAGTCAATGGGCCGGCTTCCCTGAGCACTAATGACGCGAGCATAGCCAGTAACCTCCAGGCCATGTCCACCCAGCTGTTTCAGACCAAACGCTGCTTTCGCTTGGCTCCCACTTTCAGCAACATCCTTCTGAAACCGAACAGTGAACCGCCCGTCTTGAAGGATGGAATAGAAAGCAAGCCATGTGTCAATGGGGATCTGGAGAAGCCCGGCTTGGCAGAGCAAGGTAAGGATCGGTGACCTCGTTCAAAAGCTTTGTTGTTGCAGTTCTGCGTAGAAAACTGCAAGCCGTAGCAGTCTGTTTGCTAAAATCCACCCCTTCTTGTGGTGCAAGTTCTCCTTCAGCCAGGTTTGGAGGAGCAGGTTGCCCAAGTGTTGGGCAGGTCTTGGGTTGGGTGTTTCGTGAAGCTTTACTGTTACGGCTTGACATCCAGGAATATGTGCACTGAGCAAAGGAAACACCTGCAGTCAGCCAGGGTTATCTGATAATACAGAGGATAATTCCAGCAGGTATTACAAAATTTGGATTATCTTCCCTTTTCCACATGTGAAATCTCCGTAATCAGACCCTTACGAGCACTTCTGTTGATGGACAGTGCAGATGCAGTCCAGGAAGTTCTCCAGGACATGTCGGATTATCAAGTCTGCAAAGCTCTCATAGGAGCTTGTCTGTAAGATGTGACCTAGGTGCACGCGAGAGGAGTTGAGGACCTCTTGCCGTGACCCTCTGCTGCCTCGCTGAGCGCTCAGGGCTGAACCAAACTGCAGATGCACAGCTCGGGGTTGAACCAAACTGGAGCCAGACTCTTCCCAGTGGTGCCCAGCGCCAGGACAAGGGGCCATGGGCACAAACTGAAGCAGAAGGGGTTCCAGTTGAACGGGAGGAAGAACTTGTTGACTGTGAGGGTGCCTGAGCCCTGACCCAGGCTGCCCAGGGGGGCTGTGGAGTCTCCTTCTCTGGAGATCTTCAACCCCCGCCTGGCTGCTGTCCTGTGCCCCCTGCTCTGGGTGAGCCTGCTTGGGCAGGGGGGTGGCACTGGGTGAGCTCCCAAGGTCCCTTCCAGCCCCTGCCAGGCTGGGATTCTGTGTGCAGATGCACAGCTCGGCGTTGAACTAAACTGCAGATGCACAGCAGGTGGAGCTGCGATGTCTCTTATTACCGTTTAACTTACACAACTGAGTAACGTTTGGGGGGAAAAAACCAGCTTGAAAGGGAGATCTGATGCACTATAGGGAGTTGTTTGTATTTCAGATAAAACCACATGGGCCTGTTCAGTCTTGTTTGTCATTCCTCCCAGCTTCCCTGGAGCAAGGAAACATTTTTGCATTGTGCTGCCAAATTAAATGGGCCTGCAGCACTGGCAAGATTCCGGCTTTGCCTGGGCCAGGATTTGAAGGGGGAGTATTAGATCATGTTAATGTTTAGTGGCTCCCGGCATTGCTTCACAGCCACTTGAAAGAGATGGGGGGAAAGGAAGAAACAAACGATTTTTGGTCTGTTTAACATTTTCCTTCAATGGGTTACACAGATGTTGCAGCTCCAGGAATGTATTTGAATAGTGTGGCCACGATACTTTTATAGATGTAGAAAATGAGAGGGTGAATGAGCCAGGCTGAATGAATTAACCCCATGTGCTTTTTAGCTTTGAGCTCTCCTTGCCTCAGCTGTGCTGTTCTAAAACTCGAGCCGTTTAATGGTCTTAACACTCTATCAGGGATGGTTTCTGAATAAATTACTTCCTCCCTTTTGATTCTGAGGGTTTATTGAATGATAATTGCTGTGCTAATAGGCAGAAATGACTGTGCAATTAAAATAAGGGACCGTAGCAAAATGCATCGTTGATTCCCAGCTTGCCGCTACCTTGACCTCGGGTTGCTCACTCATGCAGTTTCATTGGCGGTGGCTTTGAGATCCTCAGGTCTGTAGAATTACAAAATAGCAAAGCATATTCAATATTTAAAATCACCTGGGCCCTGGCTCATAAAATAGCCCTACCATTTTCTTCTCTTGCGTAGCCCGAAGGTTGGTGCACGTTGACCTAAATGGTCATCGCTGGCTCTGTTCTCTGCAGTAAATGATACGGTCCTTGTGCTGGCACCTTCTGCTTCCCCCTGCTCTGTTAGTGAGCGTCTCGGAGGCTGCTGCAGAGGTGAAGGCATTTGTCAGACTTTCACAGGGAGATTTTAGCAGTCTTCTCCTAGCGAAGATGAAAATACAATAGTGATACCCTCTTATCAACAGGACAGGGAACTGGTTTTGTGAGGATGTGTGGAGGCACTGAGAAGTTCAATGTATCCCTTACCAACCCACTGCTGTTCTCGTACCAGTAGGGCTTGGCTTCATAAGTTTAATGCCTGCCATCCTGCTTTTCCCTTCATTTTCCAGATGATGTGTCTGACTCTGAGGAAAGCATTTCAAGTAACAAATCCTGCAGGAATGAGCGATCCCTTCAGGAGAAGCTAGAGATCGTGACCAACGAAGGGCTGCTTCTCACAGTCAAGGTGTTCCTGGACTGGCTGAGGACAAACACAGACCTCATCATCATGTGTGCTCAGGTGGGAACTGGGCTCGGTGTTTGGTCCAAGGCTGTGTCTGTTCCGTTCCCCTGGCCTGGGATGCTAAGGGCTTATCGAAGTCACTGTCCCAGTGCTGGGCAGAAGGTGATGACACCAAGCTGGGTGGGAGTGTGGATCTGCTGGGGGGAGGGGGCTCTGCAGAGGGACCTGGCCAGGCTGGATCCACGGGCCCAGCCCAATTGGGTGAGGGTCAACAAGGCCAAGGGCCGGGTCCTGCCCTGGGGTCACCACAATCCCAGGCAGCGCTCCAGGTGTGGGGCAGAGGGGCTGGAAAGCTGCCCGGCGGAAAAGGTCCTGGGGGGGTTGGTTGAGAGGGGGCTGGATAGGAGCCAGCAGGGTGCCCAGGTGGCCAAGAGGGCCAGCGGCATGC
>NW_009259103.1:48400-57245 GCF_000687185.1 Egretta garzetta | reverse complement strand
AGGGCCGGGGTTTGGGGGTGGGATGGCAGGGGTAGGGGAGCGGTTGGGCTGGGGGAGCTGAAAGGGCTTTTCCAACCCAAACGATTCTGTGATTCTATTCTATGGTTCTATGTGATGTTAAATATTCAACCAGAAGAATTAAGATAATCTTGACCTAAGAAGTGTAGTGAAATTTACTCTTCATAAAGCATTCTGAGGTCTGTGAAAGACGCTGGAAAGCCCAGGCGGCCTGGTTATTGCACGCATCTGTCTTGACATTTTCTGTGGCCTTTTGTGTTTTCTTCCTGCAGAGCTCTCAGAGCCTGTGGAACAGGCTGTCTGTGCTCCTGAACCTTCTGCCTTCTGCTGCAGACCTGCAGGAATCAGGTACTGGAGAATGCAGCGGCAGTGTAATGTTTCAGCCAGCCTAGGCATCAGTGATTTCCCTGGTGTGCGATAGATCCCGGGGTGAGAGATTTGCCAGCAGCAGTTTGCTTATAAGCACAATGGGAACCGACATCATGCGTGTGTTGTTTTTGTCTTTAAGCACCATTCCAGTTAAACACCGTCCCGTAGACTTTAGCTCATTAATGTATTATATATATGGCTGATGGTATACTGGAACACTCGTACCCGTGTGCGTGACGTCCTTGTGTGGCAAACGTGACTGGAATTAACCATCAAGCCCACAAGTCAGGGTATGATTTCTGTTATGGCAGTCATGGAAATTAGTTTTGAAGCTCCAAACGCTCCTGAGGTGCCCTGTACCTCAGCCTGAAGATCCCCATGGTTCACGAGAAGCATAGTTTCAACAGGGATGTTTGTCTGTTGGAACGAACGGGAAAGCTAAGCCTCCAAACTACAGATTTTTTCGGAAGTGGTGCACCTCAGCAGGTTGTTTGGGACAGTTACTTATATTGTGGGTGGCCTTTTTGTTCCTCCTTCCACACGTGCTCACAGCACACGTGTCATTTAAAACCTCTGCCCTTGATCATTACAGATTCTGTGCCTTAAAGCAGTTTTCCTCTTTGTCCCCACATCAGTTAAGTCATTGCTGTGCTTCCCCTCCATCCTCTCCAGGGCTGGCCCTATGTAATGAAGTCAAGGACGTTCTGAGTGGTGCTGAGCTCCCAGACCTGAAGGCCAACTTGCTGCTCCCAGAAGATGTGGCCCTGCGAAATCTTCCCCCTCTGAAAAATGCACACAAGAGGTTTAACTTTGAGCAGGACCGGCCCATTTTCTCAGCTGTTGAGGAGGTGAGTCAGGGTAAATCCTGAATCTTGGCAGGAGCTGCGTTTCCCTTTCTGGAGGCACAGCCTGTCTTAGCTGTGCGGATGAAGATCTAGTTCTTTCTTGCCAAAAAAAAAAGACCCCAAACTGATTCAAACTTTTGAGCCTGAGGTGGGCTTGTGTTACTGGTGGTTGCTGCAGTCCTCTGTCTACCCAAAAATCAGCGTTCAGAATATTGCCTTGCCTTCCCTTCCCTGTCAGTCATTATGAAAGGAAGCACGGGCGCATGTTGGCAGCTTTGCTGCACGAAGTCTCCTGACCTCCCTCTCCGAGTTGTTATCTCTGCCCTGTCTCAAATTAAAGGAATTTGGTTGGAGCTGCAAGATACTTCCTGTGATCCTTCTCTAGTAAATGCACAAGTTGGTGACATCTCACTGCATGTGGCAATCTGTGCCCTCGTAGAGGATCTCCCTCTGCTTTCCCAAGCGCAAAGGGCCACGGTGATCATTTCTGGGTAGTGGAGGTGCGCAGAGAAAGGCAATTGCTCTTCTGTCTTGCCTTGCTAGACTGATCTGATTCCTTTGGAGTGGGGAATACATTAAGGTCATCTGCCTCGATTTGAGGGCACTGTTGTGACTCCTGACATGGGACCCATGTTTGTTAAATCACACTCCAGCCGGCTGAGGCCTTGAACGTCATCTCAAGCTGCCGGGGCAGCTGGAGCAAAGCACAGCAATCTCCCAGCCCGCGCGAGTTCACCCTTTGCTGCCTTTGCTCAGCAGCCCAGCCAAGAGTAGTGCCTACCCCAAAATCAGATAGAGATTGTTGTTTCACTTGATTCCTTTTCCCAGCACCAAGGGCTTGAGCAGAGATTTGAGGAGACCCTGTTGATGTTTTCTGAGGTTTTCTTGAGTTGGGGAAGCCCAGACTTCCAAGCACCTCTAAGCTTTCTGGCCAACCCTGCAGGCCTCCCTGCAGTCTCTGTTTTCAGAAGCACATTTCCATCAGAAATGTTTCCTTTGGACTTTTTTTTTTTTTTTTTTTTTTTTTAATAGCAATTTCTGCCTTTTCCAAAAGCGTGAGCTGCAGGGTCGGAGCTGGCTCGGGCTCCAACCCCCACGGGGAGACGTGGCTGCTGCTCTCCTGTCTGCTTCTTTGCAGTCTGTTGTTCGGATTTGCTGCATTCGGAGCTTTGGCCACTTCATTACCCACTTGCAAGGCAGCATCCTGCAGTTCAACTCGGAGCTTGGGATCTTCATCAGCATAGCACAGTCGGAGCAAGACAACTTGCTGCACCAGGCCCAAGCCCAGTTTCACATGGTGAGTTGGCAGTGGTGGGGTACTTCTCTGTGCGTGGCACAATTTCCTGTGGATTACTATTAGATGTAACTGTAATCCCAGATCTTTGGTGGGAGATGAAAATTTTACTCCTTAAAGCTACTCAGGTGTCCCCTTTTTCACCCTGTTTCGGGAAGCACGTGCTTGTGTCGGCTTGTGTGTTTCCTGCTAACTGATCTGGAAGTTTGTTTTTTTTTAACTAGGCTGCAGAGGAAGCTCGTCGGAACAGGCTAATGAGAGATATGGCTCAGCTTCGACTGCAGGTAGGAGATGCTGGTTCCAGCCCCAAAACTGGCAGGGTAGTGGTTGAAATGTCTGAAACTAGGAAGCTCTCTGCTCCCGTCCCACACAGAGGCAGTAAGTCTGTTCTGCAAAGACAGAATCATAAAATGTCTCAAGTTGGAAGGGATCCATAAGGATCATTGAGTCCAACTCCTTGCTCCTCACCGGGGCTACCTAAACTAAACCGTTGTGCCTGAGAGCGTTGTCCAGACGCTCCTTGAACTCTGACAGGCTTGGTTCCGTGACCACTTCCCTGGGGAGCCCGTTCCAGTGACCGACCACCCTCTCAGTGAAGAACCTTCTAATGTCCAACCTGAGCTTCCCCTGACGCAGCTTCATTCCTTTTCCTCGTGTCCAGAGGGAGATCAGCACCTTCCCCCTCCACTGCCCCCTTAAGGAAGGTGTAAACTGCAATGAGGTCACCCTTCAGTGACGAGGTCACCCCTCAGCCTTCCCTTCCCCAAGCTGAACAAGCTGAGTGACCTCAGCCGCTCCTCATAAGCCTTTGCTCTTGAGACCATTCACTATCTTGGTTGCTCTTCTCTGGACGCGCTTTAACAGCTTGATGTCCTTCTTACCTTGAGGTGCTCCAGACTGCACGCAGCATGAGCACCAGTGCAGCGTGGAGTGGGACAATCCCCTCCCTCTGACCCGCTGGCTGCGTCCAGCCCTCTGCTCCATGCGCTGAGAGGCTGGAAGGGCCTGACGGAGCTTTGCAGGGCAAGTCTTGCCCTGTTTGGTTGGTTGTTTCAGCATAAATGTGAAGCGAGCATCTTTGCATGTGTGATTATTTTTGTTTGTTTGTTTGTTTTTTGTTTCAGCTGGAGGTTTCTCAGCTGGAGGGAAGTCTCCAGCAGCCCAAAGCACAGTCAGCCATGTCTCCTTATCTTGTCCCAGACACCCAGGCCCTCTGCCAGCACCTGGCTGTTGTCAAGCAGCTAGCCACCAGTGGGAGGTTCATAATCATCATCCCTCGAACAGGTATGGGGACTCTACATCGAATAACCGAGCCTGCCTTCCCTCTTTGCCGGGAAGGAAGCCCTGCAGGCCAAGGTGGTGGCTTTCTCTCCTGCTTGAAGTCCTTCACTTCAGCTGGAGCAGCTGAAACACCGTTTCCACGTGTCACTTTTGGGGCCTGTTTTATGTGTGGCCCGTGCTTGGAATCTAGCATAGTGTGTCGGAGAACAGCTGGAAAGAGAGAGGCCCCGTTCACCCTCCGCCCCCCCCCCGGGGCCAGCCGCTGCTGCTGTGCATCAGAGGACTGTTCAGTGGGATGAGGAATTCTTGGCACATCTGGGTTAGTTTGTAGAAGTATAGCTGTAAGCCAGATGTTTTTTCTTCTTTTTTGTTCTTTTTTTTTTTACTCCTGTTAGTGATTGATGGCTTAGACTTCCTGAAAAAGGAGAACGCAGGTGCTCGGGACAGCATCCGGTATCTGGAGGCAGAATTTAAAAAGGGAAACAGGTGAGAGCAGGAGTGTGATGCAATTTGCCCTTGCTTTTGGAACAGATGTATTTTGGGGTGGAAGAAAACGTCAACAGTGGGTGCAGCCTCTGCCCTTGGAGCAGGGCAGAGGAAATCCAGGCCTCAGGAATGCGCTTGGCGAGGGGGAAGGTGGTGAAGAAACAGATCTGGCAGCTGGTTCTCCAGATGCGCTTGTAGTTGCTGCTCAGCCATGAAATGTCGCTGCTGCTGAGGAGCACAGGGAGTCGTGTCCTTCTGTCGGTGTGTAAAACTGAGCAGCACCGTTTGCTGATGAGCTGGGAGAGCTGTACTGTGTTACTGCCCAGGTTAGCTGAAGTCAGTTGGCATCTCCAAAGCCTGTGTGAGGGCTGGTGGGCTTCCAAACACTCATGGTCTTGTGAACTTGCACATGGCGATGGTGATGAGACAGGGGAGGTGATCTAGGGGGCTTCACAGCACAAATGATAAATTATTTATAAATTATTGGGTGTTATTTTGGTTGACAAAAGCCAGCATTGCAAAAGGGTCCTGCAGCACCTGGTGGACCTGCTGTGGAGCATTGACTTTGCTCTGTGTGACAGTCTCTGTCTGAGCTCAGTGACTCTGATCTTTCCTTAGGTACATTCGTTGCCAGAAGGATGTTGGGAAGAGCTTTGAGAGGCATAAATTGAAGAGACAAGATTTAGACGCCTGGTAAGATTACAGCATCTGGAGATGGCTGAGCCTGATTCCCAGCAGGCAGGTGGCTTTGGGGAGAGGTGTTAGCACTGGGACCCATAGGGCAGCTTGCTTGATTTGGTGCTCTGCGTGAGTAATTACACCCTTCCCTAGAGAAAGCGTTAGTGCAGCCACGCATAGCGCTGGACATTTGGTGCTGAGGGTCTCGGAAAAGCCCTCAACGGAGAAACAGCCCTGCTTTCCACACGTCCTCCTGAACACGCATGAAACCGTTTGCACAAACAAGCCGTCTTCCCTCTGACTTTCCCCTCCGTTTCTCTTTTCTGGCAGGAATCTCTATAAAATACTGGACAGCTGCAAACAACTGACAGTGTCCCAAGGAAGTGGAGAGGATGACACCACAGGAATGGTCACCATCATCACGGGCTTTCAGCTGGAGGACCCAAGCACGTTCTCAGCACCCATGCAGGTCTGTAGCTCTTCGGCTGCCTCAGCCGAGCCTTTCTGCTTCCTAGCAAAGTTAAAATCTGGTTGATTGGCAAGAGATTTTTTTTTTTTTTTTTTTTTTTTTTAAAAATGTTTTCTGCCTTGGGTAATAACTGTCCTGGATTTCCCAAGTTTAGTTTATAAGTCATGGTTCCTGTTTCCTTAAAGGCCCCCTTGATTTGTCATGCTTTTGTGGTGTAAGGTATCCCGAGGGAGGTAGGAGAAGTAATTTGCATGTCTATGCAGGCCTCTCACGCCAGAGCAACCTCAGCATGAAGGAGAATTGGGCCTTTTAGCCATGACAGACTCTGCCTGAGAATCTCCAGGCTGTGAAGGGCAGCCCTCTTGACAGTGCAAAAAAACCCCAAAAAACCCAACCTGTTTTGTCTGTGTTTGCTTGCAGTCTGCTATCCAGGCAGCCGCCAATGCCAGCGTAGAAATAAAAAACGTTCTGGAGTTCTACAAGCAGTGGAAAGAGATGGGCTGATGTTCAGAAAGGCATCGGGTTGGTGTACCTTTCTCTCCCCCTCTCGGAACGTGCAGCGTCTGAACGAAGGAAACAAAAATCCGGACGACACTTAGACACGAAGAAGCAGCAGCAGCAACAATAACAAAAATATCTACCCAAAAAGAAAAAAAAAAAAAAAAAAAAAAAAAAAAAAAAGAGAGAAACCAAAACCCAAAACAACCCAACAAATCCAATTTGGGCACGCACATGGACACCCTCCACCTGTATCCCGACCAGACGGCTGTACATCTCCGACGGCGCCAACTGCTCTGAGAAGAGAGAGGCACCTCGGCATGGCCGAGGCAGAGCTCTGCCCTTCTCCCAGTCGGCAGAGATGGGCGAGAGACGGGCAGTCATTCATTCCCCCCCCTCATTCCTCCCCAAAAGCTTGCTCGGCCACCTGAAACGGGCAGGCGGCTTCTAAAGCGTGGACTTGACTTCAATGAAACCACACCAGCGCAGCAGAAACGGAGCCCTCCTAGCTTGGGAAAAGAAGATCCAAAGAGTGTTCAGCTCTTGTTTGGCAATCTGGTGACAGGAAAGCAGATAGTTTTTTGGGTTTATTTTTTTTGGTTTTTTTTCTGCCCCCCTCCTTTGAATTAATTATTTTTCAAGGGTTTTTTGTTTTTCCTTTTAATTCTTAGGTTTTATATATATAAATAATATTAAAAAAGAAAAAGCAGAGTTCCCTTGGGGTTCTGGATACTCTTCCAATGTCAGAGAGAAAAGGAAACAATTATGCTATTTAAAAGGGGGGGAAAGCTCTTAATATAATTTTTTTTTTTTTTTTTTCTTTGAACAAGCATATTTATTTCCTTTCCCTGTCCCCCATGGAGCGGGCTCAGTGCAAAGGGATGTTGGCCTGCAAGGAGAGAGTGGGCTGGAGTGCCCCCATGGGCTTGGTGCGCGTCCTTGCTCTCCTTAGAAGCTGCATGCAAGCAACAAGAGATTGGCCGGGCTGCTTGAGAGAGGTGAAAAGGACTCTGTTCCTCCTTCCCCTGTCCCTCCCGCTGCTTCGCTTCCACCTTGGAGAAAAGGAGCGGAATCCTGCAGAGCTGCTGGAAGAGAGAGAAGAGCCATGTGGGATTTAAACGCCGACAAGGCTCAATTGCTTGGCTTGAGCGCTGTGACCCTGGGGTGGAGCAGACATCTCCGAAACACCCAATGCCTCTCTTTGTTTCCCCCCCCCCCCTTTTTCTCTTCTAAATCTTGCAACGACGTGTGGAGGAGGAAGGAGGATCTCAAAGCCATTATCTCTTCTGCTGGTTGTTCCGACACACCGCCGCTGCTATGCCGTGCTAGAGAGGGTGGCAGAACTTGAGTGTTTGTATCCCCCGACCCCTCCCCCCCCCGCCCCAAAAAAAAAAAAAAAAAGAAGGGATGATGCTGTGTGGACAGATGCTGGAGGAGCTGATTCCCCAGGTGACCTGTGAGGGACCTTTCAGGCTTCCATCCTGACAGCATCTCAAGCAACCTGTGACCTGTGAGGGACCTTTCAGGCCTCCATCCTGACAGCATCTCAAGCAACCTGTGTCTGACATCCCGTCACGCGCTGATGCTTGGAAATGAAGAAACGGGTTGCTCCCGGGAGAGGAGAGCGGCGGGAGAGGGGCTGAACGGCCTCTTTGTAGTTCATCCGCGTCAGTGTACTCGAGCAACCGATGTCTCCATCCACATGAACTAACAGCAGCTATGCAAGTAAAAACCACTAGTCTTCTATGTTTGCGTGTTTTTTCACGTGGGCCAGCCAGAAGCTGCTACGCCAGGGGCATGATACGGAAAGACGAGTAACGTACTCCAATCTGTGCAGACTTCCTAGCATGATGCATGGTACTGGAGTGGCAAGGACGTTCCTTGTTTTCAGGTAAAAACTAAAAAAAAAAAAAAAAAACCAAACCAGCACAAGTCCCAGAGGATTCATTTATATTCCTGGTTCAGTTCCTGTAAAGCATGCAGCCTTGTAGCACAGCAGAGCGAAAGGCCGAGCTTTAAATTACAGCTGGAGCTGGCCCCGCAAGGTCTGTGCCTTGCAGGCTGCGAGGCAGGGGTGGGCAGAGTTTCCCTACGGGTTTTTCTTTTTGCAGCTTCTCCTGAAACTCGCGGTGCTTTTCTAGGCTAAAGCCAAGGAAACGACGTCAGCAGAACGGCAGGTCAAAGACTCGGGCTCATCTCGGGTGTTCTTAGAGGTGTGAAGTTAGTCAGTCGCTCTTTCCTCCAGTGCTACCAGTGGTTTTACTTGAAGCCATTTGTTTGTCTAGTTGGTTATTTTTGTTTGATGGGGTGGGAAAAGGGAATCGCCCTGTGGGACTTGGCCCAGAGCAACGGGGTGGAGAGCGGAGTTGCTGCCTCTTCTGCCCCTCTGTTGACTTGGAGGGTGCTGCTCAGTTATGCTGAAATAAGCTCCTTGCTCAGTGGGATGGATCGCTGGTGGACTGCTTTTTTTTTTTATTTTTTTTTTTTCCTGCTGCTTAAGAAAACCATCCACCTCCTTCCTGCAAAGCACAGCAGAAGGGGCTGCAGCCTTCAACTCCCTTCTGGAGGTCTGTTCCAGCTGAAGCCTGGCTGGTTTTGCTGTCCCGAGAGGCCCAATTGTCATTCCCTTCTGGCTGCGTAGCCAGAAAAGAGCATTGCTTGGCTGAAATTGGAATAGTGAGGAGCTGGAGGCCTTCCTCGGCTTTGCTCTGGGCCGGGTATTCCCTTGGCCGCAGCTGGGTCAACGCAAATAAAGCAGCAACCGAAAGGGAATGGCTGTCACGCTGATCACGAGGGTCTCGGTCCATGTAGATTCCCCAGGCTGCTGGGGGTGCAGGATGAGAGCTGGGGGCGGAGTGCTGTGGGGTCAGATGAGGTTGGTGCTGTCACTAACGGTGTGGCAGCGAG
>NW_009259103.1:46332-48269 GCF_000687185.1 Egretta garzetta | reverse complement strand
TTGCTGAGCTGCAACGAGCCTGCTCGGGGGCCGCACGGCGAAATCCCAGGGCTTCTTTCCAAAAGGCAGCAAGGCTGTTGCCTTACTTTCCCCGTAACCATCCCTTGGCATATGCCCTGGTCTCCTGAGGGGTTGTTTAGTGTCACCCTGAAGGTTTGCACACTTGGAGAGGAGGAAAAGGCCCCGAAGCCCTTCATCTGAATGGCGACATCTTCCGGTACATCGTACCATCGTGCTAAGCAGGTAGGGATCGTAACCCTTTAAAAAAGGCACCCGACCCATCCCTGTGCCACCCTGCTTCCTCTCCAGAACCCGCAACGGTCGTTGAGGACCTGATGAATATTTTTTTTTAGGGATGTCAAGAGATACAGTAAGCTGAAAAAGTGGGAGACTTCAAAGCTCTGGAACAGCATAGCTGCCGTGCGGTCTCAGGGAAGAGGGCGAGCTGCGGCCTCGGCAAGTGTTGCCTTCTACTGGAGGCTCAACTTGATGTCTTTAAGATTGGGGTGAAGGACGACGTTTCTTAGCCCCCATCCCAGCACTCACCATGAGTTGGAGGCTCCTCTCTGGCCATAAATCAATGCAGATCGATGTCCAAGGGCCTTTCCCCATTTGCCCCACACGGGATTTGGTGCAGCGCTTCCAAATCCCACCTGAGAAGCCAAAAGTTGGTTCCCCCGACCTGTTGTGTTGGTCGCTGATGCTAAGCAGGGCTAAAGAAAACTTGAAGGTCAGTGGGGAGGCTCCGTTTATCCTGGCTTTGCTGCTCTGCCCGTGGCTCCCGAGCGCTGCGGCTGGGGTTTCCCAAGAGTTCACCGCAGCTTATTCGGGCCAGGCCAAGAGAAAGCCGCAAATGGGCCTCGCCAAGCAACCATTGACCCATGTGGAAGCCAGCTCTGGGCCACTGCTCATCCCCATGGTGCTATTTCGGTACCAGCTCCGAGCTCGCGCCGTAACGCCCGCTGTGCTGGGAAGGAGAGCAAAAAGAAAAACAATCTTGTGGGCCGAAAGCAGGGGTTTTAATGTGTTTTTATGTGTTCCTTGGGTTTGATTTTTCTTTTCCTTACCACCGCGTTGAGCTCTTGGAAAGTTATGGGGTGATCCCCAGCTGGGAGGGCAGAGATTTGTGGTGGGTGAGGTTCGCCGGGTTTCCCGGGGAGGCAGCGCAGGGGCCAGGGGTTGTCCCCGTGCCACGGCCGGTGGACACCGTCACTCCACTGCTCGCCGGACTTCTGCTCGGTGGCTTGATGGGCCGTGCCAAGCGACTCTTCCTTCTGCCCCCATCCTTGCTCGCCTGGATGCCACCTGCAATACCTTGGATTTTCGCTTGCATCTTAGATTTATTGGTTTGGGTTTTTTTTTTTTTTTCCCTTTTCCTTCTTGATGTCATAGGAGGTACAGGGTGTTGGAGTTGGCTGTTCTGGATTGCACTCAGGCTCATTAGAAGTGGTTAAAAATCTTAAAGTCAGAAGTAATTCAGGTGCAAGCGGCTGCGGGGGGGCTGCTGCACCCCAGCTGGGCCAAGGGGGCGCGCGGGGGCTCTCACGGCGCGTGTCTTGACTGTGATCCCAACACATTGACTGGCTTAATAAAACACGAGATGTTTGTACCTCTTCTGCTGTGGTGATTCCCAGCCCGGATTTCTCCTACGCAACCTCTGAGATGTTTTTTCATCAGCGAATCCACCCTCAGCCCTGCGCTTTGCTGCCCAAACTTTCTGATTTTCAGAGAAAAAAACACCAACTTTGCCATTCCCAACACCTTTGAATGATTTTGCCTCAGGTGAAGGAGGACAGAGCCTTGGTTTGCTTCTCACAGAATCCCAGAATGGCCAGGGTGGGAAGGGACCCCCGGGAGATCACCCAGTCCCACCCCCCTGCTCCAGCAGGCTCACCCAGAGCAGGGGGCACAGGACAGCAGCCAGGTGGGGGTTGAAT
>NW_009259103.1:44511-45802 GCF_000687185.1 Egretta garzetta | reverse complement strand
GCCACGCTCCTCTTGATGCACCCCAGGATGCCCTTGGCCTTCTTGGCCACCAGGGCACCCTGCTGGCTCATGGTCAGCTTGTCGTCCCCCAGGACTGCCAGGTCCCTCTGGGCAGAGCTGCTTCCCAGCAGGTCAGCCCCCAGCCTGTCCTGGTGCATGGGGTTCCACCTCCCCAGGGGCAGCACCCAACACTTGCCCGTGTTGAACTCCATCAGGTTCCTCTGCGCCCAACTCTCCAGCCTGCCCAGGTCCTGCTGGATGGCATTGCAGCCTCCTGGTCCGTGAACTTGCTGAGGGTCTGCCCTGTCCCCTCATCCAGGTCATTGATGAAGAAGTTGAACAAGACCAGGCTGAGTACTGAGCCCTGGGGAACCCCACTTGCCACAGGCCTCCAACCAGCCCCCGCCCCGCCGATCCCAACCCTCTGAGCCCTGTCCTTCAGCCCGTTCCCAGTCCACCTCACTGTGCGCTCATCCAGCCCACGCTTCCTGAGCTGCCCTATGAGGATGTTACGGGAGACGGTGTCAAAAGCCTTGCTGAAGTCAAGGGAGACACCACCCACTGCTCTCCCCTCACCTACCCATCGCAGAAGGCCATCAGCTCGGTCAGGCATCATCTCCCCTTGCTGAATCCATGCTGGGTGCTCCTTTTGATTTGGTCAGATGCAAGGGAGGTGGGGCCCTTCCTTGGCATTTCCTTTGGATTTTCCCCCCCCCTCTTTGCTCACAGCTTTTGTGGCTCAGGATGAGTCCGTCCTCTTGCCGGGGCTCCGCACGTTGCTGCCCGCAAGAGCATCCCCAACCCCGCAACGTTGCCCTTGGAGGTTTATTGGGCAGCTTTTTTAGCGTGGTTTTTCAAAGGAAGGGCGGAAAGGCCCCGTTTTTAAAACTGTGCGGCTTTTAAGCGTTAATTCGAGGTGCTTTTAGGAAGGGCCGAGCCGGGCAGCGCACTTGAAGCCAAGCTTGGCGGGTCCATGCCAGGCGCTGGCGAGCAGGGAAGCTGGGGGTTGGTGTTTTAGAGGGGAAAAGAAAAAAAACCCAACCAAACCTCTTCCATTGCCTGGATTCATTCACCCCCAAGCGCCTTTATTTGCTCTGCGCGTGGAAAGCACCGAGCCAGGCGCCCGATAGAATTCGCCCTCCCTCTCCAGTTCTTTGGAGGCTGCCAGCAGCGGGAAGGCCGGAGAGGGAGGTTGAGAAAAGGCGAATCCGCCTTTCAGTCCGTAGTTGGGGAAGAAGCCGTGGGCGACGCCTTCCCGCGGGCCGAGACGTGCCCTGCGGCCCAACCCCGC
>NW_009259103.1:42271-43151 GCF_000687185.1 Egretta garzetta | reverse complement strand
GGGGGGGGGGGGGTAGGAGGTGGCTCCGGATGCTTTTGGGTTGTTTTGGGTTTTTTTTTTCCCTTTTTCTTCCCCCTCTTCTAAACCACTGGGTGAGTTTTGGGCTGGGGTGGGGTGGGGACACTCAGGACTCCCCTCGTGCTGCTTGCTCCCTGCTGTGCCTCAGTTTCCCCACTGGGGCAAAACTTCCCCAGCTGCCCGGTTCGGCATCCTGGCCCCTGCGTAACACAAGCTCTTGGGCTGGGCCAGGGCTCGGGGGGGCTTGCGGGGCATCCGGGGGGGCCCTTTCCCCCTCTGTGGTGGCCTGGTCCCAAGCCTGTGTCTACCAGGGACGTCCCCAGAGCAGGGTCGGGAGCCCCCATGGTGAGCGGGGAGGCAGTGGGGCCAGGGATGAGGGCAGGACCTGGCTCTTTTCCCACTCCCCCCGACTGCTGCCAGCCCCCACCCATGGCCCTATCGTGCTCCCCCCGTCCTGGGGGGCCTGATCCTGCTTAGACACCCCCCTCCCCATCAAACAGGGAGCGGACTTTGCTGATCTGAGCTGAGAGCTGGCGGGGGGGGTGTATGGTGGTGGCTGTCCCAGCTCCTGCATCCCCATCCTCGTCACCCAGTGGGCTCTGTCCCACCTCCGCAGGACATGGGCCGTGACCCAGGACCCCAACACCTCCAGCCCTGAGCACCTCAGCCCCGTCATGCTGACCATAAAGCTGCCGCAGATCTTCAGGGTCCACCAGGTGCCTCGGGTACGTGTGGCTGGGTGACAGTGGGGCTCTACCCCCAGGTTTCTCCCCCCCTTTCCCTCATCCAAGGTGGAAAAAAATCACCCGGGCTCCCCACCCAACCTCGCTCCCACTGGTGATACGCTCCCAGCCCATCCTGC
>NW_009259103.1:40028-41624 GCF_000687185.1 Egretta garzetta | reverse complement strand
CCGCCTGTGTCCCCTGAGCAGCCCCACTGTCTCCGCAGATCTTCTGGGAGGATGGGATCATGTCAGGGTACCGGCACCCCAAGAGCTCAGCCCTTGACTGTGTCCTCAGCTCCTTCCAGATGACTAACGAGACAGTCAACATCTGGACACACTTCCTACCCACCTGGTGGGGATGGGAACAGGGACAGGGATGGGGCCGTGAACAGGAATGGGGATGGGGATATGGGATAGGGATAGGGATGGGGACAGGCATGGAGATGGGGACAGGGATGGGGGACAAGCAGAGGGTGAGGAGGGGATGAAGGGATGAAAGGATGGGGTTGGGATGAAGGGGTGGGGATGGGATGAAGGGATGGGGATGAAGGGATGGGGATGAAGGGATGGGGATGAAGGGATGGGGATGAAGGGATGGGGATGAAGGGATGGGGATGAAGGGATGGGGATGAAGGGATGGGGATGAAGGGATGGGGATGAAGGGATGGGGATGAAGGGATGGGGATGAAGGGATGGGGATGAAGGGATGGGGATGAAGGGATGGGGATGAAGGGATGGGGATGAAGGGATGGGGATGAAGGGATGGGGATGAAGGGATGGGGATGAAGGGATGGGGATGAAGGGATGGGGATGAAGGGATGGGGATGAAGGGATGGGGATGAAGGGATGGGGATGAAGGGATGGGGATGAAGGGATGGGGATGAAGGGATGGGGATGAAGGGATGGGGATGAAGGGATGGGGATGAAGGGATGGGGATGAAGGGATGGGGATGAAGGGATGGGGATGAAGGGATGGGGATGAAGGGATGGGGATGAAGGGATGGGGAAGAAGGGATGGGGATGGGATGAAGGGATGGGGATGGGGATAGGGACAGGGATGGACCTCACCCCAGTATATGCTGTGCCCACAGGTATTTCGTGTGGCGCTTCCTGGTCCTCTCATCCTCCCTGGACTTCTGCCAGGAGCCCTACCACTGGCCCCTGCTCATCTACCTGCTGCTCGTCTGCCTCTACCCCTTCGCCTCCAGCTGCGCCCACACCTTCAGCTCATGTCGGCGCCTGGCCCCTGCTCATCTCCCTGCTGCTCGTCTGCCTCTACCCCTTCGCCTCCAGCTGCGCCCACACCTTCAGCTCCATGTCGGCGCGTGCCCGCCATATCTGCTACTTCTGCGACTACGGAGCCCTCAGCCTCTACAGCCTGGGTGAGCCCAGAAGCCCTGGAGTGGGACCGGCGCGGGGCTGGGGAGGCAGCCAGGGGTGCGGGCAGGGGCAGGGCGCCGCTGGGCGCGCGGTGCTGCGTTTCTCTTGCAGGCTGTGCCTTTGCCTATGGTGCCTACGCGATGCCGGACCACTGGGTCAGCGGCGTTTTGCATCGGTATTTTGTCCCGGCGGCTGCTTTGAATTCCTTCGTCTGCACCGGCCTCTCCTGCTACTCCCGGTATGTTCTGGGCAAAAGCCCCAGCGCTGCAGGGGTGGGAACCAGGGCTGGAGGTTTCCTCCTCCTCAGCTTTGGGGTCCCTCAGTCTCTTGGGGGGGGTCCCTCTGGTCAGGCCCAAAGGCAAGGTGCTTGCAGGGTCCTTGCAGGGGGGGCTGACAGGGGTC
>NW_009259103.1:36779-37504 GCF_000687185.1 Egretta garzetta | reverse complement strand
CCCGCCCTGGTCCCTCTGCAGCCAGCCAAGCTGTCCTACCCCCCCCTCCCCGCCCCATCCCATGCCTCAGTTTCCCCACCTTTTAACTATGCCTAATCATACTCATCACCACAGGGAGGGCACTGTAGCGCGCTTAACGCTGCACCTAACCCATATAGCAGCCCCACACGGAGGCACCCAGCCTCAGTCCCAGGGCGCGGGACCCCCAAATCCTGGCCCCTTTCCCAGCTGGTTCAGTGCAGTAACCCTGGGGACCTGCGTCTGTCTGTCCGTCTGCGTGGCCAGGGTTGTCACAGCCCAGCAGGGCTGAGCTGCCATCCTGGTGGCCCCGATGGGGCGTGCACAGCTCCATCCCGGCGTGCGGGGCCCCCACTGCTGCCCGCTCACTGCTCAGTGACCGGCGCTGGGTGCCTGGGGGCAGCCGAGGGCTGCGGGGACGGGGGCTGGAGGCAGAGCCCAGGGCTTTGGGTCCGGGGTGAGGGTGCAGAGGGCGGGCAGAGGCCGTGCTGGGTGGGAGCAGGGGGTCAGTGCCTGGCATGGAGTTGGTCCTGTGCCGCGGGACCTCAGGAGCTGCGGCCAGGGCCATACGGGAGGTGAATTTGGGGCAGGGGCGATGTCTTGCCCCATGTGGGGATGTTGCAGGTGGTTCGGGGCGGGGGGGAGAGGAGAGGCAGAGCCCAGCAGCCCCCAGGGTGTGCGGGCGTGCAGGGAGGGCTGGGTCGCCA
>NW_009259103.1:30634-34797 GCF_000687185.1 Egretta garzetta | reverse complement strand
GGGGGCCCCCCCTGCCGTGACGCCGGACAGGGCGAGCAGGCGCCCTTGCCCTCGGCCTCCACACAGCTCCCTGGTGCCACAGCCCACGGGCACACGCCGCAGGGCCGGGCTGGGGCCCCAGGTAGCGCCCGTTCCCAGCAACGGGCTGTGGGGAGACCCAATACCTAAAGGGGGCCCATAGGAAAGGGGGCAGGGGTTGCCCCGAGAGGGGGTGGAGGCCCCATCCCTGGGACCATTCCAGGCCAGGTTGGCCGGGGCTGTGAGCAACCTGATGTGGTTCAAGGTGTCCCTGCTCCTGCAGGGGGGTTGGGCTGGGTGACCTCTGGGGGTCCCTTCCCACCCAAAATATTCCATGATTCTATAACAGCCCCTCAGAAAGGGGCCCAGCACCTCTGAAAGCCCTCAAAAGAGGATTTTTGCAAGAAAAAGCACAGCAGTGGTAGGGTTCAGGCACCGAGCAGGGGGGACGGGGAAGGGAGCAGCCGAAGAAGCAGAATCTCTTGTTCATCCATCCTTTTGCTTCCTTCTCTCCCCAAGCCCCCAGCAGCGCTCAGGGTGCTCGCCCACCTCCAGATTTGGCTCCTATTCAAGTCCGGGGGGGCTGGGAGCACTGGGAGCTCCCTGGGCCACCTGGGGTAACATTCCTCCTTGGGATCCTGACCACTCTCCCCACTTTCAGATCCTATAAATCCCAGCCCAGTCTTGAAAAGCGGAACCGGAGGCTTTGGGGTGGAGGAGGAGAAAAAAAAAATAAAAATGCTGAAGCCAGAGCCTTTGTCAAACAAACCCATAAAGTATAGAGTACACGGGCCAAGGGCGCACAGCGGGAGCCAAGACCGGGGGAACAACAGCTCCAATTTATTTAGATTACAATGCAGCGAGGGAAGGCTTGTTTACGACAGAAGGAAAATATGCCTCCGTCAGTCCATCGCAGGCTCCGGCTGCCTCTAATTGAGAACAGAGGCTTCTGCTCGGTGGGAACAGCCCCCGTCGCTCTCAGAATTTGTGTTTCCCCACCGCAGGGGGCAGAGCCTGCCCTGGGGACGGTGCATGCCGACAGCCGCAGGGCACCACAGGTGAGGGGGAACCTGCTGCCCTCGGCAGAGCCGGGAACGGATCCCAAATGGGTCCTTGTGGGGCTCAGCAGGGCTCTCCTCGGCGTCTGCCCAGCCCAGGGGAAGGATCTTCTCTCCTTTTTGAAAATACTCCTCACTTGCAGGGCTTGGCTAGCGCCCCGGCAGGCAGACTCCAGCCAGTCCCCACTTCCCTGGCTGGCAAACTTCCGACGAGACGGTAAAGAACAACTGCAGATGGGTAAAACCAAACCCAGTTTGGTTCCGGGAGTCAACAACAGAGGTTTCACAGGAAAACGTTCAGTCTCTTCGCCGCGAGCCCACAAAGTCCAGGCAGGGCCGTTCCGACCTCTGCTCATCTCCACACACACGAGCGGCGCCACCCCCAGATCCTTCACACTGTGCGTGTCTGCCAGGAGGGGAGCAGGGATGGAAAATAATGGAAAAACCAGAAAAAACATCAATGGGGAACTGTTCCGACGGGTCAATTGGTTAAGACATGGAGAGTGAAAAGGAACACAGCGGCGAAAGAGCCGTACAAAAACGCCGTGGTAGCATCTACCCGACCGTGGGCTTCGCGTGCCGCAGCTCCCTGGCTCCCCGCTTCTGTGCGCAGCCACAGCCTCTGTGCATCAGGCACCAGTTTTTCCCCTACCGCACACCTGAAGTACCTCCAAGGCCACAAATTTGGCTTTTGTAAGGCAGGAACAGGCCTGTCGCAGCACTCAAGAAGTGCATGAGCATACAGCTCAGGCCATCGTATCCATAGGATTCTCCTCCCCGTTGAGCTGGGCAGGGGACAGGGCACTGTCATCTATTTCTGAAGATGCCAAAGCGTTCTTTTTTATTTCTTCACAAACTTTGATTAAATTGCACAAGTCTGGGCAGCTTTTCAGTCCCAAGTTTTGTCTGGCCCAATGAGATGAAGGCGAATCTGCGGGGTTTGGATATGCCACGCACCAAGTTCCATTTCCCAAAGCGTTGTCAGTGCTTCAGAGATGAGGAAAAACCCCCCCTGCGAAACACGGGGAATCTCCCCGCGCCCTCACTGGGGCTCCTTGAATGTCATGAGGAGTTCTTGTTGCTCTTTGCCGATTGCCTGGAAGGAAAACAACCCCCACTGAACTCAGCAAAGTGTTTTTCTCCATGGATGTCAGCGTTCAGGACATAAAGCAGGCTGATAGCAAGCAGAGCATCACGTACGCTGCCATCCCCAGCTGGGCCGGGACTCAGCCTGCTCACCCGCAGAAACATCCCACCCTGCGCACAGGGAAACAGCCAAGACCTCCAGTGAAAACGCCCGGGGCCTCCCAGGGCCCATCTGAGCTGTACTTGGCTCCAGGTGAGGCCTTCAATAAGTTGAGAGCTTAAATACAGCACAGGTCCTTTCAGGCTGACGCTGCAAAGGGAACTGGGTTTAATTTGTTGGTTTTTTTTTTTCCCCCTCCTAATTTTTACCTGCCAGGCATGTTTGCGAGCTTGTATCAGCTGCTGCAGCTCTGCAATCCTCTCCCTCCCCGCAAGCACAGACTCTGCTACCTTCTTGTTCTCTTCCTCTTTCTCCTTTAGGATTTTCCGCAAGTACGACCGGTGCTTAAGGAGGTAGGGCACCAGAGCACTGCGAACATCCTCCTCCGGGATCCCGCTGGGACGCCTGGGATGAGAAGCAATCCAGAGAGCAACGATTTCGCACAGCGATCAGTCTCACCACACCTCATCTGGAAGCCAAGCTGCTGCCCAAACGATTTGCTCACTGATTCCAGCAATTTACCTCTGGCGTGGGACGCTCGGGGACAGTTAGAACGCATGCGTCTAACGGGCACCCCAGCGGGCAGCCCCCCAATGCCATACATGAAGGAACGGGAGGAATCCTTCCCAAAACTCAGCCGTTAGTTGAGGCCTGGAGGCAGGCAGGGTGTAATTAACTTCCCCAAACACAAAACCACGACATGGCGACGCTGCTTGGGATTAAAAGACCCGGCCCGCCCTTAGGGCAAACAAAAGGCAGCGCTGACAACTGCCAGGGCCTGCCGAGTGCCCGAGCAAGGCGCCCCAACAAGAAGCATGGATGTGAGCTCTGTTATTAGAACAGCATCTGCAGCTAAAACACGCCTTTGGGATTATTTGGAATTGATTTACCCCCCCCTCTGGTCTCAGCAGCACTAACCTCCTCCTGGCACCCAGGCAGCACAGATACACGCCCTACAGAAGCGGAGATTTTCGGCTGTTTTAGACGCTGTGACATTGCTGTCAAGATACACAAGGTTTAAAAAAATATTCCCTTGCAGCACAAGCCTATAGGACACATCAAACTGACCAAAACATCGCACAGGAACCGGCTTTCGCCCTTCAAGTGCCTCCACACGCACGCACGCTCCCCAGGCTGCCTTCCACAAGGTTATCCATACCATGCAGGCTCTTCCCGGTTCTTTGCCTCCTCCACGATCTTATCCAGTGAGTTAAAGAGCATCTCCAGATTCCCTTCATCCTTTACCTCCTGAATCTCCTCCTGTGAAGGAAGGGCACCACCAGGATTTAGCAGGACCTCAACTGAACGGACAGAGGCATTGCTCTGCTTGTGAGCCCACGCTTTTCCCTGGGTGAGGGCGACAGCCCTGGGAATCGCCGGGCATCGACAGCCCTGGGAATCGCCGGGCATCGAGCCCCCATCCCTAAATGTATTTAAAAGATGCATCGCCATGGGGCTTACAGACATGGCTCAGTGGTGGATTTGGCAGCATTAGGTTTACAGTTGGGCTCTGACTTGAAGGCTCTTTCCCCACCTAAGCGATTCCACAGCTCCATTTGGAGAAGACAAAGAGGGCTGGAAGAATCTCTGGGGAGCAGTCTCATCTTTCTGGCTTTGCCATTCAAGAAACGTTACTTGCTGCCCTTAATATCAACACGTTCGGCGCTTTTACACCGAGGGCTTGAAGCCGCTCCGAAGGCGCCCACGTCCCCCAGCCCCTGCCCCCACGGGCCTGCTGCCCCTCTCACCTTGATGGACGCCTGCAGCTGGGATATAAACTGATCGTAAATGCTCCTGGTCATCTCGGGCTGCAGTTTGTAGAAGCCGCGGTAGCAGTTTGC
>NW_009259103.1:29608-29944 GCF_000687185.1 Egretta garzetta | reverse complement strand
ATAAAAGGACACAGCCTCAAGAAATCCAAGGAGGAGGAATCCAAACTCGGCCCAGAAAGAGAGGGAAAAGCAATTTTTCCCTCAGCAAGATACTGCTTGTGAGACGGTGGCCAGGCTGGAGAGGTGGGGTCATGGGAGCCTCATGAGGTTCTACAAGGCCAAGGGCAAGGTCCTGCCCCTGGGTCGGGGTAACCCCCGGGATCCATACAGGCTGGGGGATGAAGGGATGGAGAGCAGCCCTGCCCAGAGGGACTGGGGGGTGCTGGTGGATGAAAAGCTGGCCATGAGCCGGCCATGGGCGCTGGCAGCCCCGAAGCCACACCTACCCTGGGGCGC
>NW_009259103.1:17898-29004 GCF_000687185.1 Egretta garzetta | reverse complement strand
CAGTGAGGGTGGTGAAACCCTGGCAGGGGTTGCCCCGAGAGGGGGTGGAGGCCCCATCCCTGGGACCATTCCAGGCCAGGTTGGCTGGGGCTGTGAGCAACCTGATGTGGTTCAAGGTGTCCCTGCTCCTGCAGGGGGGTTGGGCTGGGTGACCTCTGGGGGTCCCTTCCCACCCAAACCATTCTGTGATTCTAAGAGTGAACCAGAACTAACCACAGCTCGCGAAGGAGGATCTGGGTTTTTCAGCTGGTTTCAGGTGCTCCTCCTCCTCCTTCAGCCTGTTTTTTCCCAGCTTTTGTCTGCAGTCGCCGGCATCGGTTTTTCAGGCAGATTCCGCGGGCCGGGTCTCTCTCAGGAGGCAAAGCATTAAAGCCAAGAAAAGCGTGGTCGTGAAGTGACAGAAACAGGCGAGCGCGCGTTTAAAGGCAGGTGGCAAACTGACGGTCTCCGACATTTATTGGTTGTCAGGAACTTTGCTGGTTAAGAGAGGAACGTTAAGCTTGAGAGCGTCTCCCGACATTCGTGCTGCCTGCCGCTTCCCCGACACACACCGAGAACTAACAACCAGCCGCGGCTGATTAGTGTTGTTTCTTTTAATATCGGTATTACTGCCGTCTTGGTGGGAGAACGGGGCTACCGTGCGCTCGGGACACTTCTCGCAATCGTGTGACGTCGCTGGGCCACCCTTTAGAGCGGAACCCGCTCCTATGGGAAGAGCTGATTTGAACCAAACGGGGCAGAAGGCGCCGCCGGGGCGTACATCACCTCACTGAACGCTGCCGAAAACCCAGGTGGGATGAAAAGGGCTTGGATGATTCAGCTGCAACCCCGTTAACGAGAGCTGGGCTTATAACTGAGATTTGCCCTTAGACATAAAGGTCTCTCCCCGATTTCAGCAGCGTCTGTACTGGTTCCACCTCCAGCAGAGACCAGAGCACCAGCCAGGCTCTGCGTGGGCTGACGCACAGACGTGGGGATGAAGGCAAGAGCCAAGCTTAGCAAGTCCCAGGTGAAAAGGCAGCTGCCACAGTTGGGCAGGAACAACGCTACTGGGATTTGTTACTGGAGGTGTATCCTCGCCCCTCAGACACACAGCTAACTGGGATTTGTTACTGGGATTTGCTACTGGAGGTGTATCCTCACCCCTCAGACACACAGCTAACTGGGATTTCTTACTGGGATTTGGTAGTTGGAGGTGTATTTCTCGCCTCTTGGACACACAGCTAACTGGGATTTGTTACGGGAGGTGTATCCTTGCCCCTCAGACACACAGCTAACTGGGATTTCTTACTGGGATTTGTTACGGGAGGTGTATCCTCGCCTCTCAGACACACAGCTAACTGGGATTTGTTACTGGGATTTGTTACTGGGATTTGTTACTGGGATTTGTTACTGGGATTTGTTACTGGGATTTGTTACTGGGATTTGTTACTGGGATTTGTTACTGGGATTTGTTACTGGGATTTGTTACTGGGATTTGTTACTGGGATTTGTTACTGGGATTTGTTACTGGGATTTGTTACTGGGATTTGTTACTGGGATTTGTTACTGGGATTTGTTACTGGGATTTGTTACTGGGATTTGTTACTGGGATTTGTTACTGGGATTTGTTACTGGGATTTGTTACTGGGATTTGTTACTGGGATTTGTTACTGGGATTTGTTACTGGGATTTGTTACTGGGATTTGTTACTGGGATTTGTTACGGGAGGTGTATCCTCGCCTCTCAGACACACAGCTAACTGGGATTTGTTACTGGAGGTGTATCCTTGCCCCTCAGACACACAGCTAACTGGGATTTCTTACTGGGATTTGGTAGTTGGAGGTGTATCTCTCGCCTCTCGGACACACAGCTAACTGGGATTTGTTACTGGGACTTGGTAGTTGGAGGTGTATCTCTCGCCTCTCAGACATACAGCTAACTGGGATGAGCACCATGCGCGGGCTGGCATTGGGAGGCAAATCTCAAGTACTGAGACCAGCAGAGTGAAGTCAAACAATCCCTTCATTCCTCCTCCCCAAAGAGCAGCCTCTTGCTTCATCACTCGATTGCAAGTTTTCATCTGGTAAAAAACACAGACCATAGCTTAAGATTTTGATCCAGCAAGAGTGTGCAAAGAATCGTCCTTGCCCTTCCCAAACAGGATAAGCAGGATTTAAACTTACAAAGTGTTAGCGAACCATTACTTCTTATTCAATATGAACATGCCAGTCAGGTTTGAACTGGATCAAAAGCCAGTACAAGCTTTTTTTTTTTCCTTCCCCACCTCACATCCAGGTGTAGCTCAATCACATTCAGTTCTCATCTCGGCTGCCGGCAGCACAGCAATCTGACACTTCCAAACTCTGCATTTGTTTGTGCTTAAACTAAAGGTGGGAAAGCGGCAGCAGCCACCCTGAACATGCAGCATGGACACTCACAATGAACAAGGCCACAGAACAACCACTCAGTTCCCCCCCCCAAATCAGAATAAGCTTCCCTAAAATAAAAAAAAAATTAAATAGCAACGGATTAAAAACATAGGTTAGGTGTCAAAATTGCCATCAGCTAATTACAAACAGCCAACTCAACTCCTAACTTGCCTATCAGCCAGCTTGCTGTTTGTAGGATGAGAGATAGGAAACATTTTCCAAGAACATACAAAAAAGGTATGTACAGATCTATTCAAAACGCAGTAAATAAGGTCTGCAGTGGTTCCAGGTTACTCTTGTCTCAGATTTTCTCAAAATAAATGTGGGTGACTGGAGAAATTTACTTGTCTATTCTTCCAGCTTCCCACAGTACAACTGCAATCAGCACCCAACCCACCAGAGGGCTCTGCTGCAGTCTGTTAGACTCCCCTCCTCGGAAGTTTGGCAAAGATTAAAATAATTTAAAGAATAAACTGGCTTTTTGCTTCAGCCAGTAAGTCTTTAATTTAAAAAAAAAAAAAAAAAAAGTGATTTAAGAACTTGCCAGGATGGTTTCGCACACCTGGCTGCTCCTGAATGAACTGTCACAGGCAAACAGCATTGCCAAAGGTCACGTTTTGATGGTTTGAAGCAGGAACAGCAGAGCACTGCGTTACAACCAAATCTAAAGAGGTGACTTGCAGTTGCTCTTGCTTCTGCCTTGTACTGTGAAACCAGTGAGAGACAAAGGAAACAGCAGCTGCCTCTCCTCCCGAGCTTTCAACCGTGATGGTCCAGATCCAGAGGGTTCAAAAGAAGGTTTTTCTTCCACCAGCTGCCTCTACCAGTGTCTCGAATCCACCAGCTCCGGGCGGAGGCTCAGCTTCTTCAGAGTTTCATACCCCACCACGATGACGATGGTGGAGGGAGTGGCTGAGATGATGCGGGCAGAGAGGCCTTTGGTCAGGCCCCAGGGACCTTCCTCTGCCATGAGCTGTCTGAAGGTGAGGATGATGGAGCTCTTGCCTTCCACCTGCAAAGCCAGAACAAATATTCACAGAGCTGCCAGACTTCACGCTGAGCTGCTCTGGGTTCTGCTCCAACTGAAGACTCTAGAGACTACAGATCAGCCAGTCCAACAACCTCCAGAATTCCCTGAGCAGGGGGGAAAAATAAAAGCAAGTCCTAAAGAGGCAGCAGTAAGCGGGATTCTTAAGACCTGTCTCCTCCTTCCTCCCATCTGCCCCCACCTAGAAGGGGCTGGATCAACACGACAGCTCGAGTCTCACTAAAACTGACACCGCTAGAAGCACCTCGCCCTTTCTGAAGGATGCCACATCTGCTGGGGAACCTCATTTGAGCAGTCCAGGTAAGCGAAGCCAGCCTTGCTACCCGAGCTGCCTCCCTATTAATGCCGAGTGCAAATTAAGCAGCGCGATATCTAGGATGAAACAACCTACAGAAAGAGAGAGAGAAGGGGAGACGTTTACCTGAAGCCACAGAGATCAAAGAGCTGAGGCTGAACCCCACCCCTGCGTCACGCTGCTGTTGCAGACAGACATGCCAAGCAGGCTGAGCTCTTACCTGAACCCGAGCCCTGATGACATCCATGGGGTTGGTGAGCGTGGAAGCTGTGGCAGCTGCGAGTGGCCCCGATATAGCTTGCAGGAGGAGGTGGGGACAGTCTTTAGGAGTCAAGCTAGAAAGCTGTTCTGGGAACGGGAGAGAGAGAAAGTTTCAGATCAGTGCCTGCTTATCAGTTCCTCAACTCCACCTGCTAATTTAGACTGATTTGCAGTGGGCAGAATCCCTGATTTATAACCTGTCACCTCCTCCCACAGCTTGCCTAAGTGGTGCTTTCTACATCAACCAGAAAGTCAGCAAAGCACAGGGAGCAAGCCCGTAAACACCCCGGCGGCTCAGCGCTCCATCATACAGCCTCTGATCATCTCAAACCCACGTTCTCAGACCTGTTGGGCAAACAGGGCAAACTAAGCTTGTATGTCCCCAAAACAGAGCACGGAAACATTCACACCCCCCTTTAAAAGTCAGGGGGGAACCTTTAGACAACGCTATCAGAAGTTGTCTGCAGAGATTCGTGGGCAGATCCAGAAAGCTGTCGCTACCACCGAGCACGTTGTCCCAGAGATATCTGTGTGGTAACCCGCCGCGGGATCTGTAAGGAGAAAAGCGCTACGTACTGCTCATCCCAGGGATTTCCTCACTCTGCTCCTACTACCTGGCAGATGGAATGTGAATCTCCCACACTTTTATTGGTTAAAGTTGTACAGAAGACAGTCCAAAAGTCCCAGTTTCTTTGGATGGTGGTTGTGTCTATCTGGCACGAATCGCTGATCTGAATCACTGCCAGCAGCGTACTTTGAGCCCTGAGGAAGGTTCAGTGACCCCTGCTGCTGCCGGCTGAGACCGGCGTGCTATCCAGGGCCAGCAGACTAGAAAAGGCAGCCGAAGGAGAGATGTACTGACAGTTGGGGCTTACGCTTAGCATCACCTTGATTTCCACTGCAGAAGACTAGGACGGAGGGCAAAGCACCTGAAAAGAGGCAAGCTCCGTTCTCTCCGCATCAACCTGCTTGTTCTCAGACCTTTTGAACCTTTTTGGTGTGAAAGTCTTACAATTAACACTGTGGATTTTGGTATTAAAAAAACCTGTTGACACTGAGAGCGAAGGGAGTGCTCCCCAAAAGTTCAGACTGGACCAACGTCCCAAGCTGCTGTTGCCATTTAAACGCAGCACTGAGGCGTAACCAATGCTCCCCCACTGCTACCAGAACGCATCCACTCTGAAAACTAGAGATTCAAGGCACCTGTATTTTTAAAAGCAGGTCATTTCCAAGACAGTTTTTAGGCCTAGTACAGTGAAATCTAAGCCTCTCATTGCCATCACTTTTAGGCAGATTGCTATTAGGTACATATTAGTCTAAAAACCACATGCAAAGCTGCATGACAGAAATCTAAAGGATTATCGGGGACGGGGGGGAAGTCAATCCTAGCTGGCCAGTATCTTTAGTATCTGGGAACACCTTGAGGATTACCAGAGCTGAGCTAGGGAGAGAGAAAATATTAAGTGTAGTTTTATGTGATAAGGCTTGCTGCCAGTTTTAAAGCTACGGAAACTGAAACACGATCCTAAGACACAAAACCACAGAAGATTTGGCCTTTGCCTCTGCCTGTTGTTTGGTTTTGCTACGAGATTTGTGGCTCTAGAAGCCTTTTTGCTGTGTATGAGACTCCCGAGTCCATGTGAACTGAAAGACGAACTACACTTACACAGCGGCTTCAAAACCCTGCCCGATGCCAAACAGCCTTCCTGAAAGTATGCATTATTTGGGATTAGCAGAAGAGAAAATTAAAGTAGACGCATCAAGTTCCTCTTGCCTAGAGCCACCTAAAGTCCTCTAGCACTCAGACCCCCATTCTGCATTTAAAACAACGCTGCTCTGTTAAACTGCCACCCATCAGAATTCGTTTAAAAACAGCTATTTGTTTCAAGACTGGTTCTGCTCCCACCCCAAATCAAAGAGACAAAGCAAATCAGGCTGGGTCCACAGTTTCAGAGTCAATCTGAGGGGCTTCTAGGTCTCCTGGGATCAGACACATTCAAAGTCTCCTTTCACTTACCGGCATAGAAGTGGTAGAAGGGCCACCAGACCGCACTGTTGGGAATATAGGTGAGCAGCGAGGCCACGTAGCCCCTGTAGAAGCCTCTAAAGCCGTCGGCCTTGAAAATCTGTACAATGATGTCCTTGGTTTGGCCAAAGACCAACATCCGCTTGCCACCTTGGTTCTGCACCTTAAACCTGCCCATGCTTTCCCCCTTCCTCTGCATCATGAGGTGCTGGGAGATGACATCGATGGGCACCGTGATGCTCTGGGCCACCAAGGAGGCTGAGCCACCGGCCACCAAAGACTTCACAGCATTGTTGTTGTTGTACCGTGACACGTACTTTCGAGTGAGCTCATACGTTGTTACATAGCACTGTCCAGAGATCAGGGTGAAAGTGTTGACCAAAAAGCCACGGTAGAGCCCAGCCGTCCCTTCTGTCCGCAGGATTTTCACAAAAGCATCAAAAGTCCCGTTGTATAGGCTCTTGCCCTTCTGAACCTGCAACCGTGTCCGGATGAGTGTGAAAGGGTAAACGCTCACCCGAATCATCATAGTCATGCAAATCCCAAACACGTAGAATTTCCTTTTGTCCAGGTGCTCCCACTCAATGATGGGGATGTTGCGTTTGTCCTCCATGGCTCCCGGGAGCGGGGTAGGAGAGGTGGTACGCCCCAGATCTACCTCAAAAGTACAGAGGAGATGGAGGCTCAGCCCTCCTGTCTTGACTGGCTAGACTGGAAGTGCTGGCATCTGAAAAGAGAGGCGCTTTCAGTAGATGACGAAGCACCCAAGTTCGCTAAAGCAGCCCACGTCACCTAACTTTGCTGGTTTTCCTGAGATACACAGAGAGCCCTTGCATAAATCCTTCTGCTGGCAGAGCGGTGGGACTGTGACCTCAGGAAGCAGGGCCGTATCACGTGGCTGATGGCAGCACCTTCTGATGTCACCGTTAAGTATTTGTTAAACTCACACACGGCAGTTCTCACTATGGTCCAGACTATTCTGCAAAGCAAAGCTTGCCGGACTTTGCAAAGCAGTTTGAGATCCGCAGAGGAAGAGCACCACTCCAGCAGCAAGCACTACCTTTTAACGAACAGGCAGGAATATGGATTGTCAACCAAAGCAGCTTCTCCCCAGCCATTCCGGATTTGTGATGCTCCTACATGTCAGGATGTCACTTTTCAGTGCCAGGCTCTGTACAAAGAAGGAAGTGACAAGTGTCTGATTGTGTTCCCAGATTCCCCGCACAAATTAGACACGTTTTTCTCAGCATTTCATCTCCTAAAGCTGGAGGGTGACGCGAGCCCGGGAAGGGGGAAGAGAAGGCCATGAAAAGAAGAGCAACAATGGGAGAACCAGGCAAATGCAAACAGCCACATAGAGTCTCCATGTTGATGACCAAGACGCTGGAAAGAAAGGGTTAAAAATCACAGCGCAGGGATCTCTCAGCTGAGTGGTGCCTACCTGCGCTTTTCAGCTAAGGCGAGCAAAGTTCCTCCTCCCTTCCAACACCACATCACCGCTTCTGGTCTGATAACACTCACAAACCTGCCATCCTCCCAACCCCGGCAGCAGCAGGAACCCTCAGAGCACCAGGAACCGAGGGACAAGGAGGGGAGGTCCCAGATCAGCCACCTCCGGCAGACCCTTCCCGGGCCTGGCTCCTGCCCCTGATGCACTATTGCTGCATCTCATCCCACATCTGTCCTGGAGCTTCCCCAGGACAAGACTCGGTAGCTGCACCCATCTCCATTTCGGCTATAATTTGCTCTCACTCAGTGCACGATTGACCCTTGCAGGGCCAGGCATATACAAGCAAAAAGAGACGAGCACCTCAAAGAAACAACCCAAGACGAAATGGATTATTTCCCTGGCCACAGGGACTTTCCTTCCATTTCAAAAAAAGGCTTCAGGAAGAACAGATTGCTAAATTATTAGAAAGGGCTTGGCTGCAGCTGTATCACGGGTTATGTTCCAGGCTCTGGCAAATGGGTATTTGAAGTCTGTAAGCAGGCACGAGCTGCGTTGCTGGAGAGCAGAGCAATACCGAGTCGCTCCACTTGCAAACGCAGACACGGGGACAAGCGTGCCAAACGCAGCGATCTGAAAAGAGATTCACTTCGAATCAAGACCGAGCGAGCATTCGAATTTAAGGCGAGATGCAGTCAACACCATACACCAATCTGGGGGCTGTTTGACGTTATCACTGTAACGCAGGAAGGCCACGGCATAAATGCCTCCAAATTGCAGAGAGCTCAAACAGTCAAGAGCCATTTGGTCAGAAACGTGGTAACAAAACAACTGGCAATTATTTACCTCTGGCACAGATTAGAAATTAGGATTGCAAGATTAGAAACTAGGAGTACAAGAAGGATAAGGAACTGTTGGAGCGGGGCCAGAGGAGGGCTACTAAAATGATCCGAGGGGCTACTAAAATGCTGCGAGGGCTGGAGCCCCTCTGCTAGGAGGCCAGGCTGGGAGAGTTGGGGGTGTTCAGCCTGGAGAAGAGAAGGCTGCGGGCAGAGCTGAGTGCGGCCGGTCAGGGCTTCAAGGGGGCCCAGAGGGAAGGGGGGGACAAGCTTTTTAGCAGGGCCAGCTGGGACAGGACAAGGGGGGATGGCTTTAAACTAAACCAAGGTCAATTTAGACTGGATCTAAGGAAGAAATTCTTTACCATGAGGGTGGTGAAACCCTGGCAGGGGTTGCCCAGAGAGGGGATGGAAGCCCCATCCCTGGGACCATTCCAGGCCAGGTTGGCCGGGGCTGTGAGCAACCTGATGTGGTTCAAGGTGTCCCTGCTCCTGCAGGGGGGTTGGGCTGGGTGACCTCTGGGGGTCCCTTCCCACCCAAACCATTCTGTGATTCTATGATTATGAAATTATGGGGGGGTAGGGGTTAAGGGGGTGCTATTAACAGACCATCTCATTGCCTATCTGCCAATAAAACATTTGCTCAACATCAGCAACAGCGTTACAGGCTGCCACAGCTCCTCCTGACAGACAGCGAAGTTAAAAACCCAAGGGCACCCAGGTCCAGCGTGGAAGGTGCAGGAAACCCTCTTTTACCTACTACAAAGAAAACTACGCTTCACCGTTAGAGCCAATTGACTTGACAGATAATGCACAACAAACAGCATGGCTTGTCTAAACAAAAGTTGTATCGCTTTAATTATAATTACAGTATTACTGGTTCACTAATACAGGCATAATTAAGCAGTGTAAAGCTTCCTACACAGGAATTATCTGCACACAGCACCCATGAAAGCGTTATTTTGTTCTTGTTAGGAGACCCACTAGCTTAATATTTTATTAAAAAATAAAATAAAGCCTAGCCAAAGCAATTCCCAGGTGGACCCTGAGGTTTTAGGCCGTACTCCAAATTCCTCTGCCGCCCTAAAACTGAACCGTGTGTAACAGAGCTCCCCCCGTGAAAGGTGAGGTGTACCCGCTAAGAAAAATCCTCACTGCTGCAATAAGGAAAGCAAATTAATAATAATGATTTTTAAAGTATCCTTGGGTTTTATTTCGCTTTCTGTGCCATAGTGCTTTAGTTTTAGAATTTTAGCCATAACCTCCTTGAGGAAATAACTCTTACTTCCTCTGGACTCTTACTAATCGCTATTTTCACTCAGGATCTAAATTCAAAAGACAACGTCACCTTAATCCCAGGGCCCACAAGCAATCAAAGCCAGGAGTTCCTCCTGAGGGGAGGTGAGGAGGGAAGGCGTCCTGGCATCACCAGGGGTGCTTTGATTTCAGCGCCACGGCCACAATTCTTGATCTGCCAAGACGAGAGTTTTACCCGGGGCATTTATTCTTCCCGAAATTAAATCTGGAGCCTTGCTCAGAGCAGTGATCCCGTTGCATCCAGTTTCAGTGACTCTCGATCTCTCAAGTAATTTTTGGGAGGAGTGATCCCGTTGCATCCAGTTTCAGTGACTCTCTGATGGATCTCTCAAGTAATTTTTGGGAGATCGATACAAAAGTAATTGCAAAATCTCAAGAGAACTGACCTGCCCTCCAAAATGAAATACAAGTACACACCAGCTTCCCTCCCAGGTCACGGAGCCACGCTGTACTTCAACACGCCAACAGTCTGCTGCGCCAAAACTACGCTTCAATAGATCTGTACAGAGGGTGACTTCTCACCACGAATAGAAAAGCATTTCTTGGATTTCCGCCTCGAAATTAAAGCAGAGGATTACCGAGCAGACCGTACCTGCTTCTGCTCGCTCGCTCGTTTGTGGTATGACCTACAGGATTCAGCTTCAGCCTCCTAAACACAGACCGCAACTCCGCATGCAACCCCCTGCCCCGATTTATCTCCTTTTTAATGCAGCCCCATCAATCCGTTCTCCGAACCGTTTTTTTTTTTTGCCGCAGCTGTATCTAAATATGATTCTTTGGCAACTAAAGACAGGGGCTTTGTGTATCCCTGGCCAAGGATGTCTCCTGCTCGGCATACTAATGCCTTCGCGCGACGGCCTGGGAACCATCCAGAAGCCGCCTTGCCAAGCCCCAACCTCTATCCGCGGTTGCCTGTGGAGATCCCCTCAAGTGGGAAAGCACGAGATCAAACAGCTCCGCTACAGGCCTCTCAGATTTGAAGCCTTTTATCTGTGCCACGTTACGCCGAACCTGGTCTAAGCAGGCAGCTCTGTTTTCAAAGCCTTTACCGTTGAAGTCCTTAAATTTACCCCAGGATGGGAGCGGATATAAACCCAGCCTCCCCGACGATCTGCAGTTCCTCCGCCAGTGGCTGGCTGGAAACGATGAGGCAGAGACCGAGGCCAGCGCTTCCCAACACCCCCACAGCCTTCCCCTCACCTCCTGGACGCAGGAGGCGGGCAGCTGGCGCAAGAAGCAGAAGGGTTAGCCTTAGAGGTAAAAGCCACCGGCGTTTATGTTGGGCCAGACCGAAAAAAAAATAAAAAATAATAAAAAAAAAATTTTCGATGTCCTTTTGAGGCAGTAAACACGTGCAAAGTTTGGCAGGGGACCCGCTCAAGGTCACCGGGTGGATCGGCCGTTGTGTGGAGCAGAAGCCTGGCCCAGCACCCCCGGGTCAGGGCACAGGCCTGTGTCCCCC
>NW_009259103.1:15040-17031 GCF_000687185.1 Egretta garzetta | reverse complement strand
CTTGCAGATGCCCACCTTGCACACCGCCACATTGCCCATGCACACACAGCCTATGCACACGCTGCGTGTGCATGCACGCGTCGTGCCCGTGCACACCCCTGCGTTGCATGAATGCACATTCCCCGTGCATGCACGCGTTGCGCCCGGGCGCACCCCTACGTTGCACGAGTGCACATTCCCCATGCATGCGTGCGTTGCATCCTTGCACGCCCCTACATTGCATGAGTGCACATTCCCTGTGCGTGCACGCGTCACGCCCGTGACACCCCTGCATTGCATGAATGCACATTCCCCGTGCATGCATGTGTCGCACCCTTGCACACCCCTACATTGCACGAGTGTACATTCCCCATGCATGCATGTGTCGCACCCTTGCACACCCCTACATTGCACAAGTGTGCATTCCCTGCACATGCACTGCGCATGCATGCACGTATTGCACCCTTGCACACCCCTGCATTGCACGAGTGCGCATTCCCTGTGCGTGCACGTGTCGCACCCTTGCATGCCCCTATGTTGCACAAGCGTGCATTCCCCATGCATGCACACGTTGGACCCTTCCACACCCCTACATTGCATGACTGCACATTCCCCGTACGTGCATGCGTTGCACCCGTGACATCTCTGCGTTTCATGAGTGCACATTCCCCGTGCATGCACGCGTCATGCCCATGACACCCCCGCGTTGCACAAGTGCACATTCCCTGTGCACGAGCATGCATTCCCCGCACACGTGCTGCTCATGCATGCACGTATTGCACCCTTGCACACCCCTGCATTGCACGAGTGCGCATTCCCTGTGCGTGCACGTGTCGCACCCTTGCATGCCCCTATGTTGCACAAGTGTGCATTCCCCATGCATGCACACGTTGCACCCTTGCACACCCCTACATTGCATGACTGCACATTCCCCGTACGTGCATGCGTTGCACCCGTGACATCTCTGCGTTTCATGAGTGCACATTCCCCGTGCATGCACGCGTCATGCCCATGACACCCCCGCGTTGCACAAGTGCACATTCCCTGTGCACGAGCATGCATTCCCCGCACACGTGCTGCTCATGCATGCACGTATTGCACCCTTGCACACCCCTACATTGCACGAGTGCACATTCCCCGTGGACACACATGTTGCACCCTTACATGCCCCTGCGTTGCATGAATGTACATTCCCTGTGCATGCATGCGTCGCACCCTTGCACGCCCCTGTTGTTGCACGAGTGCACATTCCCTGTGCATGCACGTGTTGCACCCGTGTACACTCCTACGTTGCACAAGTGTACATTCCCCGTGCATGCATGTGTTGCACCCTTGCACACCCCTACATTGCAGGAGTGTGCATTCCCCGCACACATACTGCGCATGCATGCATGTATTGCACCCTTGCACACCCCTACGTTGCACAAGTGCGCATTCCCCATGCATGCACGCGTTGCACCCTTGCACGCCCCTGCGTTGCACGAGTGCGCATTCCCCACACATTCACTGCGTGTGCATGTTGCACCCATGCACCCCTCGCACACGCTCCCCTTGCCCATGCACGTGCGTGCCACAAACATACCACACGCATGTGCCCACCTTGCACACTCCCCCCCTTGCACAGACGGGCACGCTCGCCTCTGAAGCCCGAGGCCGAGGGGCTGCCCCCCGGGGGACCCAGCAGCACAACGCCGTAGCTTTTCCTTTTTAATAAAAAAAAACCCCAAACCAACCACACCAAATGTACAAAGAGCAGGAAAATTTACAGCTGGTTTGTCTTAAAAAAAAAAAAAAAAAGGCTCAACGTCATCGAAAAAGCAGCAAGGGCCAACCCCGGGGGGGTGGGGGGGTCTGGCAGCGCAGGGTGGGTGCCCGTGGGGTCGGTCCATGGAGCCCATCCGGGCTCGGCTTTTCCCATCTTGGAGCTTTTATGGATCCCAGGGGTTTCCTGGGGTGATGACACCAGCGTCAGCACCCGCCCGCTCCACCCGTCCCCACCCCACGTCCTTGCC
>NW_009259103.1:12528-12858 GCF_000687185.1 Egretta garzetta | reverse complement strand
CCCATACTCAACTCTCTGCGGCGAGATCCTCCTTCGCCCCCCGGGCTCGGGGCATGGCCATACTCCTCCCGCGGTGGCACGTGGTGGCCGGGCTCCCCGACTTGATGTCCTGCAGCCACGCGCTCCTGCGGCCGGGAGAGCGGCATCAGCATCCCGCTCCCCTCCACATCCCCCTTCCCATCCTCAGCCCGCTGCCTCCCCGGCTCACATGTCCTCGGCAGTGGTGGCACGGGTGGGCTGGCAGGAGCCCTCCAGGCTGTGCCAGGCGCAGTACGGGTCCCGCGCCAGCACGCACTCGGCGCAGCTCCGGTGCAGGCTGCAGTTGGCCAA
>NW_009259103.1:11197-11729 GCF_000687185.1 Egretta garzetta | reverse complement strand
CTGCTGCGCTGCCCGCTCTGCCCGCCTGCCTGCAGGGACAGCAAGGTGGGCACGGGGGGGAGGACGTGGGTCCCCAGTGCTCCCGCAGCACCCTTGGGTGCCGGGACTCACCACTGCGAGGTGAAGACGGCGTAGAAGTCGGCACCGCCGTGGCGGCGGGGCAGGGCGAAGGCGTGATGGATGACGTTGAAGGGGAAGCGCCCGGGTTGCGAGCACACCAGCTGGGCCTTCAGGAACGTCGTCCACTTCTTCTGCAGCACCTTGTCCCCTCCGACGTCGCTCTGCAGGAGCCGGGAAGGATGCTCAGCCCCGCGGTGATGGGAGCTGGGTACCCCCATCGTCCCCCGTCATCGTGCTCCGTCATCGTCCCGGCACCCACCTTGCAGACGCGGGCCACCCGCGGCACCAGGAGCCGCTCGAAGAAATCAAACTCATCGGCCGTCTCCTCGAAGAAGAAGTAGACCTTGCTGTCTCCAGGGATGCTGAAGGAGGCCACGAAGGCGGCGTCGGCTGCGGGGGACAGGCCGGGCAG
>NW_009259103.1:0-3013 GCF_000687185.1 Egretta garzetta | reverse complement strand
AGGGGGGGGGGGGGGGGGGGGGGGCTGCTGCAGGCACCCCCCTGGCACCCCCAGCTCACCCGAAAGCCAGCGGAGGAAGGCGTCCGTCTTGAGCAGGGTCCGGTTGCCCAGCGAGCGGGAGATGATGGGTTCATTGCCTTGGAAGTTGTTCATGGTGCCGGCATAGAGCTCGCCGTCTGCTTGGGGACGGGGTGGGGGTGAGCTATGGCACGGACACCACCCCCCCAAACCATCACCCTCCGCTCCATCCCAGGGGTGGGTGCCCACCCGCTGGCCCCGTACTCACCCACCAGCAGGGCTGTGTAGGTGTGCTGGGGGTCAAAGGGGCACTGGCCCTTCCCGTCCAGGAAAGGTTGTCCCCTGCTGCTGGAGACCAACGTGAAGTTCTCCAGGTGCTGCGGGCAAGGGGAGGAAAATGAGCTGAGGGAGTTAAACCAGACCCCAAATCTGCAAGAAATGGCTGTGGGTGCTCTCTGGCCTGTGGGGAAGTGGCGGTGCTCCCCCCCGTGCTCGGCAAGTGGGGAAACTGAGGCAGGACAGGCTGCCTGGGGTCACCTGAGACCCAAAATCAGGGGGTTTACTACCTGCATCTGACCTGGAGAGACACCAGGGGCTCCTTTAGTGCATGAAACACAGAGGTACACCCCGGTGGCGGGGGGCACCCAGCACCCCACATCCCAGGGGACTTCCCGTCATGCAATTTGCTCAAATCGCCCATCCTGCTGTGGCTCCTCAGCCGGAATTTGGTGGCCGCTCACGGCGATGCCACAACACGTCCGGAGAGCCCTCCTTGTCCCTGTCCTTGGCGGTGGCGGGGGGGGACGACACGACACTCACGATGTAGGTGCACGCGGGGCTGAAGGCGTAGGTCCCGCAGACCTGATTGTCTCCCTTCCGCTGGGTTCTCCCTCAAAAGGAATAAGCAGAGCCAAGGGGAAGGTTTTGTTGGGCTCTTTGGGACATGGAGCTCTTCAGGCCAAATTCTGATCTGAATTATGCTTTATTATTCCACAGAAACTTCTTAACTTTGGTAGAGCTGTGCCAGGTGGTAGCCATTGTTGATGCGAATGGTAGTTTAAAAAAAAAAAAATCTTTGAAAAATTGCAATATTGCCATGTGTATTTCTGTCCAAACTTGGGAGCGGGGGGATGGAGAAGAACCTTGGTATGCTGAATTTTTTGTTTTGTGGGGATGGAAAGTTCAGAACATATTGCCTGGCACTATCAAGCTATTATGTGTCAGTTTGGTTTAGCATCAGAACATGACAGCCAATGCAGTTCATGAAGATGTGTGTGGGAACCGGAAATTTTTTAACTGGGATTGACCCCAATCTAAAATGAAATATTTGGTTATGGCTTTTTAAAGAAAATACAATAAAACAATTGACTTTTTTTTCCTTTGGAAAAAATAATTCTCAAACATTTGGTAGAAAACCCTCTACAGAACAGATTTATGGCCTGAAGTCTTGTTTGCAGTGAAACTGGTGGGAATTTTGTTGTTAACTTTCATGTAGCCAGAATTTCACTGAGGTTTCCCTTGCAGCAGGAGGGATTGTGTAGCTCTTTATCTGGAGGTATGAATAGAACTTCAAAGCCTCTTGGCCCACTTTAGAAATAAAAAGTATTCTGATATATTTCATTGACTTGTTGGAGGTCTTGCTCCATTGAAAGTAGCATGGTTTTTGTCTCTATCCCAGAGAGCCACAAGGAGCATAATCTGTATTTGTTAAAATGGAGACCAGTAACATGTTCTTCTAACACACCAGTAGTAGATGAAAGGGCAAATGTCTGGGTTAGTGCTCTATTTCGCTGGGCTGTCTTCAGATCATTGCTTTCAAATATTTGTTCTGTGAAGGGGAATCGTCGCACGTTCCAGATGTAGGTGTTTACCGTGGGATCGTACTTGTGTTTTAACGTAGTGCTGTGCATCACACTGTTTCTGTTTGCCTGGTCCCAGCGCATGAGATGATTCACCTGCTGCAGAGTTTTCCTGTCTGTGCAGCAGATTTTATTAAGCCCCAGAGAGGGCTATTTGGAAGCTGGTTTTCCATCCCAAATTGAAGTCCTAGTGTTAACAATCTTTTATGAGCAAGGAACAGGTCATTCCATTGCTGGTGACTGGAGTCCTTTGTTACCTCTTCCTTACCTGGGACGAGGTGTCAACAACAGCAGGAGAGGGAAGAGAAAGGACTGGAAGAATCAGAGGAGGGGAGAAATAAATGTTTCTAAGGGAAAAGGAGTATTCAGTGAGCAATTTTCATGAGATACACACATTTGGAAATTTGCTAAAATGTGTTTGCAATGTTTTTTATAAGCAACATTAAATGAAAGTACAGTTAGTTCTGGACTTAACCTCCCCATTTGTTCTTGGATTTAGGTCTATCTCAGAGCAATTTTCCAGTTTTTTACTTCAAGCCCATTTCTACCGGCTTTACTGGCAGGTTCCACTCCACTGAGGACAGTACTGGTAGACACAAAAAGAGCAGGACCTTCCGTGGAAGAAGTAATTCCTAGGAGGGGCCCAAGGGCAGAGTTTCAAAAGCACCGTGTTCCCAAAGAAGGGCTGAGTTTTTCAGAAGGACTGAACAACAAGCACTCCCACTGTGACAGATGGCTGAGTATTTCAAAAGATTTTCCCATTAAAGCTGGCTGGAAATTGCCTATTCTCTTGTTTTTGACAGGAACTTGAGTTTTCTGTTAAAAATAATAATAGTGCAGAATGGGCAGATTTCCTTTCAGCATTCTATTTTTATGTGAGAATTTTAATTGTTTTGGTCAGGGAAACTCTCACTCCCATAATACATTCATTTACAACTCACTGTGCTGGAGAGCTCCATCAGTGGCCAGAGGGTCCACAAAATTTGGGGGGGGGACGGGACACACACACCCCCACACACTCTTGCAGCTCTTTTTGGCAGCTCCTGCTGGGAGCAATGGGGAAAGAGCAATGTCTCGAGAGCCATGTGGTCCCTGGGACCCCTTGCGGGTGGCCACCGTGTCCCCAGCAAGTGGCA
>NW_009259102.1:5245544-5287259 GCF_000687185.1 Egretta garzetta | reverse complement strand
GCTCACCGGCCGGCTCTGCGGAGGAGTGGGGAGAGCCTGCTGGGAGCACCGCTTGTGGGCAAGTGGCCAACTCCATTGCAAAGAGCCAGCGGTGCAGCTGGGGCTGGTATTTCCCTGCCAGTGGTGTTCGAGGGGCCCGATCAGGTGGAGTGGCGATGGCGCCCGTAAGGGCAGATAGCATTGAAAGTCCGGCGTGGAGTTCTCGCTGCTGCTGCGATGGTGCATGCTGGCTTGCATTGCCCTGCGTTGCTGCCCCCTCCTCTTCTCTGGTCCCGTCCTCCAGTGCTAGGGCTGCGGGGCTGTCTGTGTGCTCTAAAGTTTACCCTCACAAAAATTACTGAAGTAAATGTTTTTTTCAGATGCATCCCTTGAGCAAAGTTGGAGTGGGAGTGACACCCGGTGCACAGGGTATAGATGTCCTGGACACATCCGGGAGTCAGTTGTAGGTTAGCAAGTAAGAGTACTTGATGTGTAAAATAAACACGCTCCTTCTGCGTGCCTCTAACAAGCTGTGTGTGGAAGAGGCAGAGTGGTCAGTGGTGGTAAACCCACTGGGTGCATCTCTCAAGGGTGAGTGGGAACACTGAATAGAGAGAGTTGCAGAAAAATGTATTAATTCTACCAGAAGTACAGTAGGAAAACGGTCTTATTTCTCTGCTGTCTTGACAATTGCTTTTCTCTTTTTCTTGTCTGTCCTTCCCTTTGCATCTGCCCTCCTTTTTTTTTTTTTTTTTTTTTTATTTTTCCTTCTAGTGGGGAAATATTACCTTTACTTGTTAATCCTGTCTGTAGCAAAGCAATCACTGAAGCAAGGAGAATTACTGTGTGATCTGGTTCTTACACGCTGCCTACGTGCTCTTCTGTGCTCTGCATCTCATAGAAAGAAAGAGGAGCGCTGAGCCCTGCTACTGCTGCACTGGTAATGTCAAACTTCTTCCTTTCAGCGCAACGTGTTTCCGTCACAAGTCCGTTGTGTCTCCACCGTGCTGTTCCTGCGTGCCTGAATGCCTCAGAGTAGGACTTGGCCGAAGTCAGGGGGATGATGTTTGTAAAATGTCCAGTGTGTAACAGGAGCCAGTGGAAAATACATCTTATGCTTCACCCTCCACACCCTGCCCCCAGCAAAACCCAAACCCGATGGCATGGCGTAGCAGTTGTAGGATCTTTCAGATAAATCTGAGATGAGGACACGTGGCTGGGTGCACTTCTTACAGCACCCGTTTGATGCTGGGCGAGCTTGACTTCATCAAATGAGAAGGCAGCAGCGAATTTGTGGTGTCTCCCTCAGTCCCGCTTGCTCCCGCCATTACCCATGTGCTCACCGTTGCCTTAAGCCATTGCCACCTGGGCACTCAGGTCTAGAAATGAGTTTTCTCACTGCAGCTCAATGCCCATGCAGCCAGATTGAAGTTTGGGCAAGGGGAGAATTAGCAAATGCCCTGAAAACCGTGCAGTTGTTCAACAGTTTTCCACTGGCCCCTGGCGTTCCCTGCAATGTCCTCAGTAGCAATTTCCCAGAGCGTGTGTGTGTGCATGTGAGTGCGGAGTGGTTGGGGTGTCGCACTTATTCATGTTGTTTTGCAGGGGGTATCAGGACCCCCCGGGTATGCGGGCAAAGGCGGGAGGGGCGCTTGGCTCCCGCTTACCCTCGCAATGGTGGGGGAGGCGAGTTTCCACTGTGGCTGCTCTCTCCTGCTCCCCAATGTAATGGTGCTGAGGCCTCAAAACACCCCCTGACAGAGAAACAGCAAAGTGTCTCCTGGTGTCTTTGTGTGGCCTGGGAGATCTGTTTCTACCTGCTCAAGTCCGCTGGAGCGTGGACTTTCACATGGACATTGTGCATGTGGTTCAGGCTGTCTTGGGGGATCCCTGACGTGGCTGGCAACCTCCCACTGGAGGTGATGGCTCTCTCCTAGCCAGCCAGAAACACGTATCCTCACTGTTACCTCCCAGACACCCGGCGAGTTTAGGATCCAGGTGAGAGAGATGCAGCCACGGGTCGTCTGCACTGCTGTCCTGTCTGCAGGAGGAGTCACAGAGTTCCCATGGAATAAAATTGGGACAGATGGCTTCTTTCTGATTTGCAAGCCCTTTAGAATCACAGAATGTTTTGGGTTGGAAGGGACCTTTAGCTTGAATGACAGTTCCAAATACCTCCATTTTATCTGACTGGCACAGAAAAAAGGTCGCATCCTGTGGTAGGTCTGGCTGAGCAAACCAGATTCAGCAAAGGTGAGGGATGGGAAGTAAAAAAGCCTGCATGTTCTTTTGCTTGGGCTGATCATCTCCAGGTGTGAGAAGGAGTCAGCGTTGTTGTCAACTGTCCCCCTTCAGCCAGTCTCTCTTGGACCAGGGAATGGGGATGGACTTGGATGTGCTGGGAGAGACATAGGGAGTAAGATCAGGAGCCAGAAGCAGGTGCTGGGCACCAGCACTGAACTCAGGCACGGGTTAAGTTTCAGGATAAGAGAACATAGGGAGAAAATTGTCAGGAAAAACAAATAGCAAAAATGTGCTTGGACTACATCTTTTCTGGTTGAAAGCCTAGGAAATAAGCATGGCAGCTATGTCTGGAGCTTGGTGGCATTGTCAAAGCAGCAGTCCCCTGTGCTCTGCCTAGCTCTTCAGGATGATGCTCCTCTGTCCCAGCAAGTTCAAACTGATCCATTTCCTTGTGGCAAATAACAGGGAGCCTCCATGGGATGAGGAGGTGCCAAGCAGAGGTGAGGGCTGGACATTCCTTCAATTCTGCTTTATCTGCTCTCTTGAGGGTCTCCTGCGGTACTGTGCCCCGCACTGACCTGGAAGGGACAGTAGCACAGAAAAGAGATTTCCCAACTTGGTTTTTTTTTTTTTTTCTTTCAAAAAGTTTGGGATCAGTCAAAGATGGAAGCCTGAAACACGTTTCTGAGAGATCTGAATCTCAGATACTGCAAGCACGCCAGTGCTTCCACATTGCCTTAGGTAAAGAAACAGAGCTTTCTGCAAAAAGCAAAACCTTCTGTCAGTCATTTTTTGCTCCGATACATGCTGTAGAGCCCTGCATACCTCCTGGGACAGAAAAACAGCCTCCTGCTCTCAGAGGAATTACAATTGGTAACAGCATTGCAAGGTTTGGTGCGTGAGCTACCTGCTCACTGTAAAGTTACTAAAAATCGGCTTGGAGAGGTGTTTTTGTTCTCTTTGTGATTTCCTCCGCCACCCAAGCCTTTTGGATCCCACACTGTGACGCTGGGTGTCCATTTGAGGGGAGAGTGGTGGTGCCCATGTGAAGTATTTGCCGTGCGTCTGGTCTCTCTTCTCCTGTGGGCTCTGGCGTGGGCTCTGCCGGGGGTGGTGGGTCAGGCAGACAGAGGATTCCGGGGGTCTTTCAGGGAGAGGTTTAGAAGTGCAGCTCCTCATAGCGTCGTTGATCCCTAAGTGTCACCTGGAGGAGTTAAAAGCTACCCGAAGGTGTGGGGTAATTAGAGCTGAGCCTCTGTAATAAAATGTGCAAAGTGCCTTGAAATTTCCTTATGAAAAGAGCAGCCAAAGGGTGTGGAATGAGGACGGATCTCCCAGACTGGACCCAGCCGGTGCTTTCAGGTGTGAGCACATCGCATTGTGCACCAGCACTGGGAAAAATCCTCCTTGGGACGACAGAGCCAGGCCTGGGACTGGTGCGGTGGGAGCTGAGCAGCACTGGGCAGCCCCCTTTGCCGGGGGAGAAAACCCCAGCCGCTCCCTCTCCCCAGCCTCTTTGTTGGACTTGCCTTCATTTTCTCCACTCAAATTTTCACTGCTTTTGCTTATGCATGATGGTGATCATCTTCCCACCACCTTAGTTATTGCATGAACCCTTTTGTTTTGGGTGAGGATGCTGAGAATTTGCTCTGATCCTCCTCCACAAAAGCTCACTCCTCCCTGTGAAGTCATTTATGCCCCAGGCAGGTGATGAATGCTTTTGAAAACCTTGGTTTGACACTCACATGTTAAAACCTTTATTTGAAAGATACTTGTGGCTGTTTCAAGAACATGTGTTGGCTCTCTAGCCATTAACCAGTCTGGATTAAACAGTTTCCAAACTGATTATTTATTAACCAGGCAAAGCCATTCGTGAGGAGGTGGTATTTTAAGCTGCTGCTCCTTGGGCACAGTGTTTTATCTGTCCTTGATTTGTGTCCCATACCGGGTGTGGGTGTTGAGGGGATGGCTTGCATGGCAGGGGAGTCCTTTGCCTCCAAGGGCGTGGAAGGAGAGAGGTGGGATGTGGCAGAAGAGAAAGGATTTGGCAGCCTTGGTTTCCAGGCTGGCAAAATACTTCAGCCTCCGTCAGTGATGCCCTGCGGGTTCCCTTCCGCCTGCTCTGTTTCCCTGCACAGGGTTTGGGTTTGAAGCTGCTGCAAAGTTGGGTCTTGGATGGGAAATCCTGACTCTCAAGCCACCAGTATTCTTGGGTTTGTGGGTATGATCCTGTTGTTTCTTTGAAAGTACTCGAGCAACTTGCGAGCCCGTACTTGTGCTCAAAGCCACGTGTGCTTTTTGAAACATTCCTGCCTGAGAGAGGCCGAACTGATTTCTCCTCGGGCGCCTCGTTGCTCGGGGAGGAGAGCAGGGCGTTTCCTACCCTGCTCTCTGCGGGTCCCTCCGTTAACTGCGCCTGCCCTGGGATGAACGTGCCCATGATGCGGTGTCAGCTCTTCCCAGGTCCTGCCCATCACGCTGGCAGCCCTCCTGGTTTCGTTTTCACGGTGAGGCCGCCCAGGGTGGATGGTGGGGTCGTGCCCTGCTCCAGCTGGCAGAAAGGCAGCAAAGAAGGGGCCGTGCTCGGTGAGCCGTGGGCCCTCCAGGAAGCAGCTCGCGCCGGCCTGTCATCCCGTAAACAGGGCTGTGTGTCACTGCCTTGTGCCAAACCAGCAGCACCCTTCTCAGGGCCCGGGGAGCACCCGCTCCCATGCGTGCATGGCTGCCCTGGGCTTGGCGCGGAGCAGGAGCCAGCAGCAGGGCGTCAGGCCTTGGCTCCCAGTGCCACCCCCTGGTTTGCAAATTGGATCTGGCACGTGCTCACGCGTGCTCCTGAGCGGAGGCTGTGCTGCGGTCCCGCAGCTGTGTGGTGGCAGGGCTTAGGAAGAGGGTGCCGAAATCCTGGCCACCGAAGGGCTTTGGTTCGTGGGCCTCGTCCTGTCTGCAAGCTAAAGCACCGCTGAGGTTTCTGTAGCAAGGGCCCCTTCTTCCTGAGGAGCTCATCTCTCTCCGCTGCTCCAGGAAGCCCCAGCTGCCTGCCCCAGCCGTCCATCAACTTGATCACAAAATTCAATCCCAAAATGCCTGTGCGTGGGGTGGGATGCGGGCACTTCTCAGCATCAAACCTGCCCTCTTGGAGCCTCCCACCAAGAGAGGAGAGCTGAGCCACATCCAGCCTTTCCTCATCCGTTTCGGCTGCCCCCGCTGTTTGCAGCTGGCTCGGATGCTATCATCCCACGGGCAGAATTCCAGGGGGGGCATCACTGCCGATGTCCCATGGGTCCCACGCGGGGGGAGTACTCAGGCTCAAGCTCCATCTGTCACAGGCACGCCAACCCAGCGTGGCAGCACCGGTGTACGGCGACAGGTAAGAAACTGCTGATGTCAACTGTTAAATACAAGTCACTTAACTGTTTTTATTTGTTTTTAAATTAGGACGGAGAAGAAGAATTTAACCGTGCTAAGCTGCTGAATATAGGATTCGCAGAGGCTTTGAAAGAGTATGACTATGATTGCTTTGTGTTTAGTGACGTAGACCTCATCCCAATGGATGACAGGAACACTTACAAATGTTACAGCCAGCCACGGCACCTCTCTGTATCCATGGACAAATTCGGATTTCGGTGAGACGCCTTTTGGAGGGGCATTTTCTTCCTAATACCGCCGTTAGCCCAGCAGGCCAGGCGCAGCCTTCCACATCCCCACCCACCATTGAAAGCCTGGGAAAATGTCTCTGGCAAAAGCCTGTCTTGGCATGCGCGTCCCTGCAGGGAGCGGGTGGCTGCGAGCGGGATCAGCTGGAGGGGAGGAAGGGGGAGAAACGCAGCGGAGTGGTTTATTAAAATTCACAGCTTCTGGAAAGTGAAACGTAGGGCGAGGAAAAACCAAGAGCCCGTCGTTTTGCAGATGCACCTGTATCCCTTCTTGTGTTTCAGGCTGGAAGCTGGAAGACAGCTAGTGTTTCCACCCAGTCTGAAAAGTGAGACACTCTCACACAGTGAGAATTATGTGCAGCTTTAAAAAGACTGCATCAGACACTATTTTAAGAGCAAAACGAAATATTTTTGGCTGTTCAATTTCAGGCCACTGAGGGACCTGCCCTGGTATCTGAAAGCAACACAAAACGATAATGCCTTTCAGCATGGGTTCAACAAGCTGCTGCAAACAAAAATGTGTCTTGCTTTTCCTTTCTTTTTTTTTCTATCCCAAATCCCCATGGGGGAGTTTAAAAACTCATCTATAAAGTCAAAACCAGTCATGACCCTGTGGTGGCCAGTAGTGCTAAAGATACAGCAGCGGTGTTGGTGGCAGGACCCCTGCACACCTCCACTCCAGACCCCGGCCCTGCTCGGAGCGGGACTGTCACGGGCATTGCAGCAGCTGCAGTTTTTTCTTGCAGCCAGGTGAAGCTTAGAGCAGAAATACAGGCCCCAGGGGTTTCTTCTGCTTGCTGAAGCAAAGACAAGGTCTGCGGTAGGTCCTGGTGATCCCTGCGTGGGCCTTCTCCTGGTGCTGTGGGTCTGAATTTTCATCTGTCCCCAACCCCCGGTGTATTGTCCCCAGTTTCGAGCAGGAGCTGGTTGGCTTTGTGCATGCAAGCTCACGCTGCTGGCTCAGTTTTGGGCTGCAAGGGTTTTTTTGGGGCACTGGGGAGCGTGGACGCAAGTGGTGGAGCAGCAGGAAGAGAAGGCTCTGCAGCACCTCCGATGCCTCACTGAGCTCTCAGCACTGCCAGGGCACGTGAGTCACCCATCTGTCCTTTGGCAAGGCGATGTGCATCTGACTGGCCTGTCCTTTGAGGACAGCATACTTTTTGGTGCAAGGCTGCAGCCATTGCCGGTTGCAAAGTTGCCAGCTGTATTTGGGACTGAGCACACCAGCTCCCTCTGCCTCGGCCGAGACCAGGGCAGCAAAACACTGTGCTGCTCCCTGCTGCACGGAGGCAGCTTGCAGTGGGCATGCCCTTTTCAGGTGCACCCACTGCTCCTTGACTAGCATCTCTCCTCTAATGGCTTTTTCTTCTTGCTTTCAGGTTGCCTTACAATCAGTATTTTGGAGGTGTGTCTGCCTTGAGCAAAGAGCAGTTCACAAAGATCAATGGGTTTCCAAACAATTACTGGGGCTGGGGTGGCGAAGATGATGACATTTATAACAGGTAAATAAATACCCCCCGTGGGACCCAGAGTGCCCTGTGAGGTGCTGCTTTTGGCCATGTGTGGCGGGCACAGGGTGTCTTTTCACCCCAAACGCGGGAGTGGGAGCCTCCCCTTGGGTGGGGGATGGAGGTGGCTGCATGGGTGAGCTGCTGGCTCAGAGAAAGCCTGTTCCTGCTGGGTGCTGGCACCCCATTTCACAGTTCCCAGGGTGTGCTGGGGAGTGGGTCTGGCTGGAAAAACTCCGCCCCTGCCCCACACATGCATTGCTCGTTCGCTGCACAGCCTTGCAAGCATCCATGCCGGTGTGTGGGTTGGAGCAGCACACTTCTGGGTGTCCCTGGCCAAAGGGACTGGCCAAAGGAAGGGGATTTGGGACATGCAGCAGGGTGGAGAAGACTTTGACCCACCTAGCCCAGCACAGACCGGGGCTTGCCTGGGTCTGCAGGCTGGTAGTGGACTTCTTTGTTCCCAGCAGAACTTCGTTTATCAGGCTGTAAGCAGCTCTAAATAACGCCGTGAGCTGTCACTTCCTGCTTGGAAGGAAGCTGAGCAAGGCCCAGAACTGCAGGAGAGGAGGAAGGAGTTTGCACAGGGCAGGCTGGGACCACCCCTGCCTGAAGACAGGGTCAGAAGGTGGACGTGGGGCTGTGCTAGCTTATGGCTTCGCGTCCCCAGGGCGGTTGCTCTGAGAAGTCATCATGGGGAGCACAGATTTGGGAATCTCCCCACTTCATGTTTCTCAATGGCAAAACCATTCTGCATGGTCTTTTCTCTGGGCTTCAGGAAGGGTCTTCCTAAAAGTGCTTGTACCTTCCTGAGCTTCAGCACTTCTGTTTAATAACTCAAGCAAGGGACAGCCTTCCAGTGGGGCAGGGCATTCAGAGCAAGGAGGTAGTCTTCTCTTTCTGGGGTGCTCAGGTTTTGAGGCGCAGAAGATGCTGTGTGGAAATGAAGAGGGAGATGCAAAGAGGAAGAAAGCAGGTACTTTTTCAGCATTGGTGCCCACGAACTGCAGGTGCCTTGCAGAGGGCATGCAAAGGCAGGCTGCCCCTCACCCGGCGGCTCCCAGCCAGGACCATTCTGGCTCTGACCGTCTGTCGTCCCCGCCCGTTGCTGCTGCACCACCACTCACTGCAGTTTCTACCAGCGCTGCAGCTTCCACATCCGGAAAATGAGTGCTCTTTTGGCTCCTTCCCAGATGGGTTAAAAACTAAATGCCTCCCATGCAAATTCCAGTCTACAGCCTGAAGCAGTGAGGAGTTAATGTGGGTGTTGGGCCTTGCAGGAGCTGGTGGTACAGGTGGAGGGTGTGGTGAATTTCCGTGTTGGCAGGGGGCATGTCCCTTTTCCCCATGCTGATGTGCCCATGTGGAAAGACACTGGCTTTCCCCCCCCTTTCAGCGTCACCAAGCCTGCAAACGCACTATTGACATCCTCAAAAATAAAAAAAAAAATGGGCAGAACCCCCCAAACCAGTGGTCATTTGTGGAAGGTGTGGCAGAGCATCCCACATCCGTCACCTGTCATGGGTGTGTTTAATGTAACGTAATGTACCTGCTTTTACAGGCTGGTGTTTAAAGGCATGGGGATATCCCGACCGGATGCCATCATTGGGAAGTGCAGAATGCGGCATTCCCGGGACCGCAAGAACGAACCCAACCCCGAGAGGTGCGTCTCCCCGGGTCCCAGAGCAGGTTCAAGGGGTGCCTCCAGCCTTTCCCACTCTGGTTGCTTGCCTTTCTCTTTGCTGTGCAAAAAGCCCGATTGTGGAAAGTCTGCGGCCATCTCTTGCCTTGCCAACCTCTCTGTTGCCTGTGCTGTAAGCTGCCCCCTCCCCCTCGCTGCTTTATTACCTTATTACTGACATTTTCCCCAAGATTTCACTGTGGAATGAATGCCTCTTGCCTTTTTTTTTTTCTTTTTTCCTTTTTCTTAAACGCAGCAAATTAAGCTCCAAGCAATTGTTTCCAGCTTCTCTTTGGCATATAAAACCTGTGCTCTAGTTGCAGAGCTGGAAAAAAGACCTGCATGATTTAAAAGCTTGGCTGCTTTTTCCTGGCTAAAATTTGACCCCATAAGGATGCCTTTGCCCACCGCTCAGGCTGGCCAAATCTGGGAGTTTATAGGACCGGTACTGATACTCAGGTTGTTCTTAAAACACCGGAGATGCCGCCTGAGAGGCTATAAAAATGTCATGCGAAATTCGGGTTGTTTAAACTTTTTTTTTTTTCCCTTTCTTTCTTTGTTGTTTTTTTTTTTCCCCCTCACTTCCGCAGGTTTGACCGAATTGCTCACACACGGGAGACAATGAGCTCTGACGGCTTAAATACACTATCCTACAAGGTGTTAAGAACTGACAAGTACCCTCTGTATACAAAGATCACAGTGGATATTGGCTCGCCGAACAGCTAACATCACAGGCACAAGAGAGACCTTGCCTCCGTGGCCCGGGGCGGCTGGCCTCACTGATGCTTTATATCTGCTGGTTTTATAACAGTTGCAATGAACAACAACAAAAAAAAGGCCTCTTCTGGCATGCCAAAGCGTCTCCAAATTGGTTGGACAAGTGCTTTTTTTGTCTTTTTTTTTTTTTTTTTTTTTTAATTTCCAAACTTGACTTTACACAACTTTCTAGCTCTCCGTTGTTTTATAAGTCCAGAAGCTGTACATAAGAGTTGTAAATATTTACTTTGCCAGAAAATGTTGGATCTGATTTATCTGGTGCAGTACCTCCCTATCTTGAATTAATTGCTGGACCCAAATTTTACTGATTACAACTGTGATGCATCATCAGTTACTGCCCATGATATTTTGATGTTTTAAATGAGGTGGACGAAAACATTCCTTTTAATTCCTGGTTTTACTTTATGAAGGACTATAAAATGCTGCTAAAATTGTACAAGTTTACGCTTTGCGTTATTTTTTTTTTTTAAATGGAGACAATTTTTTTTTTTTTTCCTCATGGTGACCAAAACAAACATCTCTGTGTGCAGGGCAAGTGTTGAACAATCAAGTCTGGATTCAATGAATGTCATTATTTCTTTTGGTCTCAAATGAGGCTTTGAGTGAGTTGAGCCAGAGTTTGCCAGAATTTGCCAGTGAGCCCTGTGCATAGGGTGGGAGCTACACAGGTGGCGTCTGCAAAAACCACTGGCGTCAGGTAACCTTACTTCTGGATGTGGTAGTGGCTTTCTGCCTCAGCACACCACCACCTGTTTTTTTTGCGGGGGCAGAGGGGAATGGTTTGGGTTTTGGTTGGTTTTTTTTTTTTCCTGAAATAAAGATGAATGAATTTAATTGTGTGATGAAATGATGGCCTTAAAATTTGCTGACACTTGTTAACAGTGGTAGAAAGTTACCACGCTATTTAAACATTGTTTGAAGCTTCCTAAAAATTTCTTGCAAGGTCATGCATAAAACTTGAATTCACTTACTGCTTTTGTTGTAACATTTTAATAATGTTTTAAAGTAATTTGTATATCATAAGCAGTATATTTAATACCAGATTAAACTAGGGTGCAGCATAATAGGGTATGATTCAAGGCCTCCTTTATCTTCAGACTAGTAGGCTTTTTATGTGCGTCATTATATATAAGCCATGTATTGTATTTGCTCTGTGTATTTGTCCATGAAATCTCCTGCGGTGCTGAAATATTCACAGCAGGGCTGACATCCAACTGATTTTTCTTTGCCTAAAGCCTGTTGCAATGCATGTCCTCTATCGGGAAACTTCCTTCAGATTTTCTCAGGCTTTGAGGGACATGCACGTTTCGATTACTACTTTTTGTCAGTGCACCAGGGCACCACCTGTACAGACACCCTGCTTTTCCTTCCCGTGACCGTGTGAAAGCCTCAAGCGCTGACACCCTCAGAGCTGGTTTAAGTGACTTAAAGCTTTCAGCTAGAACTGAGAACTGAATTGCTCCTGGGGAGTACTTTGCCACCAGCTCTGACCACTGCAATTTGCACTTCCTTGGCCTGTGCTGAAGGCTGTTGAAATCAGGGACACTCGTTCTGTTGGGGATTATCTTCAGCACTGCCTTTTTTTCTTTTTTCTTTTTTTTTTTTTTTTTTTTTTGTGGGTTGGGTTTTTTGGGGTTAGCTTTTTTTCTGGGGTTTTTTTGTTTGTTTGTTTTGTTTTTGATTTGGGTTGTTTTTTTATTGAGACCTGAAGGTTTTGCTGAACCCTTGCACTGCAGGGGTGGGATCCTGCAGGGGCTGGGGGACAGTGCATTTCTTCTGAGGCCAGCAGTGGCTCAAAGTATGCACGGAGACTTTAATTACTAGGGAGACACCCAGCTGCCTTTTCAGTCTCCCTTTGAAAAAGTGCCCCCCCGACCACCTTTGCTTAAAAGCTGCTGCTGGCCGGACTTGCTGCTTCAGCTGTGCTGGAAGCTGAGCGAAGGTGGGCTTGCATGGAGCAGAAGCGAAGCACGAGGAAGCGGGGTTGTGTTTAAGAGCCACTCTCTTGTGCTTATCGTTGCATTAAAAAAATGACTCCTTTTTGGCAGGCCAGGCTCCAGCTCCTGCAGATACAGAGGGGTACAAGAAGAGGATGTGTTACAGAAGTCAGGTCAGATGTCTGCCTGTAATACTTCGGAGTAGCTGTAGTCTGCACCAGTAATGGAGACACAGGCAAGGACTTTTATTTTTTTTGTTTTTTCAAAGGTGCCTTAGAAGCAGGGCCCTGCTCCCACAGGTGGCAGATCAGCACCAAAACTCGCTGAGGCTCCACTGAAAATCCTGGGTCTCTGCAGAGAGCACCTCGGTTTTGCGGCGAGCCTTTCGTCAGTGGAAGGGTCGGGACCTTCAGCTGCCCTGGTGTCTGTCTGCTAACAGGCTATGCAAAGGGGCTACCTGTTGTAACAGAGTGGTTGGTTTTGTGGGAGTTTGGGTTTTTAATCCTTGCTTTAGGATTCTCTGAAGGTTAGAAAAAAGTGTAACAACTGGTTCCGCTGCACGCTGAGATCATTGAATATCATGGAGGTGGTCTGAGCACTTGTTTCTGGCTGTTGCAGCCAGAGGTTTCTACACGTGTGCCTTGAAAAGAGGAGAAAAATGGAAACTGGAAAACCAGGAAACCTGAAAAACATTTTCAGCAGCGAGACACTAGCGGTGCAAGAGACTGTCGCTTCGTTTCTCTTGTACTGCTAAAGCCACAAGCCATGTAGCTGCCTTTCATTGCTTGTTCCGCCCTTTGGTGCTGACCCGTGATTTCCAGATCTCTTGTCCCTGGGTAAACTGTATCAGTCAAACTCACAAAATGCTCTCGACTCAACCTGGCCATGAAATTTTCTCTTCCTGAGGTTTTTGGGGGCCTTTCCTGCAAACACTCATGTTGCACAGAAGTGTATTCTGGCCATGACCTGTGCTGGGTGGTGGTTTTTTTTTCCTCTCCCGTACTGGTAGAAACATTCAAAGTGATACTGTGTGTAATGGTTGAAACCCGGAACAAATAGCTGCAAAAGAAATGCTAATGCTCAGTTTCTTTGGGATTACTGTTTGCTTGTTAGGATGAGGGAGGGTCCTGGCATGCAGCTTTTCCCTAGGATGTTACTTGTGTATTGGACTGCTTATGGGTTTCCTGTAGATGGTTTTGCTTTTGCATTTTTATCATTTATATATCAACGGATGTATAATCCAATGTTTCTACTTTACTATTGATGTCAAATAAAGTATTTTCAGTTATGACGTCTGGCAGCATTACTCTGAATTACCCCTCCGGATGGGTGGGTTTCTGGCTGATGGGGTGGTCTGGGCCATGCCTTAGCCTCCTTGCATTAATTTTCTCCAGCTTTCCCCCCCTCTCTGGCTTCACCACCCCACCCCTCACTAGCGCATTTTTCTCTCTGCACTGCAAAATTTTTACCGGTGTGAGAGAAACAGATCCGAAAGTCCCCAGATGACGCCAGAAAACTGTAGGGTGGTTCATTTACCTGTGGGTAGGGGGACAGCATGCAAACCCCTCCTGAAACCAGGCAGGGGATGTAAGCCCTCACCCAGGCTGTCGGTTTGGGGGAAAACGGGCCACTACTTACTCCCTAGGTGCTTGTGGCTTTGGCTAGAGTGTGGAAAGGGAGAAGTCATTCCTGGGAAACTGATGCAAATGTTTGCTTGTGTTCCTTGGCACTTTCTCATGAAAACAGTTTCCGTGGAAGAGATCCTTCTGGCTGCCAGACTGTGGCTAAGGCTAGGCAGCTGGTGCAAAGTTCCCTGCGCTCTCCAGGGAGAAGGAAGGCCTATTCCCAGCTGGGACCAGTGGCCAGCTCCCGGGGCCCAGGTTGGCACAGTGGGCAGGACATTCCCAAGCCCCTACAGCTGCTTGGAGGCATGCTCTGAAGACCATGTTGACAGAGGGGCTCTGGAAGAGGGCACCGGCTTCTGCCTGTTTCATCCCCCCAGGGCTGGCTAATAGGGCACTGTTCCATGGAAGTTGCCAGCAGACCAGGGTGCAGCAGAGGGCTTGGACAGGGATGCTGTGGGGGAGGGTAGGTGGTCCCTGTGGCATCTTTTGTTGGCTTTTGAACCCCAAATGCATTGCACAGGAATCATGGGTGTTTTCTTCTCATGGTTCAAAGTTTGGTATCTATGGGCAGAAAAACGGTCCGAGAGGGACCTTCCACTTTCTCCTACTGCTGTCCCCATAGTATTGAGCTGTTCCTCCCTTCTTCTGCTTGGGGGGAGCAAGGAATGGGCAGGAGCCACACAGCTCAGTAGCTGGTAGAAGCCCTGCATGGAAATTTTGTCCCTTGCTGAAAGAAGCAGCTGAGAGGCGTCAGTAGGATTTCACCCTTCTCCCCACTGGTTACCACGGCCTCCCTGGACCAGATCAGTACGTGGCTTGCAAGGGATCCCTTGACTCTTTTTCTGTGAGACCATGCTTGCTCTAGCAGAGCTTCCTTTCCCATCTCCAGCTCCACCTGCCTGCCAGCGGCCAGGATGGGTGAGCAGAGCTCTCTGATGTGTATCCCGGATGTTTACCCTGCTACACCTTCCTCTTCTCCAGCCCATGGGGAAAAAAAAAAAAACAACAAAAAAGAGCCGGTTGTTAGGCAGCAGAAAAGGACTGAGCTGGAGTTTGCTGACCCCTTTCACCCTCTTGGAAAGAGTCTGAAGAGGGTGTGATTGCCCTTTGCTCTTGCTCTGCGTCTTAGCACAGCAGTGCTGACGCTGGATCCATTCCTATTTGCCTATGTCCTGCTTGCAGGATGCCCATGCACTTGAGGACGATGCACCCATATGAAATCTCTGTTTTCTGTCTACCCGAGGTAGCAGCCCCGCTCCCGCAGGCTTTGTTCTGTCTGCTGTGCTCAGTGTTTCTACCAGCAACGCAGATGTTGGTGCACAGAGGCTGGGTCTCTGCAGAGTCAGAGGTGACCAGTGTCCCAAGCCTGCACTAGATCACGCAGCGAAGAGCTGAGTGGGGAAAACAAGGGACTAGGGTTAAGTCCAAAGCCTGGACCTGTGGACCATTCCCAGATACCTTCCTGCCCTTCACATTCTTAAAAATGATCTCCAAGAAGTCTTGCTCCATGATTTCTCCAAGGATGGAGGTATTGCTGGCAGTCTGCTGTTTCCCAGGTCTTTCTCCTTGCCCTTTTTAAAAGGGGGCATAATATTGGTCTTTTCCATCAGCCCTTTCCCAGTTGCCATGACATCCCACCGTGACTGGCAGCAGCTTCATTCACGTCAGCCAGCACTGTTAGCTCCTATGGGTGAGTGCCGTCCACTCCAGCAGATGTATGTCCAGCTTCTCCAAGCAGTCCTTAAACCCCACGTTTGGCCCTCCCATCTCCTTCCCAAACCGTGCAGGTGAATGCAGAGATCTGGGATCAGGCTTTGCCTGTGAAGACGCTACAAAAATCCATTTATCATTGTAGTCTTTTCCGTGTTGTCCAGCACCACACTTTCTCCTCCACCTGTCAGTGGACATGCATTTTCCCCAACTTCTAGCATGCCTGTAGAGTCCTGTCATACTACCCTTGATGACCCTCACTAGTCTGAGATGTAGGTAGTCTTGGACCTGCCTGGTACCACCTCTAAGTATCCAAGCAAGCAATGTTTACTACATTCTTTTGCTCTGTTGTATTTCCCATTCTTACATGCATCTTCTTTTGCATTTTAGTGCAAGAAGCTCCCTTTTTAGCCAAGCAGGACTTTGACTGGAATTTCCTGTCTTCTTGCAGAAGGGAAGCTTGGGAGATTCAGGAAGGACACTGTGAGAAACCCCTTCCCCAGGTGAGTGATGCAGCCCTGGAACAGCGTACTGGGGTAGCAGGGGATCTCCACCCCCAGGATGTTTTGAGGGTCAGTCAAGGGGTTCCGAAGCTGTCTGAGTGATACAGCAACAAACCAGGCCCTCAGGAGCACCAAGCCAGAGCCAGTGAAGCAGGAGGAGAGCGTAGTCCCTGTGCAAAAGGACTCTGCTGCTTTGATGGCCAGCAGCTAGGGCCATAGATACTGCCAGCAAGGCTGGAGAAGCCTGCAGGGCACTGCCAGGGAAAAAGTGTGGAGCCAAACAGTTGCCTGTGCTTTCCAAACCTGCCTTGCACTGTGTTTCAGAAGCCAAAACTTGGCATGGTATTTACCTCTGTGAGCATCTGCCCAGCTACAGGACAGAAAGGGAGGAGCTGTGAAGCTTTCCACGCTTGGGTCCAACTCACCCTAAGCTTGCAAAGCGATGCTGAGCCCACATCTGGCAGCATTTCTTCCAGGCGTCTGTGGAGGTGCTGGCTGCTGGCACGTAGGACATTGCAGTAAGAGCTCACCGACTGGTTTTGTTTTTTTTTTCACACCCTCCGACTTTCTCTTGAGAGGGAAAGAAAAAGCTTGGTCAAAAAAATGCAAAACATTGGCAGACTCCCATGTGAAACAGAGACAGGCTGAAAAGTAATCCCTCCAGCAGCACCCCACCTATCAAATGCCCCAGTTTCCCTTTTCCAAACCACAGTGTGGAACAGAAAGGAATCTCATTTGAAACAAAATATATATATATAAAAAAAAAAGTAATCATCACCATATCTCTTTCCCATGGGATTTAGTGGCTGCTGTAAGGGAAATGCACTGCTGAGTCCTCACAGAGAAGAGCAGTGCTGATGAAGGGGGTCTGGGGTCAGAGCATCACTCCGGGAGCAGGATGTGCTCCGGCAGCCCAGGGGAAGATGTCTCTGCAGCATAACTATTGTTCTCCCCGTTTCCAGAAATACTCTCGGAGACAGTGGGCCCAGTGAAGAGGGTGACGTGCCAGATGAGATCAGCACTGGAGAAAATCAGCTCTGAAGGGAAAAGATCTTATTTTTCTGTAGGTGGTCCAATTTCTTTGCCTTTCCGACTGCGGTACCACTGGGTCAGGTGTGTTCTGACAGGGGCGGCAGTGCCAAGCTCAGCCCAGGCGCTGGGGCCCGCATGCAGTTCATGCATCCACCCACTAAGCTTCAATGCCTGGGACATGCCGGAGGCAAGGCAGTGCAAAGGCCGTGTGAGGACATCGGTGGCACAGGTGAGATGGGGTGTGGAGGAGAAACATGTCCACAGGTGCAGTTGTGCTCACAGAATGCCTGAGTTTTTCCCGTTTCAGGTAGAAAACACTGACTCTCTGCCTGTGTGTGTACAACTCACTTCTTCACCCAGCTGCTAAAAGTTTGCACCATGTGTTTCCCAGCTCTGGGCAGTTTTCCAAAGTTTGGTCTAAGCAGGAGTCTTACTATGGGGCACAGAGCTGAGGGGACAGGTAGGGTGTCTCTGGAGCAATAGGAAGGGGAAGACCACAGCTTCCACCTCACCTGGACAAACCCCCGAGTGACCTAATGTGAGTTCAGATTTACGCTGGCTTTGAGCAAAGGGATTGAGCAAGAGCCCTCTGGACACCTTTCCCTGCCTAAATCATTCTAAACCACCATCATTCCCTTAGAAAGCACAGTTGCTGAGGCAGTGATTGAGTGTGGTTTGGATACCTCTAACCTGCAGGAACATTGTGGTACTTCTCACCAGGAATCCAATAGAAACAAGGTCCCAACATGCCTCGTTGATATAACGAGGATTGCCCAGATAACATGAGAAACATGTGTGGAAATGGGGATTTCTCAGGGAGGTCCACCTAGCAGCCCTCAAAGCTGTGATCTCGCTGAAATGAGAATTTCTGGTGGACAAGAAGCCAGGCGATTGCAGAGGTGGTGTGAAATCGGTGAGGGTACAAACCTGTAACGTGTACAGGGAAGCTGAACATCAACAGTCAGTGGTGGCAGCTGCAAACTGCAGGGCTGCACCCAGGTGGCGTGGAACTCTACCTGGGCATTTGCCCTCTGCAAAATTAGCTGCCTCGAAAACCAGCATGTCTAAAACACTGCCACTGGCCCGCCTTTGAGGCATTTTGCTAAGGAGTGCTGTGTCCCACAGGTGAGAGATTATAACGCTGCCCAAAATCATGATTAGACACATTGATACGTAATACAGCTTCCCTGAGGACTGGAGCATTAGTTAGGAGAAATGTGCACAAAACCCCATGCTCAGACACACTCACAGCACCATGCACCACCCAGGCACTGACACTGGCAGCTCAAAAGGACTTTGCCAGGGTTTGCAACCAGGCAGATGGTGAGAATCTCCATCTTTGGAGATGTTCAAATGCCATCTGGACATGGTCCTGAGTGACTGGCTCTAGGTGGCCTTGCTTGAGCAGGGGGGTTGGACCAGACGATCTGCAGAGGTCCCTTCCCACCTCAGCTGCTCTGTGGCTGCCTGTGGTCCCCAGGAGAGCAGGGCTGCACAGAGCAGGGGCACCCACAGCCCCACAGTCGTCCTGCAGCAGCAATTCTGGGGACAGAAGCCACATTCAGCGTCCTGGCACTTCTTCAAGGTGTCCGAGTTCCTAGAGGGCTCTTAGCCCTGGGCCTCCTCCCCCTTCCCTGCGTGGCGCCGGCGGGTGTTGCTTTCCCACACTGCAGCCGGTGCCTGACCCTGTTGCTCAGGCATGTTTCTCATTGCTCAGCTGCTGCTGCTTTTCGTTGGTACACCAAACACAGGCTTTTCCCAGCTTTTGAGGTTGCACCCCTAATCGACCGCCAGCAAGTTATTTATAGCCCTGGAGCCTCTGCTTTTGTCCTGTTCCAAAACTTTCAAGGTTTCTACTGCTATCACACTTAGATCACACATTATCAACAAGAGACACCTGGCACCACAGGCCAGTTCACCCACCAGACACTCATGACAAGCTGGCAACATGTACAACAGGCCAGGACAGGGTCCTGGCGTGGTGAGCATCCACCATTTTAGTGTAAGGATTGGGGCTGTTACCAGCAGTGGCAATGCCCTTTTGGTGGAGCCCCAGGTGACAGCAGTAGATGGTAGAAAAGCAAATCAGAAGTCTCTGAGCACCCTGAAAATGCTGGCAAAAGCTCATCTTGCAACAATGCAGCAAAGCTCACTGTGGGACACCATGACAAGGAGGAATATTTATTTTGAAACTAAGCTGGTTTCCTCACTGCCACCCCCCGCATCCCCTTACTCACAAGGATATCCAAAACAGGAGCGTCCGAGTGGTCTGTCCAGGATGCAAGCACCAAAATGCAAGCAGTCTGTCCAAGGACGCTTAACGGTGATGCAGAGTAAAAGGGACACTTGCTACTGAGGTTTTGCTGTGGCTCCTGGGTTGTTACCTCAGGAACTGTGTGCTGCTCTTGAGTCTTGCCTTTTTGTACCCAGTAGGAGCTGATGGTGATCGTAGTCTCCTGTCTCTCCATCCTGCTCCTCTTCTGGGAACCATTAAGATGCACTCGCTGCCCTTTGTCTCCACCCTGTAATCAGCTAATGAAGGTGCTGTCCACGTCTGCCCACCCTGCGGCTGCTCCTGCCACTTGTTCTTGCAGGTGCTCCCATACCCACACACTCTCCATCCGCACCAGCCAAGGTTTTCATTGCAGTTCCTGCGGAAAAAGAAAACTGGCACAGTATTTCCAGCGTGAAGATAAAAGAAGCAAGCACAAGGGAACAGTTGGCCACTTATCCCAATGTCAGTTTGGCACTCAGGATCAACAAAGAGGCCGAAAACTGCTATTGAATTCAGCCATGAGGCACAGCGTTGTCAAATAAACTTGTTTTCTCCTATTTTTCTTCCTTCAGAAAAATCCAGAACAGGATTATTGCTTCAATCCAATAGAGGGAATGGTGTTTCTGTTACATAATCGGATTTCCTCAAAGCATTTTTGACTTAATATCACCTGATGCTTTGGTAAGACCCATGCCTTATGCAAAAGAAACAGAGCTTAAAAAGTGGTCCCGTGACCTTTTAAAAAGTAGCTGTTACAAAACCTTTATGAAGTTTGCAGATGGCACAGCATGGTGGCACAGCAAATAATGGCTCTCTGTTACAGGAGGCTCTGGATCTGAATAAATCATTACAGTCTGGTGAAATTAACTTTAATAAATAAATGACAGAAATGCAACCGGAGGCCAATAATGCCAGATGTGAGATCTGCCTTGGAAAGCAGTGCTGCAGAGGGACTGAAGTGTATCTGTGGGTAACACCATGAGCTCTTTGTGCGCTGCAGTTAATCGGGATAATGCAACCTCCAGCTGGAAGCAAGTGGGTAACAGCACTAGAAACAGAGGGATCTTGCTTCTGTGCACAGCCCTGGTAGGAAAAGCACTCAGCTGCTGTTTGCATTTTCAGAGGAACAAGGAAACATGCGTATTCAAAAGAGGCTGCAGAAGCGAGGAAGGAGTGCCACAGCAGGAAGATTACCTTGTGCCGCACATCCAGAAGGGAGAGAGCGTCTCTGACCTCTGCTCAGGGGTACAGCACAGCAAAGGGGAACGCTCTGATAGTCCCCTCTGGCCTTCCATCAGTAAGGTCTCTGCTTTGCTCCTTTCTTTTCCCCTGACACGGGGCATGTCTCTGGGGAGGAGGGCATTGCCAGCTTTGCAAGTTTCTTCTGTGGCTCTGCATTGTGACAGAGACCATAAACCAGGCATTTCCTGGCCAACTGCATCTTCTGCCTTAAACCCTCAGAGATGAAAGCACTGAGCAAGTCTGGCAGGGCAGTGAGTTAGAACGACCAGCGTGTGCAAGATGTTTGAATGGCACAGAGTGGACAAGCAAAGCTCAGCTCACCTGAGAGCTGGGATAGACCCGTTCCTCTGGGCGGACAATTTCATCTTGAAGGGCTGAAATTTTTAATTCCTAACTTTGCCTGCGCAGGCTTTCGCCAGATGTCGACACTCAGAGCATCCCCTTCATTTCTGGGTGCACAGCATGAGTCCCGTGACTTGACCGTGTCAGGAACAGCCGGGTGAATGCTCTGCATCCACCTGCCTGAGCACTGACCGTCCATCTTTCCTTCTGCAGGTTGTCCAGCCAGGGGACCTATTTTCTCTTACCATTTACTTGCCAAGCCACAGATGTGCACAGTCCTGGGAGGGAGATCTCAGCTCTGCCAAATCCCTCACCGCCTGTCAGTGAGAGAGCGGCCTCTCCGCAAGCATCAGGTGCGAAAGCCCCAGCATGGGATCAGCAAAAGTGGATGCAGATATCTGGTTTTAGCAAACCAGTTCCTCCTGAACTCCAAGCCAAGAGCAATGCAGCCTTTTTGTCTCTGAGGAGGGAACTAGACCCTGGACCTCGGATGTTTTCCAGCAGAACATTTATGCAAGGCCTTCAGCAGCCTGCCAGAGGAGTGCCACATGGCCAGATAGACGTTAAACAGAGCTGGTCCCCCAGGGGAGCAGTGGCGAGGATGGGGGAATCTTGGCAGCTGAGCACGACACAGCCCAGGACAGGGAGGAAAGCAGATAAGCCCTCAAAAATCCTGCTGGGAGGATGGGGCAGGACAGCTGCGTGGCTTTCCGAGGAGGGACCTGAAACCCACCTGTGTGCTGGGTGGGACAGCCCGGCCACCACACAGCCAGAGGGAAGCCCGGTGAAAGGGAAGCTGCGGAGCAGAAGAGTTGGGTGGCTCATCCGCAGAGGGGAGCAGGGATACATGGTGCCCTACCACCCCGACCCCTTATTTCTTCCTCTCCTGCATCTGCCCCAGAGCTGCCTCCCCAGCCCCCAGCAGCAGAGCTGGTGTTAATGCAGCACTGGCCGCCACAGGGCAGGGGGAGGCCGGCTGCTGAGTCCTGTCCTAAACCAGCCGGAGCGGTTGTCAAGTCGACTGACTTCTCCTTATCTCTGTTGTGATTATTTCCTCCCCCCTGCTGCATTCCTCGAATAGCAACATTTGTTTTGGAAATTCCTCTCCTGAACAGTTTCAGGCTGGAAATCTGGGGGGATGCTGGAGCAGGTCAGGGATGGAGGTTGCACTGGCCCTGGTCCTATGTGACCGGCTGCCCATCTTTACTCATGTTGCATCCACCAGGGTGGCTGGGGGAAGCAATGCCCCAGCCCCACAGCTGCTGAGCATGTGGTTTGCGTTGTCCCATCACATACAGTCTCTCTGTGGTTCAGCACTTCGGTGCACAGCAGCAGTGGCAAAGCACAGCACAGCAGCCCACACCCTTCCACTCCTGCTTGCCCCAAACTCCAACCCCTGCCCTGGCTTCAGGACTGCGCAAGCCGAAGGAGAAAGTGCTTCCATGGCAGAAGGACTGCAGCTCAGCAGAAGGGATCTGGCAGCAGCATGGCCAAGCCCTTTGGCATGTTTTGCTCTCTCTGGTGGCCACCATACTCTATTTCGTGTTATTGCCCACTAAGACATGCATAGCTGTGCTGACTGAGGGAAGCCATGCAATCACAGATAAGTCTGTGAGCATGCTATTTTGGAGGACAGCCAGTGATGAAAGGGCTCCTGCCCTGGGTTTGAGCATGCTGAGAGGAAGACTAATCTTTGGGCTGAAAACCTCATCCTGGCAAGTCAAGAATCAAGGGGGGGAAAGAGGCTGTGACATGGTTGTACACTTTTCACCCCTGAAGAGCTGCGTGGTGTACTGGCATCTCCGAAACAGTTGCAGATCAAGTACATGGGGAACATCCTGGCCCAAGGAGGACTCAGCAGAGGAAAGGGTTGCTGGCACTGAGCTGAGCAGCTGTGATCTTAACCTCAGCCTGATGCCAGCAAAAGCTTGCCTGACTGGAGAGCAGAGCAGTGTCACAGATCAGGGACTTGTCTGCCACATTTCTGGGAGCAGAAGGCACCCAAATGTGCTGATGCACAGAAGAGCCGTAGCACGATGTATATAAAATACCTCCCCGCCGCTGAAACCCTGGGCAGGCTGATGGAGGACATCCAGGCTTGTCACTATGCATGTGCAGGGAGTGCACACCTCTTGCTGGCAGAGACTGTGCAGATGTCTATACGCCAGACAGCCTGGAGGCATTGCTGCCAGGACCCCCAAAATCTGCCTGCTATGAAGCTGTGTTGCTTCCAGCAGGCTGTGGGCTTTTTCTTGAGCCACAGAGGCACTTCATCCACCAGGAGGGTCCTTAAAGTAAGAGGGCAAGTTCTTTGAATGGCAAACTGACCCCATAAGGTGAGCAAGAGGAGAAGGGAAACAGCCTGCCAAAAAAGCTGGGCAGCATGAGGGTAGATCAGCGTCTGAAAACCCTTGGTCATGCCCACACTCTCACCTGCCCAAATATTGCATTGTGCTGTGGGCCCACGCTGTGTCTGCAGCAACCCCTGTGTGTATCTTACCCTGGATCTACCGTACCCGGCAAAACATCATCCTGAGGATCATGTACATCTCTGTTCATGTATGCATTTCTGCAAGATCCTGTTATATAGAAAGGCAGCAGAGACATCTTGCGCTGGACAGAGAATAAGGCTGCCGGGCTAGGGAGCTGCGATTTTCATGGCTCCAGGCAAATCCGGGTAGTTGTGGAGGGTCAAAACCCACACAGGTAGGGTCAGTCCTGTGGGTCAAGGCATAGAAGAGAAACTACACCCTGCACAACACCAAAATCTGATGGCAGAGAAAGCCTGAGTTGCAACATTTTTTGGCCAACCCCCAGGAAATAAATTAGCCTCACTTCACTGGAAACACAGAGATTTACAAACATATTGCGAGACAGCTGTCGAGTCCCGGGAGCTGCGGCCTTAGCGGGGAGAGGAGCTCGGGCTGTTCAGGCCCCAAGGGCAGGCTCCGCTGCTGTTTGGGACAGACGTCCTCTGTGGCAGACGGGCCAAGGAGACTGCTCGCTGGTTACAGGATTTCAAAGCAGCTTGGCCTCAGCTTTCAACATGGGGAAGCGTGAAAGCAGCAGGCTGAGGGCAGTGGTCCCTTAAGAAGCGAGGTGCCAACAACATGAGTAGTGGAGAGAGATGGCGAACACAGGGCCACGAAGGGCAGGGAGGGGTGGGGAGCAGCAATGCCTTGGGGGATGGATGTGGGACACATTTTTCCACCTTGCCCTTCCTTTGGGCTGGTGTCTGCTAGCAGTCCTGCGATGTGCCCGGAGTAAGCACGCGACCTCTCTCAGAGGAGTTTCATGTTTCAAGCACAGCTTGCTCCCAGCACACCAGTATTTACACAGCACTTACTGGTCTCAAAACAAAGCACTTAAAGAAGCACTGGGGGACTTCCACGCATCCTCACGGTGCCATTTGTCACCCAGACCTGCTGCCCAGGTGAGGACACAGAACTGCTAATTTGAATCTGTTCCCACAGTCTGTGGCTGTCGACTGAATACTTTGGCCCCCCATCAGAAGAAAATGTATTTTGCCGCTTGTGTAAGACTGAAGCCTATGTGGAATGCCAGAAAGGTTGACAGCACTCACGTGACTACTGGTGTTGCACCTTTTCCTGGCCCAGGGAGGAGGAATGGCATCTCCATTTCTCACTGGGCTTTGGCTCCTCGCACATCCTGGGCAGAGACACCCAATCTCTTCTGGCATCCAAACCCTGTACAGTGCTGAGGGTACTCGCTGGGTGCACAGCCTGGGCTGGGAGGCCTGGCGTGGGTGGGTGCGTGATGGGTGAAGTCCCGCCTCTCCAGCTAGACTTTCTCCTGACCCTCCTGTTCCCTCATTCTAAGCAGATGCTCACAGGCCAGGGCTGTGTGGTGAGCTGCTTGGGAGCTTTTACGCCCTCTGACTCCCACAGATGCAGAAGGTAGCGTTTGCACCACTTCTGCTAATGGCAATTTGCAGCTCCCTGCTCCGCCCGGGGCCTCAGCTGCAGTGGGTCGCGTACAGAGCACACAGTGGTGCTTGCTAGTCCCTCGCACTTGGTAGCTTCTGCTCTCGAGTTTCAGCTGCAAAGCCCGAGGCAGTTAGCTCTGTGCCTAGGGAAGGACCACGCTGCAGCTCTCCTGTTGCTCTTGCCTACGGGTCTGAAGCCACGTGTATCTGGACGCAGCATTTTGCGCACTTGCACAGCCCCAGCCAGCACATGGCACGAGTACAGGCAGATAGGCTTGGAGGTAGCGAAGAGGAGCTTTGTGCTAAGCAGGGCACACATCCTTCAGGTGGGCATGGGCAGCCCCCACATTTAGCTGGCAGAACTGATTTGATCCTCTGCGCATCCCCGGCCACGGCAGCAGGGATATGCTGACTCACGCCTGCAGGTTTCCATGGAAACCGCAGTCATCACGGCAGAAATGCCGTCATACTCCCTTCTGCAAACCAACTTCTGCTAGCCCCGGAAAAAAATCAGCCGTGGGCTCCAACCCACCGCCAGCAGCTGAGGCCGCAGGGAGGGACTCACCCAGCCGCTGCTGCCTCTGGAAGACAGCGAGAAAGCCCCATCCCCGCCACCGCCACTCCTGCCGCCCCGCGGCTGCTAGGCAGCGCAGGAGGGCAAACGAGGCAGGCCTGACCTTCAGGAAACACTCTTTTTTTTTTTCTCTGGTTTGGCTCCAGCCCCACCACAGACTCGGGGACTGGGTTTCCTTGCTGCTTCCCCATGCAGGTCAGACGGCACATAGCTGCCTCCCCACCCCAAAGACCCCTTCCCAAGGGATGCACGGGACTTTGTGGCCTCGTATCTTGCTGCTGTCACTGTGTGCCCGAGGAGGAAGATGCCCATGGAAAGGTAGAAGTACACACTTACCTTACCATCAGCTAGGCAAAGGGCTGCCACAGGGGAAAAGCAGTTTGAATGCAAGGGAAAGCTGCTTCCCTGCACAAGGGCTGCAGCTGGGGACCAGAGGGCTGGTAGGGTCTCTGGTCTTAGAGATACCCCAAACCCAAACTGATAAGGCTCAGAACAACCTGAGAGAAGGTGTTAAGGGAATCTTAGTAGATAAGATGCTGCATAATAATTGTCTAGATTGCTGCGTAGCCCAGAGAATCAAATTGATAGATAGTGCTCAAATGTTTTGCTAACTATTGTGCGAACTAACTGATGCAGGAAGATTTGCAGCTCCTTACGAAGGACAAGTATGTGGAATGATGTATGGAGGGGGCTGCTGGCTAGGCACCCGCCGGTGAGAAACAATGTGCATGCTGCAAGAAGGAGGGTCACTGGAAGCAGGAGTGTCCCTTGCAAAAGCACTCCAGTCCCCTGTTACTTGCAGAAATTAATGAGGATATTTTATGGGGACCAGAGGAATCTCTCCCAGTGGAACCTCTGGTTACAGTCAAGCTGGGAGAAGAGAAAATTGAATCCTTAGTAGATACAAAAGCCACTTATTCTTTTTTAAATACCTTAGAAGGGGAATTGAGTTCTGAAAATATAAGCATTGTTGGTGAGACAGCGTGGGAGAAGTGATGGGTCCCCCATCATTTCCTGTATTTGCCTAACTCCCAAGCCATTGTTGGGAAGGGATCTGCTTGAAAAAATGGAAGCAGAAATAAAATTTAAGGGCGGTGAATTTTAATTCCAGAAACTAAATATGTCGAGGTAGCAGCTTTATTGTTGCAGGACACCAACCTCGAAAAGAAACTCATACCGACAGAAGTGGATAATGCGGAAATTCCAATTGTTTGGGCCAGAGAAGTTCCAGGTAAATCCAAAAGAGCTGAGCCTGTGAAAATTGACTTGAAACCAGGATCGTCTCCGGTAAGAATTAAACAATATCCCCTAAAATTAGAAAGCAGACTGTTGTGGTTTAGCCCGGCTGGCAACTAAGCACCACACAGCCGCTCACTCATCCCCCTCCTCCCTCAGTGGGATAGGGGAGAGAATCAGAAAAAAAAGTAAGACCCGTGGGTTGAGATAGAGACAGCTTAATAACAAAGAACAACAATAGTAATAATAAGAGAATATACAGATTATACAAAACAAGTGATGCACAATGCAATTGTTCACCACCCACCGACTGATGTCCAGCCCGTCCCCAGCAGTGATCACTCCCTGAGCCGCAATCACTCTCCCCGCAACTGACCGACTAACCCCCCCCCGAGCATGACGTTATATGGTATGGATAGCTCTTTGGTCAGTTTGGGTTAGCTGTCCTGGCTGTGCTCCCTCCCAGCTTGTTCTGTACCTGTCCGAGCAGGGGAAGCTCAAAAAGTCCTTGAGTAGTCTGAGCACTACTTGGCAACAACTAAAAACATCAGTTTGGCGAGATAGGACGGACCTGCTAATGACCGTAGAAGAAGCAGGAAGAAGGGTAAGCAGGCCTCCTCGCAATTGCGTTTGAGTTTCATTACAAGGGGATTTGCTGACCGCGATGGACCTGCTAATGACTGGCATATCAGAAGCAGGAGAAGGGTAGGCGGGCCCCCTCGCAATTGCGCTTGGGTTTCATATTTGCAGCTGCTTGATGGGTGTTAACTGTAGTGATAATTGTACAATTTGAATGCCCGGGAATTCTATGTTAAAAGTCTATTATCTTCATGTGTGTGTCTGTGTTTGGGACACAGCATCGCTATGAAGCGAGTGGGAGTCCTGATTTGTGGTTCCGTAACTCTGCGAGGAGCACGGCCAGAGACGGACAAGGCACCTGGAACGTTTATAAAATTTGTAAATCTTTTGATGTGCAAATTGGACTGCCGTGGTGCTTGGCCATTCTCCTGAGTGTCGGGGAACTGGCTAATCAAAGTGGCAGAATGAAGAGAGTCACTCCTTCAGTAGTTTGGGCTTAAACCTTAGGAATGTTTAAATAGTGAAGTTTGTGTGGGGGAAGAAGCATCTAATCTCGGAAGTTTGGGACGTGTGGTAGGGAGCCTGGGAGAAAACTATAGAGATTTGCAAGAAAATATTTGCGTGGAAAATTGATAATTAAGTGTGAATGAGCTGAGTTAACTCTGGTGTGACTGGTGAATGAGTGAGTAACTGAGATGATATGATTGTAAAATGAATATGGGAAATCTGGAGAACTGTGCATTTCATTGTGAAAATGAATGTGAAACCTCCTTAACTAAGATTTGCCTTGTTCACGTGAAACCTCCCAGGAACGAATATAGTACCTCACAAAGACAAGTTGGTGAACTGAAAAAACAAAAAACAGCCGGAGGAGGAAAAAGATCAAGTCAAGAATTTGCAAATTGCTCTTAAGGAGCAACTCCTTGTGAACGCTGCCCACGAGGAGCTGCCCTCCCCTCCCCGGCTATTTGCCCTGTTAATGATCCGCAAGTGGCGGGAGAAAACTTAGAAAGACCCGAACCACTCTCGCTTCGACCCTCAATTAAAACCGAACATAGTTCTGAAGATAAGCGGGATCATTTTCCCTAAGTTATAACTAAAGAAACCCCCTACACTGACACTGAATTGGCAAAATTGAGAAAAGGCTTTGGCCGAACCTAAAGTGGTCAGAGTAGGAAAAGAAAGGGTAACAAATTGAGGTTATTAAGATAATATGTGGGAGAATAATGGAGATAAAAAATCAATAAGGAAGGATGGGAGGACAGAAAAGCAGTGGTACTGTAAAGAAAAGCCCCCTAGGCTGGTGGCATGGACAGTATACAGAAGCTGGGATGAGAGAGAAAAGAGAGCGAACAGTAGATTAATTGCAGCCTTGGAAGTAGGTGCTGGAAGGAGCAGAGGAGTCCCTTTTAGGGGACGAGGACAAGTCTTAATAAGAACCAGGAATTTGCCTTAAACCAACCCTGAAGTTTGGGCAAGAGCAAAGGAGCAACTGAGTCTGCACAAGAACAAGGGGTTACTAGCGGTGACGAAGAGGAGCCATCTGCCTTCATCCCCACGACCCCCGACAACCACCACAAGGAGGCACTGAGCAAGTGCAGTCAGGAGGGACTTATGGAAATGACCTAATGAAACTAATTTTAACGTGAAGTGGGGACAGGTTATGCATATGTATAGGCGTATTGGGAAACTTCATGCGTATGTAACACTTTGCTACATATAAGGACAAGTTGCCACGCGGAGGTGCGCACGACTTTGGTGGGACTACCCCCTGTGCTGCCCAGTGCTGAATAAACATACCTACTTTACAATCTTACAGATTGTGGTCTGCTTCCGCACATCAAACCAGACCATTGGGGCTGGCCTGCTTTGAGCAGGGGATGCTCTAGAGCGCTACAGACCTCCCTTCTGATTTAAGCATTCCTCTGATTTCCTAGTATCATGAGCCAGCTGGTTGTCTAAGTCTTGCAGGACCTCTGAAGGACATGTCCTGTGGAAGATCCCCAACCTCTGTTCAGGACTGTACGCTGCACAACCCCCAGCTAAGTTGTCCCTCCCACTGCAGTGACTGACGCTGCGTAAGTCACTTCTGCTGCTTCACCACTGCAAAGGTGCAGGACATACCCGCTGAGTTCTCTGGTGGCTGCTGAAGGTGCCAGTCACAGCAAACCTTCCTGGAGAAAGGACCTCGTGAAGGGCCATGATTTAGCCTGGTGGCCTTCCCCAGAGAGACAAATGAGAGACAGCAGCTTATGTCAGATGGCTAACATTTCATCATCATAGAATCATAGAATGTTTTGGGTTGGAAGGGACCCCTAGGGGTCATCTAGTCCAACCCCCCTGCAGGAGCAGGGACACCGCTAACTAGATCAGGTTCCTCAGAGCCCCGTCCAACCTGGCCTTGAATGCTTCCAGGGATGGGGCCTCCACTACCTCTCTGGGCAACCACTCATGTGAGGATGTGGCTGAGAAGTGTCTCACAGTGGCTGCAAAAGCCCAACATGCAGGGTCCCCCAGCTTTAGGATCTCAGCCTCTGTGGGGTGGATGGTTAACACCAGATCAATTTAGACTTGGCTGCCTCTGGCAAGGGAGGATGAATGATCTGTAAAGGTGAGGGTGGAGGGAGAGACAAAAGACCACAAAACATCACACCCAGGGGTTGAGACACTGAGAAGGCAACCAGGGCACCTCCCACAGACAATTAATCTCAGATGAATTCATCTCAGCAGACCAAATGCACCCCACCCCCACCCCACCCATTTGCTTCTGGAAGAGCTGTGTCCTGCCTGAAACCTCAGTAGATGGGCAGAGATAGCGCTGGGTGAGGCCCCGTCTATGTTCCTCTGCCCTGTTTCCAGAATGGTGGTCGATGGAAAGTGGTCTGGCCCCATCAGGGTCTGGCCATTCTCCCTGGGGTGGCTCCCATAGGTATGTCCCAGGCTAAGCCATCCCCATGCAGCACCCCCTACCCCTGTACCCCACCATGGGTCCACCTCCGGCACCAGACCTGCCTGGGGCTGGAGACACAGCCCAGCCCTTCCACCCATCCTCCAGACCCACTTAGCCACCATGTAATGTATCCCTGCATCAGCGTGTCTTCCCGCCACATCTTCTACACTCCAGCTGGGCCCACATGCCAGGCGCTCTCCCCCAGCTCACCAGAGCTTCATTCCCTGCTGGGAAGCTGACTCCTCCCTTGCCTGCCCCCACTTTGGGCTCTCAACCCCAGGAATCCTGACCCAGTCCAGCGCCGGGCTCCCAGGGCTGCCTGAGCAGATGGAGATGCATGTAATTCATCACTCACATTGATTACGCATTCCTGGGTGACTGACATCCCCAAAAACAAACGCCCATCTGTGTTCACATTTAAACATAGAAATGTTTTTCAGACCTCGTGTTAATAAAGGTTACTGATTTGCATTTGGGAGAAGGCGGGGAAAACTGAAGAGGAGAAAAGGGGAGGCAGTTCTTGAATAAGCAAATCTTTCTGTCATAAAAATACTTGGCTAGCTCTTGAGTCCTCTTGGATCCGAGTGCAGAGAGGAGACAGATGTTGCTGGTGCTCTGCTGTATTAGCTGTTGGTCCAAAATCTGTGCCTGGACCTGATTAAACTGAAATCCTTCTCTTATATTTTCTCCAACATATTCCATCTATGGTAATGTGAATGCACTAGACAAATGAGTCCAAAGAAAAATCTTCCCCATTCTGGTATTTCTGGACTAGGAATAATTACCTACAGAAAAAACTTCAGACCAAGATCATTATTCTAAGACCAAAGTCCCATATCTTGTATCCCCCCACTGGAGTTGCTTGTAAGTGAGAGCAAACACAAAAGCCAGAACAAAGGGAGAAATTTAATGACTTTGTTTGGGGAATTTTGGTTGGAAAAATAAAGCAGAAAGGAGTTCCTTTGTCAGCAAAGGCTGCGGCTTCTTTTGTGAGCAGCTTCCATGTGGTTGTTGGTTGCACATGAGTAAGTGATTATCCTGTTTCAAGTAACATCCAGGAAACTCTGAAAAAGCACCAGACATAATGACATTGCAATGTCTTAACAAATCAAATTTCTAACCCCTGCTGTCAGAGTTACAGTATTGCTGGGACTACAATACAAAATAAGGGCAGAGCTATAAAGATCCTCCTTTAGGGGAAGTAAGTAACTTCTGCTAATGTTTAACTCCGTGGGCTGCTGTTGCACCAACAGCTCGGGGGGGAGACTGCTCCAGCATTTCAGCAACCCCTACTCTGCTAACAGGAGATGGCAAGACAGAAACCCACCCAGCAGAAACCATGGTGGTAACGGCAAGAGCAACGCTGGAAACACAGTGTGGCCCAGGACCCCAGGCCTCTGGAGAAAACAACGCCTAGCAGAAGCAAAATATAAGAACAAGCTGAAGGACAGCAGGCAGTGCCAAAACCTCCCATTTTGACTGAGAAAGGAACAGGCTGTGTTGCAAGAGCCACCCTAACCTTTGCTTTTCCAGCATGCTGGGAACAATGGCCCTGGGAGGAAGCTGAAGGGTCAGTGCTGCTGGCACCCTGCACCCTGGCGTGGCTCTCATGGCTGCCCCATCCAGATAATGAGTAGTTTAGGCCATGCCAGCAACCTCTATAGCCATCACTCCAGTGCCTAACACACAGCAAAACGTGTTGCCTGAGGTCTCCTGCCAGCATGCCTGCCCGCTGTGGTCTCCCTGAGGAAACATTTGGGCTTCCGCTGGTCTGATAATCTGTGACCTCGGCAGGTCCACGGAGGGTTGCAAAGGAATCTTTCTTGCACTTTGCCACCATCATCACCCACTTCTCCTTACTACAATGCATCATTTTGAAGCACTTTTTGGACTCACAGAAACACAAGAGTCTCCAACACCCCTACACTGGGCTGGCCATGCTCCTACAGCCCAGTATGCAGTTTGCATCATTCACAGTGAGAATTACTTATGGCCCACGTTCAAGCTCATGTTCAGAGTTACCTCCGAGTCCTATCCAGTAGCTCCACCAGCTACTTCCCAGCCTGGACTGATGCTCAGAGTTATCCCTTCCTCACCCCTGTGCACCAGGCACCACTGGCACTTCTACTTTCTGGGCTTTGTGAGCATCCTGGTGGTCCAGCCCTCCTATTTATAGAGGTCCCTCTGGACTGAGGCTTTGCCTTTCACCGTGTCAGCCACCCCGTCCTAATGATTATTTCCAGCACTGTAAAAAAAAAAAAAAAACAAAAAAACCAAACCAAACAACCTTGTACGTATACATGTATGTGTAAAATCCATGTTTTCTAGAACTTAATCCTTTGTCTGCAGACATGTGTTGCTGCACTTCTGTTTTTTGATGTTCCCTGGCAAAGGAAGGCTTTTATTAAAGCAATAAAATTAGAAATAGCCAATCTACAAAAGAGGAAAACAACAGGAGCCAGAGTTTTCTTCAGAATCTTACCTGTAGACCACTTGTGATGCTTATAATCATTTCCCTGGCCTGTCAAACTTTGAGTAGCAGGGTTTGTCCTGAGATGTGATGCTGTTGGCAATTTAATTAAGCAATTGAAAAGCAACAAGGTTAATTATTTGTGAAATGGTCACCATCATAATTTTTCCAACTTTTGCTATCATGCACCCTGAAGCCAGCCTGTAACTAAGCAATGTTATCACTGGATGTATCCTAGGTAGGTGTTGTTTTGTTTCCATTTTTACCCCACAAAGGTGTCTGCAGAGTTTCTTCAAATGAGGGATGGTTCCTTATCCGGGTCTTTTTGTTGCATGCGTAAAGGCTCCAGTAAAAAAAGCACAGCAAACTGATGCTTGAAGCCGGAATGTGCCTTGAAAGAAGTCATACTCCCGTCACAGGGAAGCACAGCCAGCATAGGTATTTGCTGTGACATTTTTGTTGGATCAGGCACAAAAATGAGAGTGCAGCACTGCCTTCAGAAGATAGCTGTGCATCTCAGTCATGGAGAGGCCTTCCCCGATTCCTGGGGCAGAGTTTTGGAGCGTGGGGTACTCCATCATGGTGAGTGAGAGGAATGTCAGGATGGAGATGGTCCGAGCCCAACCCTCCACAATCCCCATGGCCACATGGGGCTGGGAGGGAGGAGAGGCTCCCTTTCACACATGTATCACTGCAGAGGTACAAAACTCTTCATTAAATGCCAGCAACAAGTCTCTGAGACCATCCTTGGATCCATCCTGCCAAGTCCATGGCCTCTGTGCGTTGGCGTGGTGCTGTGACCTGGTAAACAAGTCTGAAAAGCCCAAGGTGGTTAAGAGTCTGACATTGGGTGGCAACCTGCCCTTTTGGTGTAAGCCAGGAGAAAGCTTTCCTGGGGCTGCAATTAAAGGAAGAAGGCCCTGTATAGCTTTCTCACCACAAAAGTGCTCGAGCTACGGCAAATTTGTTCTCAACAAATCCTTGTTTAGAAGAAGCAGAAAGAAATCCAACAACCAAATCTGCAATGGCAGCAGAATTATGGGAAAATTCAGGTTGGGAGGGACCTCCAGGGGCCCCCAGCTCCAAACCCAAGCTCACAGCATGGTGTGCCTCCACAGGTACCCTCAGCACAAGCAAGTCCTGTGGGTGTATTTATTGCCACTGTTATGAGCACAGGAATCTGCCACCCAAACCACCGCACCGTGGATGGGCAGGGGACAGGGCGGCACAGAGGGAGGAGGTTTCAATCCTCGGGAGGTTCCTGGATGTGGCTGCACAAAGCCACAGCTGTCCTGAGCTTGTGCTGAGGAGAGAGCTGCTGTGCACCGGGACTGGAGACCCTCAGAGGGCCCTGGTGGCTCCTGTGCTGCTGGTGCCTGTGCGGCCCTGTGTGTCACCCCGGGCTCAGCTCTGTCCCCCCGCCGATCTGCACATGCACAGGTGAGAGAAGGAGGAGGTGTGCGCACACCGCACCACCGGAGGTGCACCGGAGCTGCCCTGGGGGTTCACCTCCACTACCCTAGGGCCATCTCCAGCCCCCGCCACCTCTGAGCTGCGCTGCTTCAGCACATTCAGCCCTGCTCTGAACAGGGGGTGTGAACTGGAGACCCCCAGAGGCTCCACCACCAGCACTGCTGGGGGTCCGAAACCATGCAGGTGAGGCAAGTTGGTCATAAACAGCAGTGTCTGAAGGTGCTTTACTAAGTTACCCAATGAAGTGCAAAAACATGGTCTGTGGTACTTAACTGAAGTTAAATCACTAAGCACCACCTACAGCTTTTCTTGTTGCAACAGATAGATAAAAGAAAATCCTGCTTAGGTGCAAATAGCTGCTAAATCTGTCTTTTGTTACGAGATGTGGGTGCAAACTGACCCACCTTGGCAGCTGTGGTGTTCTGTCTTGGCTTAGAGGGTATCTTGCAGGCAAAGAATACAACTCAGAGACAGCTTTGCTTTTTCTGAATGTCAAGTAGCTAGCTTTTCTCCCTTTTCCAGGAGGAGCTGGGCTTCCCTCCACTCACCTTTGGGTTCTGGCTATAAAAACAGTGAGGGGAGGGTCACAGCAGGTATTTCCAAGGCTCTCAAACTTTGACTTCAGCCCATCAGGTGTGTGCTCCTCAGTGAACAGGGACAGGATACTTGGGGATCTCATCCAGCCACACTGCTGCATGCTGATATTGCAGATATTAATTAAAAAAATCAAAACCCAAAACCCAAACCCCAAACACTTTTAATTGGAGGATTCTGCTTATCTCCAAAACGTGCCTTGTCCTCTCTGAGGTTCGCAATGGTCAGGCTACACACAGAGCAGCGAGAGGACACCAGCTCCCACACTGCCATCCCCGCAATCCTGGCAGCAGTGCGGGCTGCTGGAGGGTCTCTCTGTCCCAGCGGTGGTCCCTTCCATCAGCCCAGCTCTCCCTTGCCAGCTGGGTAAAAAGCTGGTGAGATTTCCCCCTGCGCAGGCTCCTGCACTGATGGGAGAGAGGAGTTGTGGTTGTCTTGCGCCCACTGAACCTGGGAGGGAGCACCCTTCCCCACCTGTTCAAAGGGACAGCAGCTGGTCCCCTGCCTTGCACACCCCAAGAGACACCCAGAGGCAGAGACACAGCCAAACGAGAAGCAGGCAGCTCGGACATTTTGAGGCACCGAAACTGCTTTTGTTTGGTGTGTCGGAGAAGAATGGCCTGAAGAGAGAGCTCTTGCTCTTGGCGCTGGTGCCTGAAATCCCAGCCACCGGGACGCTTTCCTGCCCTGCCACAGAGGAAAGCGCAGTGGCCAGCGCCTAACATCAATCCCCAGCTCTCTGAGCCCGCAACCCAGGCACAGACGAGCCTCGCCGTGCTGTCAAATGGTTTGTTTTGCTCCAGAGCCAAGCCTCAGTCACAGGCAAAGGCATTTTATGCTAGTGATGGAGCAGCGAGACGGACCACTGCTCCTGGGAGAGCAGCCTGAGCGTCTTGCTGGCGCTGACCATGCCCGCCAGACTGGGACTGGGGCTAACCCTGACGAAAGGCTGCCACCTGCCAAGCCACCATTCCTTGTCCCTTCCTTACTCCTGCTGCTCATGATATCGCAACTCGCCTCATTTGTGCAAGCGTCCAAGAGCCCAGCCCAAGATTACAAGTTGGAAATATAACAGCCTGCAAGTTAATATAATCAATCCTGTTTACCGTCACCAGGGAGTGTCATTATTCATTATTAGTCTCCAGTTACACAGAAATTACTCTTCTCACAGTTCTCCCCTGCCTGCAGTCCTTACAAATGAACGGCAAATGTCTCGAATAAATTTTTGCCTGTGAATAACAGTCCTTTCAGCCTAATTTCTAATTTCACTTCTAACCTCAAAGGAGTTTTGACGTGAGTCACACATTAAAATCACTCCAATGGGCTGCAAGGTCCAGCTTCAGCAGTAAATCTGTGGTCTCCCCCTCCAAGATGAGACAGCCCAAGTACACTATGCCATGTTTTGCTTTCAGGAGGCCTCCTCTGCTCTATATGCACCCAAATAAATAAATGCCTGGCTGTCCTCATATTGCAAGTAATTTAGGACTTCAAAAACCATGCAGATAAGAAGTGTAGTGGGCACGTCCATGAAAACTGTACAGGGGTGCCTGCGGCTCTATTGGTTTAATGCACTCCCGTGCCCCCACGCCAGTGCATAGCCGCATGCATGACTTCTGTGAACGCTCTGTGCTAATTGCGTGCTGAAACACTACAGGGCTGGAAGCTGAAAGCTGTCTTCTGTGGGAACTCCAGCAACTGCCTGGCCATCTGCAAGTTGCGCTGCACCTTCCCATGCTCCTCAGCTGCTGTTCCTCACTGCAAATGGCAGAAAACTTCCCTGCACAACCCAGTGCTAGCTTTACCTGCTCTGGCCTCCTCCTTCCAGCATCCTCCTTCCCTAACCAGCCTTAGGACAGCCACCCCTCACAGCCTAGGGAAGGTGCCAGTGCTTCTGAGATGCCCAAGCCAGAAGTCAGAGGGCTGAGATGAATCCGGTGGGCAGTCTGAGAACAGGCCCTTTACAGGCTGCTACAGACCCCTTCTAACCCCCAGGCACACATGAGGAGCACTGGGCAAACTGGAGGCTCCCCATCACCAGCTGTTCACCCAAACCAGAGCTCAGGCCCCGCTGTGGCCAGACTCAACTCTCATCGCTGCAGCAGTGGGGGAGGCTTGATCCAAAAGAGGATGCGAAACCGCCAGCTCAAGGACTGCAGATGGCCAGCCACTGAACATAGGTGCAGGAAATCTCTGACCGCACTCGGGCTGTCCTTTCACCTCTCAAAAGGAGAAGTAAGAGTGGCTCCAGATCTAACCACACTCCATGCTAACCGCCTTTTGCAGTGAGGCCACCTTCCAGGGAAACAGTGGTTCCCACAGCCCATCCTGGATGCCCAGCAAAAATGGGAGGAAACCCCGAGCTGCTTTTGGGTCTCTTGCTGGCCCACTGCACACGTGTCTGGTGGAAAGAAGTTTCAACCCATCCCAAGAAAAGATAAGATAATAAAAAGCCTATAGCAATTGTCAACTGTGGGAGCGGTCACTGTGTTTTGGGAGGAAGGCCTGCCACCCGGTGTGACCTCAAGAGGCTGGAGGAATGGACCAGAAGCACCCTCACAAAGGTCAGCATGGGGGGGGTGATCCTTCCTCACCACCTACCCCTGCTGAAGACTCATCTCTGTACTGTGTCCAGTTCAGGGCTACACAGTGGAAGGAAGACACTGACAAACTGGAGAGAGTCCAGCAGTGACCACCAAGGTGGTGATGAGGCTGCAAAACAGGGTGTATGAAGAGGCACTGAGAGAACTGGGCTTCCCCAGCCTGGAGAAGAGATAACCAGGAGTCACCCACTGCCTAAACAGTGGTTATGGAAAAAATGGAGCCAGAGTCGTCTCAGAGGCAGACAAGGACAGGACATGGGGCAACAGGTACATGCTGCAGGATTGGGCATTCCAGCTGGGCATGAGAAAATTCCTCCAGGTGAGGGTGGTGCATCTCAGAGACCAGATCTCCATCCCTGGAGGTGCGCAGAACTCAACTTGACAAGGCCCAGCACAACCTGATCTAGCTTTGGAGTGGAGAGTTGGACTACAGACCTCCAGAGATGCCTTCCTGGCAAAACCTCCTGGTGATTCTGCATTACAGTGGGAGGGAAGGGAATATGGCTGCCTTCCTTTGGGGCTTTTGGCTGTTCTGTGCTCTGAAACATCCCTAGTGCCCAGGACAGATCTGAGGCACTATGTGCCTCTCCCTCACCATGCCTGGGCTGCTTTCCTCCTCGTGCAACATTAACGCGGGAGGGAGGATGTTTGGTGTGGTTTCTCCACGGCCTAGCAAGCTGTGTGTCCCAGCAGGCTTGCCTGGAAGAAAGGTCTGACAACCGGGAGGCGAGCTGGAGCTGGCCCCCCTGTACTGTGTGGTACTGTGCACTTCCAGCTAGCTGAGGAAATAATGCAGCTGGTGCAGCTCAGAGCCCCCTAACACGCTTTTGGAGATCTTCTCTGCTACCTCTTCGAGGCGTATTTCTGTCTGTTCATCCACAGTTTTACTGATGCAATGACTGAGCAGCCAGAGGAACGAGTCAAGGGAGGAAAATGACTGCAGGCATATATTGAAGTAGTCAGCTTGTCCAGCTGAAAGAGATTTCTGCCAAACGACTTTATAAGGAATAAGGCATTTTACAGGAAAAGCAGGGCCTCTCCTCTCATTTCCTTTCCCCTCTTCTCTGTGAACTTCAAAGAAAAAAGGGGTCAAAACAGAGGCCAGGCAACTGGAACGGAGTTCCTGAGCCCTAAAGCCTAATTAGTCCAAGATACATTTCATTGGCTATCTCTCAGAGACAGGCCTAAATTACCAATCCTCCCCACCGTGCCGCCAAGGGTTGGATAAAGCCAGAACGTGGTCCGCAGTTTGCAGGGCTGCAGCAGCACCAGGGTGCTCAGGGGGTCTCGGCCCAAGCCCTGCTCTCCCAGCCCCCCCCAGTCTTCATGTGGCCACAGCTAAAACCCCTTCCCTAGGACAGGGATCACCCAACCTCCCTGGTGCTTTGTCCCAGGGCTGCTGGCGAAGGAGTTGTGCTGACTACATCCCCAGTGCCGTGGGGTTGTTGCCCCTCATTGTGTCAGCTGAGCCTTCAGCGATTTGCAGCTGCCCTAAACCAGCAGTTTTAGGCTGATGTTAAACCCCCCTCCTGCTTCCCCTCAGCCAGGCGAGCCAAGCCGGGCTCCTGCCAGCTCTGCCTACAGGCCACATGCCCCTCACCCCTTCCTGCTTAGAGCTGTTTGCTGCCCCCCCTCCAGCTTCTCTGCATCCCTCCCCATGGATGCCCAGCAGAGGGGATAATAGCGTCCCTCGATCTGCATCTCTTCACATGGCCTGGCACATCGTTTGCCTCACTGGCAATGAGAAGCAAAGCTTGGTTTTGCACAGGTTTAAGGACTCCCTGGAACCACATGCTGATTTCAAGTCACATGTCTCTTCCCTCCAAAGCACGGGTCTTGGGGCGTTTTTGTTTTTTCAGGGCCCATAAAAAACATTCTCAAGAACAGAGAGACAGAAATGACACAGGCTGTTTCCCCTATGCAGCCTCTCTCAAGATGCTGGCCTCAGAGGGGTACATCTTACTTTGAGACTACAGCAAATGTGCTCCGATGGAAGGAGTCATTTCCGGCCTTGTGGTCTGAAAGCTGAGAAAAGCAAAACTCTACTGCAGGTCACTAGACTGTAATTTGGAGAGCAGAGAAAGGTCATCGTGGTCACCGTAAGCTTATGTGGCCTCCTGGTGCCATAGTACAGCTCTGGAGCACAGGAAAATAGCCTTGCAGCTTGTGGGGCAGCGGACAGTCACACATGAAGCTAGACAGCTGCCTGGCAGGGCCAGCGAGGTCCTCCCAGGTGTACAGCTACCCTAAGCTGCGGGCTGCGATTCTGCACCCCAGCCAATGCCTGGATCCCACTCCCCAGCCACTGCAGAGGGATGACCTGGTCAGCATAAGGCACAGCTCGCTCCTGGCTTGGTGCTCAAGCTGCTCTCCCAGGGAAGCAAGAGAGCAGGAGGGATGCAGGAGGGAAGTGCAGAAAACTGACTACTTTTGAATCTGAAGTGATCTGAAAATTACTAAATTTTCTGCCAGAAAAAAAGGTAACATTCTTCCCTTAAAAATTCTGACTCCAAGGGACTTGCTCAGCTCTCACTTAAAAGAGATGGTCTGGGACCGACGAGGACCGAGTTAAATTCTCAGTTTTACTGCACACCATCTGTGCTGCCTAACTGCAGCAAGATTGTTTATCTCCCTTTGCATCCATTTCCCAGTGGAGCCAAAATACAAAATGGAAACCTTTCCTTCCTGTATATAATGCTCTCCCAGAGTTGGCACCCTGCAAGTGCTGGCTGGAAGGACCTCTGGAGGTCTCCAGATGCAGGACTACTGCCAGCACAAGATCAGGTTGGCTGTAGCTGTGTCTAGCCACAAAGCCAAAGTCCGCTTCTCGTGTGCTTGTGCAGCACTTGGTGCGTCGGGAACCTTTTCTCGTCGAGCTCTGACTCACTGCACAGGGCAGCTTAGTTTTAGTCCACCTCCCTCTGCAGCTGACAGGGAAGGAAGGCCAGATGGGGTATATACCACCAACATCTGTCCAGGCTGTTAGGATGTTCCTGTGCCCGTTTCACCTTTCAGAAAAGCGCCATCCTGAGGACTGTGACAGTTCAGGACCAGGTAGCCTGTTTGGCTTTTCCTGCTAGAGGCCAGTAACACAGGAGGGAAGGCAGACAGGACAGCACCAGCTGAATTTACTGACGGATTGAACCAGATTCCTATGTGCTGCCAGCACAAAAATAGCTGCCATCTTTGGATTTTACAGCTTTGCTTTGTTAAAGTCTGGATCAGACTTGTTTTCAAAACAACCTTCAACAGACATAAATACACCTGTCATTGAAAACAAATATCCCTGGAATGATTAACTGATATTTCCCAGCAGTAATCCCTGCACCTCTGTAATAGTTAAAAAAAAGGTGTTGCGATCACGGGTGGTGGGGGGAGAAAACAACAGCATGCACAACATTAGCCGTGTGCCTCACTCACTATTTTTTCAACTTTATGCTATTGGATTACTTTCTTAAGCACTCTGGGGACAGAGACGGCGAAGAACAGCTTTCGTTGGCAAAGGCAGGCAGTTTCTCACACACAGCTCTATTTTCCATGGCTCATCCAGCAAATTGTATGCTAAGCCTAAAAAAACAGCAAAGAACAAGTCCATCCAAGAGGGGCTGAGTACAGCAGATCTCACATCCCCGTGTGCTGGCAGTCTAGCACTGGTATCAGGCACTTATTGGGAGCAGGTGGGAAGTGCCCCATGCTGGGGAGAGGCAAGCAGCATGATCCTTGATGCTGCACAGGGAGTGAGGAGCTGCCTTCCCGCAACGCCACCTAAGCCTACGTGCAGGCAGGAGGGGCAGTCAGCTTTACTCATCTTCTAGCATTAACCGGAGCTTCAAGACTTTTGGCCTCGATCAGAGTCCAAGCAGCACAGGCAGACTGCCACAGCCACCCTTTGTGTGTTTAAAGGACAGTTGTTTCTCATGTCCCCCCTTGCCACTGGAGGGCTCTGCCTGGTACAGCAGCATTTTTCCAGTGCTTAATCCACAATCAAGGCAGCCAAGATAGTCAAGATTAATTTCCCTACTTATGAAATACTACTTTATGCAGTGTGAGTCTTTCACACATGACCACACTCTTGAAATGCAGAGCTCACAGTGACTTCAGGCTTGCAAACAGCAAGTAAGATCCCTGATTTGCATCCACAAACCTGCCCAGGCAAAGAAGCAGGTGGCCAAGGAGCTGCTCCACATCGTGCCAGGCCTGGCCTGCAGTCCGACATGCCTGCATCACCACAGGGAATCGTCTGAAATCCTGATGAGTGAAGGACAGTGGGTAGGCTGCAGCTCTGCGGGAAACCAGCTGGAAAACCCGCGTTCTGTATTCAAACTGTGAAACACTCAAATAAGGCTTATGCTGAGGGCGCAGACCATGCTTCCAGGACAACACTGAAAAGCCAACTTGCAGAGGAACTGTGCAGGTTAACTTAAATTAGTGCTCCTGCCTTGATGTCACGCTCGCTGTGTCACGAAAGTGGCTGTTCTGTTTCAAGTGCTGCTATTTTGAGGGACAGGGGGAACAAACCCCCCCAAACCTTTCAGTTCCCAGAACCCATGGCCACACCAGGGAGAATATTGGCCCCAACCTCTCCGATGCTTTTATTTTTCCTCACGTGTTCTCTCTCGGCCTTTCTGGCCAGGTCAGCACCGTGCTCGCCTCCTCAGTAACCCCGCTTCCTTGTGTGACGTCACGGGCCTGAGGCCCAACATCCGTTCCACCTTACCTACCTGACGACTAACCACCGGGGCAGGGAGGCTGCTGCGTCCCTCGGCGATGGCCGAGGACCAGCCC
>NW_009259102.1:5228891-5244994 GCF_000687185.1 Egretta garzetta | reverse complement strand
GGTGCCCCTGCAGTGTGATCCGGCTGATCATGCAGTACCTGAAGGAGAACAGCCTCCACCGAGCCCTCGCCACTCTTCAGGAGGAAACTACTGTGTCCCTCAACACCGTGGACAGCATTGAGAGCTTTGTGGCTGACATCAACAGCGGGCATTGGGACACGGTGCTGCAAGCCATACAGTCGCTGAAGCTGCCCGACAAGACCCTCATTGATCTCTATGAGCAGGTGAGCGAGTGCAGGCTGTGGTCAGACTTCCCTGGCCGGGGTGGAAGCCCCTCTCCGGAGTTGTCCGCTTACCCTTTGCTGATGCAGATGTTTGTCTCTTGCTGCAGGTTGTGTTGGAGTTGATTGAGCTCCGGGAACTAGGTGCTGCCAGGTCTCTCCTGAGACAAACAGATCCCATGATCATGCTAAAACAAACTCAGCCAGAGCGGTACATCCACCTTGAAAACCTTCTGGCCAGATCTTACTTTGATCCTCGTGAGGTATGTTACGCTTTTCCTTGGGACTCATGTTGCTGTCTTGCAGGACCCTTAGCATCGGTCCGAGTTGCTAACAGCTTACAGGATCTTTTCTCTTCCATTCTGAGAGTGAGAGAGCGCAGCTTCCCAGTTTGTTGATTTTACACATTTTATGAAGTGTTTGGGAAGTGATGTGTAAGACTGGATCGTGAGGCAGCAGAGCAGTGGTTTTGAAGTATACTGAAGGTGGGAGTTTGGGGATTTATGCCAGTATCCTGCCACAGGATGACATCTGTGCCTTGCTTTTCCCATCTTAAGTACACATGTACTTTTGTAAATAAAATTGTTGTTGTATAATAACAATAATGAGAAGGCATTATTTGTGCCTGATTATGTCAGTCTGACGTTTTTGGTGAAAGCATATCCCAAATGTTTCAAGGGTTGGTGTTAAAAGAGAAGGGCTGTTTTGAAGGCCTAATAGAAAATTAATCTGGAAGGGGCTTCAGTTCAGAGCAATGAATGTTTTTGTGGAAAATAGTTTAGAAGAATTACTTTGTAAAAAAAAAAAACAACCAACAAAACAAAAAAAAAAAACTTCTTTCTAGGCATACCCAGATGGAAGTAGCAAAGAGAAGCGGAGAGCTGCTATTGCGCAAGCTTTAGCTGGAGAAGTCAGCGTGGTACCTCCGTCTCGTCTTATGGCGCTGCTGGGGCAGGTAATTCTTGAAAAATGTTTTGGTAGCTATGGCAGTTTCTGTAGATCTTTGCCACATAAAACTATGATGTAGTTGATTCTCCAACTGTATAAAAGTAAAGCTGAAATATTGCACATTTACATGTGGTATAGTTAAAAATTATGTTTTCACCATGTGGCAAGAATTTAGTGGTTCTAGGAAAAGTCAATGCTCCAGCAGTAGATTTCTTCCCATAGAACAAATACTCAGTGCATAGAGATTATTTTCAAAGTGCATACTAACACACATTGTTTGTGTTGTGGCACTTACAACTCTTTTTTTTTGATTCTCAGAATGTAATAATTGATAATGTGTGCATACAGTATTTAATGCATTTTGCTGTTTTATGGCTTATATATCACTTTTTAAGCTTGTAAGTATGCAGAATAAATTTTCTCGACATAACAGGCGTGTCCTGTGACTGGAGGCAACTCTCAGCTGAAGGGGTTGTATAAGATTGTCTTTTGAATGGCATTCACTTGTGCCTTCCAAGAAGGCGTATGCGTAATTTTTAATTTTAATGTATGCAGTTCTAGGCAAATAGACATCAGGTCAGGTAATTTAACTTAACACAAGATCGAACTCAAACTGTGTGCGTGCTATATACTGCGTACTGAAGGTAGAATGAGAAGGGGTGGTCCTGAGTCATTCTCACTTGCAGAAATCGTTTGGGGATAACGTTCTGTTCTGTTTGTGGCTGTGAGTTAGGAATGAGCTGGTAAGTCTTGTTTCAGGTAATTGTTTGCAGTGCGTTTGTCTCAAACTGTACAGGTGTACAGTTTGTAAAGATACAAAGATCTATGGCTGTATTGTGTTAATTAGAAGCAAGTTTTGCTGAGGAAGATGTATGTTAACTGATACCAACTGTATGGCTTTCAACTCCTCAAAAGGCACTGAAATGGCAGCAGCATCAGGGCCTGCTTCCTCCTGGTATGACAATTGACTTGTTCAGAGGCAAAGCAGCTGTGAAAGACGTAGAAGAGGAGAAGTTCCCCACACAGCTGAGTAGACATATTAAGGTGATGTTGTGTTTGCTGTTATGTGTGTTATTGCTGCTTGTTCTTTCCTGTGCTTTATGTTGGGAGATAAACGTAAACCTTCTGAATTCTTCTGTTCTCTCTCTCTCTCTCTCTGTTTTGGTTTTTTTTTCCCCCTAACTTCTCCGTGCTTTATCTCATCAGGAGACTTTTCGTGAGAGTCTGAAATGAGGTCCCTTGGCAAGAATGGGTGCTCATGGTATTTGTGAATATGATAAATGTATTGATTGTTTCTTTGACTTCACGGTTCAGAATCTTTCCATTTTCAGAAGTGGTTTGCTTTATTTGTACAAGAAAATACTCAAGTCTTAAACTTCTGTGCATGCATATTAGCTTCTGTGAACCATTTAAGTTTTGATTATAAACTAGTATGTATCAGGTCTGCTAATATGATTGGTATCTCCTTTTCAAGGATTTTATCATACAGATTTCAAAAGAGAAAGAAAACTGCTGTAGTGTTGTCCTGCAGCACTCACAGTGTGGACTAGGCAGTTTCCTCCTGTGAAGGTTCTTCAACTTCACTAAGCAGTTCTGCACAGTGAGAAGTGTTAGTTCATTGTAGTAGGTCTACCAGTTCTCACAACGAGCAGAAGATAATGTATTTTGGAAGTCATGAGTTGGAACTTGTAAAATCAATTCGCTGTGTTCAGTAGCAGCTTGGTAAAAATGCTTTATTAGAACTTGTTTTGTTTACCAGCACTGCTCTTGGATTTTTCTATTGATTAGTGAATGCTATTCTGTACTCAGTTGTCATGGTCACTTATATTTAAAAATTTTAAAATATTTTAAAATTTTAAAATTGTATATAAAAAATACCAAACATTCTCTGTGAAAACTTCACTGGAGAAACATCATTCCAAGTGAAGCAACTTATACTACTTCAGAAGTTTTTGAAGTCTCTTAGGGATGTATTTTGGGTTCCGGAAAGGTATTTGGTAACATACACAACTCACTGCAAAAACAAAAATAGGAAGACAACCAACCCAACCGCTGCTGTGAGCATGGAGTGTTTGATGTAAGTTTCACAGATATTACCGGGATCAAAAGGCGGTATGTATGTATTGACAGGATTTTTTTGTACCTTAACATTAAATTTGTGAGTGCATATCTCTAGAAAATACTGTATTTTTGCCACCAGAATGAGACTACAGTTTTGTTTTAATGAGTTGCTTCTTTTAAATTGCTCATTAGGCTTAATTTATATTCTCCTAAAAACAGTTTGGGCAGAAGTCGCATGTGGAGTGTGCTCGGTTTTCCCCAGATGGACAGTATCTGGTTACTGGCTCTGTCGATGGTTTCATTGAAGTATGGAACTTCACTACTGGGAAGATTAGGAAGGTAAGATGCGCCTTATTTCACATGGATAGTTCATTGGCCAGAGTACCTGGTTTTATTCTTTGAGATTATGCTCTGTTTGTTTTCATCTCCCTGGGACTGTGAATCTGAAAAGGATGCATGCTTGGGTGATTCAGATATTGGCCTGGAATCTTTACATGGGGTTAATCATCTGGTTTGTCATACACCTCCCTCTTCCATAACTTACTTTTTTTTTTTACCTTTCTGGATCATCACTGTTGCCTCTAAAATGGTGACAGTAGCACTTCCCTATTGTAAGGCTGTGAGATCTGCTTGATGATGGGTTATAAAATATAACTGACATTAAAACTGCTAGTACTTTTGCACTTTGCCTGAAAAGCTATTTCATTGAATTCACTATTTTGACTGATGGATCTCTTGCTTTCATTTAGGATCTGAAGTACCAGGCGCAAGATAACTTTATGATGATGGATGATGCAGTGTTGTGCATGTGCTTCAGCAGAGACACAGAAATGCTAGCAACTGGAGCACAAGATGGAAAGATCAAGGTACAAATCTTTTTGTATGGTATGTTGGTAGAGGTGGTGACCCGGAGGATTCACTTGTGACTGCAGTAATGTTGCAAGCCCATATAAAAAGAAATGAAGCTCAGCATGGCTCAGAAACAGATACATATTGGCTCTGATGTTTAAGCTTCTCTGATTTTATAACAAAGTAACTGCCTCTGTTTCACTTGCCTTTTCCAGGTTTGGAAAATCCAGAGCGGTCAGTGTCTGAGAAGATTTGAACGAGCTCACAGTAAAGGTGTTACATGCCTCAGTTTCTCTAAAGACAGCAGCCAAATTCTTAGTGCGTCTTTTGATCAGACAATCAGGTAAATAAAACAAGAATGTGTGAGCTACAGTGCAGGAGAAAATAAACCACAGAATTTTCACATTAAGCAGTTAAACTTTTGAATATAGATTCATTTTTCCCGGGATTTGATTCTTTTGCGTTGAGTTTTAATACTAATAGGAGAGTGTGACGGCTGAGGGTTGGAGAGGAATAGTTTGAAAGTTTGACTTTTCACCTTGCTTAACTTTCATTATTCAGGGCTAGGGGCCAGGTACTTCTGCTCTGTTGTCATTTACATTGCCCTTGCATGTCTTCTTTCTGGGAGACTCCTAGCTTAAGAAACAGTTGTGTCAACCTTCAAAAATAACATTTTTTTTGTAATAAGCTTAGGGTAAAAAAAGATCTGAAGGTAACATTTTTCAAAACAGCCTGAACAGCCTAATCATACTAGCTTTAATAGACGACATGACAGTAGTTGGTTCCATACAGTTTATTTTCCTTGTGAAGGAGTATCATGGGCTCTTCTCTTTTTGCTATCCAAAGAAATCGTCTGAGAGCAGCTTTAAGTATTTTGGTGCATCTTCTCTGCTTCCTCGTGGTAATTGCTGAATAGAGCAAAATTTCCAGAAGTCCAAAAGTGTTTGGGAATTTTAATTAGCAATAGTCATGGCTCTCCTGTGAATAAGGGTGTCTCTGTCCCTGGGAGCTGCATGTGGGTGAGAGGAGATAAGGTGCATCCCTACACATTCACAGCAAATCACTTTGCATCATGTTGCTGCTCTCTAAGTCATGCATTGCTGGCTCTTACCATAAAATGGTTCTCGTCTCAGCTCATGCCCTGAATCCATCTCTGTAATCCCAGCCCCCAGATCCACCCCTCTGTCTCTCTTGGATCCAGATAACTCCCTTTAGAGTGGGAACAAGAGGAAGATGGACCCAAGGAAAATGTTTTCTGGCTATCTGTTCTTCCCAGCAGCCTGACATGGAATACTAGAGATCCAGCCCTGGAAGACAGCTAGGCTGGTGGACCCTGAGAGCTTCAAGAGCAGGAGTTGCAGTTTGTATCTGGAAATGGCAGTACAGCCTTTCCTGTGCTTTAGGGTGCTGGGGTTTGATCTGTATCTCATCAGGTAGACATGGTGTATGTAAGGGAAGGCTGAGAGAGCTGGGCCTGATTGGCCTGGAAGAAGAAGGCTGAGAAGGGACGTAGTTGCCTCATCTAGAGGTAGTCATAGATAAGACAATGCCAGACTCTTCTCAGGCACACAGTTCCTACAAGAGACAAGCTCCTGGAAGTGAAATTCTGATTATATATAAGGCAAAACTTTATTTCCCCTTGAGAAGGAAGCAGTGCTTGGACAACACTGAGAGAGTTGGGTCAGGCTGGGGGGAGATCTCAACCCTTGAAGACTTCCAAAGATAAATTGAACAAAACCATGAGTGACTTGGAAGTTGACATTGCTTTGAGGAGAGCAGTGGAATGGAGGTCTTCTGAGGTTACTTCCAGCCTAAGTTACTCTGTGATTCACTGTTTTGGAATCTCTGGTAGAGAAAGATCATGTGGCCAGCTGATTTATACATTTATGCTGGCAAGAGAAAAAACCTTCTTTCAGTGATGAAAAAGAGCCATAGAGACAGGATCATTGTTCTCTTCACCCCCAAAAGATAATTCCCGTTTCTCCAGGCTGTATCTGCTGTTCTGCTTTTCGGCATGGGAATTGTTTCTGTTTGTCATGCAAACCATCCTTTGCTGTGTAGCACCAGCACTGTGTTGGGGTATGAGATGTGGGGGTTTTTAACCAGTCTGTGTGATTCAGTTTGCCAGTGTCTGTGGCATTCCTTTTGGGCATTGAAACTGTTCATGAAGTTGAAGGCCCACAAGCTGATACCTTGGAAACCCAGGAATGAGAGTTGAGCCTTTCTGCAGACTTCAGAGACGCTTTGTTGGCGCAATCCAGTTAGTGTAGTTTAGCAAGTTGGTAGTGTGTCAGCTCAGTTACAGTGGCTGGATATGAGGTCTGTCTGGAGAAAATCCAAGGAAGCACATCCCTCTTAATGTGGTTGGCCTAAACTGAACAAACTTGGCATTAGCTGACACTTTCCACATGCTATAAGACTTATGTGCATGCAGGTACTGCAGTTTACCTGGTGTGCAGATAATCTGTTAAACAACATCGTAAAGCAATGGATTGTTGTGGGACAGGTATGAAAGTGGTTAGGCTTGCATCCATGCTCTAAGAAAGCTCAAGTGTCTGTGCAACCCATGTAAGGCAGACAAGGCATAAATTATAAAATAGTTTAATTTAGAAGGTACCTCTAGAGGTCTCTAGTCCAATATGCTTCTTTAAGCACAATCAGTCTTTCAGTTAGGACAGCTTGCTCAAGGCCTTATCCAGCTGCGTTCTCAAAATCTCTATGGGTGGAGACCCCACTGCTTCTCTTGGCATCTGTCCTAGGGCTGTACAACCATCAGAGAAAATCCTGTTTGGCCATAAGGAATTAAGTTTTGCTTTGTTTTGTTTTGTTTCCTTTGTAACTTGTGCCCTTTGCATCTTGTCCTGTGCACCTCTGAGAAGACTCTGACTCCATTTATGCTGTAAAAACTTGTTAGGTAGTGATGTTAACCAAATAGTTAAAATTTCTCAGGTGTTTACTAAGGACTTAGATACCTTTTTTTTTTTTTTTAGAGGATCATTGCAGGGTGGATAAAAGCAAGAATGAAAGTTAATTGTAACTTTTAATACTAGCAAATAGTCACAAAAATACTCAAATTCTGTTCTAATCTGAGTTGCCAGATGGGCAGTAACCTCATAAAACCCTTGTTCGTGTGGCTCTTAGCATCTGGAAGGCGTTGCTTAACATTTGTGTAGCACGGTAATTCTGATGCCACATCTATTTGGTGTCTTGTTACTGAGTGGAATTTGCTCGCTGCTGGGTGGATATGGTTTGCAACAAAGCTCTTCTGTCATTATGCAGACACTTCACTGCAGCTGAAAGCAACCTAGATCAGTTTTATCTAGTTCACAGATAGTTCTCCTCTTTGTAGTTATTCTGACTTAATAATTTAACTTTTTTTTTTGTCTACAAGGAAGACAGCAATTAGGTGCTCCTGAACTTTCACTTCTCTGGGCTGAACACACACAGCCCTCAGCCTCTCCTCAGGCATCTTGTGGTCCAGCCCTGTGGCCATTTTAGTGGCCCCTTAGTAGGGCCCCAAAACTGGACATGGTCCTCCAGAAGTGGCTACAGCTCTGCCATGTAGGGGGGAACCTTGATCTGCAGACTGTACTTCTTCTAATGCATCTGGTGTGTGGCTGGGTTTTCTCAATGCCACAGCATGCTGCTGGCCTTCTTTTTGTTCTCCCTGAGGCCTACCAGGTCCTTCACTGTGGACCTCCTCTGCAGCTGGTCAGCCCCCCATTGCTTCTAATGCCTGTGGTGGTTCTGCAACAACCTGTTCTCAACATTATGAGGTTTCTCTTAGTCCATCTGTCTGTTTGTCAAAGTTTCCGACTTCCTTATCTGTCTCTTTCAAAACTGAGTTGCAGGATATGGGACATACACTGTGAATCAGATTAATCCAGCGCTCGATGACTGTATACATTTTATGTTTAATTGAATGGCATTATGTCATATGTTCAATAGCTTTAGGCTCTTGCCTATACTGTAAAACCTGGTGGTACCAATGGTGCTGCTTTAGATGAAAATGGAGAAATGTGTGGATCTTGGGGCAACTGCATGGTGAACAGGCATTACAAAAGGTCTTAATGAGAGACAATCTGTTTAAATCCTGATATATAAAAACTATAGCACAAGCATTTTAATTGAAATTACATAAGGTTGGATGTTGAATCAAGGATAGCAAGCTTAAAATGGAATAAAGAATTTAATTCTCAAGGCTTCAAACTTCTGGTTGAAAACTGTGTTTCTGTAGCCAGGAGGTACTACAATTTAAGGCTGATACTGATTAGCAATATAATTTCCTTTTAGATGACTGAGCAGACTCTTTGCAGAGTTGCACAGTAAGAGACAATGGCAAAGGCTTGCAAAAGAGAAAAATTCTGGCTGGATATAAGGGGGGCTTGTGATAAAGACTTTGGCTGTAGATTTTTAGTGCTATTTATTGTTGCCTGTCAAAGGTGTCTCAGATTTAAAATACGGTGAAGCCAGAGGGTGGTTCAGACTGCCTCAGTTGCTCACTCAGTTGTGATCTCTGTTGTGTGGCAGGATTCATGGTTTAAAATCTGGGAAAACTTTAAAGGAGTTCCGTGGTCATTCATCCTTCGTCAATGAAGCTACTTTTACCCAGGATGGCCACTATATCATCAGTGCATCCTCTGATGGCACAGTGAAGGTAAGACAGCACTTACCCTTTGTAAGTAACACATTCAGACTGTTTGCATGTTGTAGCTGATGTGTTACAGCTGCTGCAGTCACTGGAGAATGACTTGGGGTTATACCAGTAATAGGTCTTTCTGTTTGTGACTATTGCTGTAGATTGGTGTAAGTGAGAACTGATGAAGTTTCATACTGTGCCAACAGACTGCTGCAGAGCCCATTTCTGCTGTATTTATGAAAGGAGGACATAACTGCAGTACTTGCCTTCCTGTTCCTGCATTATTCTAGAAATAGAATTGACTGTGACACCTCTTGTCGAGGAATGTGGGGATTCCTTTGTCTGAAATAATGGCATTTTCTTGCTTACTGTGTTGGACACCTGTTTATTTCTTGGCGCTTAGCAGTCCCTTGCTGTGTAAGCTAGGTAATCTAGCATTAATGAAGTTGATTGTAGAAGTGATAGGTTTGGCTTCTAGTCTCAGCAAAGAGTGGAACTACGCAGTATGTAGTAGTTAAGAGGAGCAAAGCATTGTTGCATACAGGGCATTACTGACTAATAATAAATAAATGTGTATAGAAACACCTACATTAAGTAGGGTATCCATGCAGTGTATAGGGGGTGGGTAAACACATCTGGTTTATAGATGTGGCCTAGGAGGGTGTGACAGATTTTGCTCATATTAAATGGGGTGTTATTTCAAACTTGCAGTCTTTGCTAGACTGCCACAATCATGGGAATAGCATAAGGAGGTGGTATCTTTCATTTTGATTGTAGCAGTTTATAAACAGCAAAAATAATCCACAGATGATGAGTTACAATTTATTTTAAATATTAAACAAGCAGTTCCATTTCCTGTTTCTAAACAGCTAGAACAGCCTGGTGTTGAGCCTGAGGCAGCTCTAAGCTGGGACGTCTCTCCCACTGGCATCAGTGAGGCTTTGCTTTTTCAGCGATTTTCGTGTCTGTCTTGTGTAAGGTGAATTGCACGTGCACATGCATTCACTGATACCAGCTAACACCAGAAAGCAAGTCTGGACTCACCCCTCAGGGAATACGTGTAATGAAAGGGAGCCAGGCTGCATTTGGATAATGGAAATTCCATGCAGTTCAATTGTAGTGAAATTGTTGATAGTGTCCACACTCCAAAATAGATGCGATAATTTTTTTAAAATCTTTTTTAGAATTTTTAGAATTCATATTTCCCTTCAGGCACCTTAAAAATGGGAATCCTGTATCTTGAATTAGCTCATTGTTGTTTAATTTTTTTAAAGCTAATTGGTTTTACATTTATTTTCCATACTAGGTTTGGAACGTGAAGACGACAGAGTGCTCAAACACCTTCAAATCTCTTGGCAGCACTGCTGGGACAGATATTACTGTGAACAGTGTCATTCTGTTGCCTAAAAACCCAGAACACTTTGTTGTTTGCAACAGATCCAACACAGTTGTCATCATGAATATGCAAGGACAAGTATGTGATCTTACTGCTGTCCTTTCAAATCTTTCTCTGTCATTTTAAGAATGCCAAAAACCTAATTAATAACCTGGCCTGGGGTTAAACCTGATTTCTCCAGTTTGCTTTTATGACAAACTATTCTGTACCCAGATTGTAGAACAGCTTGACTTGCAGAAAGTGATTGCCCCTATGGAAAGATCCCATGTTTTAAACAGACCTAGTACTGCCGAAATATTTTTGCTCTGAACATAGTAATGATGTGCTGCAATTTAACCCTGCCAAATACTTTTCTGGGGGGGTATCTTTACAGATTGTAAGAAGTTTTAGCTCTGGTAAGAGAGAAGGTGGTGACTTTGTCTGCTGCGCACTTTCACCTCGTGGTGAATGGATCTACTGTGTTGGTGAAGATTTTGTGCTCTATTGCTTTAGCACAGTGACTGGCAAGCTGGAGAGAACTCTGACTGTAAGTTCTTAGCTTTGAGATTTTGCAGGCTTCTAAACACAAGGATGATCCAAATGCTTGTTATTTATGAAGTCTGTAAGGAGAAGTCTTGTACCAAAGGCGTTCCAGAACAGTTGGCTGTAGAATGTCTTTATGTTTTTTTAGAACCATTTTAGTTTTAAAAGTTATGAAAATGTTTACCTACCACGCCAAGAGTGAATTGATTCAAACTTATTTGAACTGGAGCATATCTTGGCCTGGGCTCTGGCTGATGGAGAATCTCACCAAGCTGTCAGATTTAAAACTGTCGGGCTTAAATTTGCTCTGGATTAAACTAAAGAGGAATACCATCTTGAATGTCTAAATTTAATGGGGAACACTTAGATGTTGTGGATTTCAGTGGATGTAAACCTTCACTGAACCTTCCCTTGCCCCACAAAAAGTACCTGCTGTGTTGCAAAAATTATTGTGAACTGGAACTTAATACTGGGGGTGGGGTGGGGTGTGTGTGTATGTTCCTCTGCTTTTGCCCTGTGCACAAAGCATTTTAAACTTCAGTCCAGCTTTCCTCTAGCTCTTATTTGAATCTGCTAATGGAAGAATCTGCTGATGCATCTTTCTGCTTACTCTCTAGGTTCATGAAAAAGATGTCATTGGCATTGCTCATCACCCCCACCAGAACCTGATTGCCACGTACAGTGAAGATGGCCTCCTCAAGCTCTGGAAGCCATAGCTTGATTTTACAATGAGCTATGAAGTATGCCTGTTAGTTGCAGGTTATTGATGTTTGTGCTTTAACAAGGTCTAAATGCACAGAATGTGGATATTTGCTCAATTTTCAGTTGAGGTTTCCAGAGAATTACATTTTTACTTCTTGGTCTAAAGTTAGGTAGATTGATGCTTAAATATAGCATCAATTAATTTCAGATACTTTTATTTTTACCAGAGTAGCCGAAGCAACTTCAGTGAGAATGTTTTTTCTGTCTCCTGAAGTCTGTACTCTTCCTACAGTGTTTATAAAAGTTGAACAAGCTAGGATCTACACACAGTTACAAGTGGTTGCTGACTTCCTACAATACAGTAAAATGCTTTTTTTTTTTATTTGAATGAATTATGTGAAATGGGAAAGCTGTCTTTTCTCCAGTGCTGAAACAAAGGCACAGTTTTCCTGGAATGCTGATGAGGCTGCTCTGTCGTCAGCTTGAAGGCAGAGGCTTTTCTAGTCCAGTGGGTTTTGCTGTGTTCAATTTTCACTATAGTTTTTCCAATTGTACGTATTAAGTAGTGTCACACAGCTTCCTCAGAACGGAATTATTCTTTCCCATCTCCCAGCACTTCCTGCTATAAACCAGCCTAACTTTGCAGTGAGATATAGTTGCATTTTTTGGTTTTTTCATTTGTTTGGTTGGTTTTTTTGGGGATTTTTTGTTTTGTTTGTTGGTTTGTTATTGTTTGGTTTGGTTTGTTTTACTTCCAGGCTAAAAGGAATTACTACCTGGGCCCTCTTCCTACAAGTGCATAATGTCTTCAGACCAGCTTTAACTGAAGCAGTTCCTTCTGGGGTGCCATGTCACCACAGGACTTGCTTTTCAAGGCCTAGGATAGTGTTCTGGGTGGATATGTTTCCCGCCATCTAGTGGTTGCTTCCACCATGGTGAGCATATAGTGCTTGCCTTGGTGGGTTAGTGAGTGTGATATAATCAATCTCCCAGGCCTCCCCATATAAATATTTCAGCCACTGTCTACCAGAGGGGCTTTAAAAGCTTGGCTTACTTGATCACAGTGCATGTTTCATGTTCATGGATAACACGTGCAATAGTGTCCATGGTCAAGTCCACCCCTTGATCACGAGCCTGTCTGTATGTTACATCTCTTCCTTGGTGGCCTGAGGTGTCGCAGGCCTACCAAGCTAGAAATAATTCACCCTTATGTTATGTGACCAGCTTTAACTGAAGCAGCCTCAGGGGATCAATGTTTTAAAACATGCAAAAGCCAGTTTACAGAGGCCAAGTTCCTAGTGCTGTGGTGCTGCACATGCTGCAGTTGTTTTGGTTTTTTTCCAGTTTACTCAGTTTAGCTTCCTGTTTTCCCAAAAGAGCATGGCGTACTTAAGCTTTAAATAATTACTTGTAAGATTTCTTTTTAATTTCATATACCTTGGACCTAGTTAAGGTGATACTTAGGTCCCACACTATGATAAAAAGAAGCCTCCAGGCTCTTCAGTTTTGAGCAGATGATTCCATTTGAGATCCTGACTAATGCACACAGCTGTGAATGTACACCAGAATCTTCTAAAGTCTGACCACAATTTTTGTAGGATGCAGCAAAAAATGAGGTTTTGTCTGTAATGATGAGACAAATGCGTGTAGATCTGAATGTGCCACACAGTTTCCTGTCCTCATCTCTGGTAGAATGCTTTCCTACCACAGTAACCTAGCTTCTCTTTGACTTTATAAATTAGTTCCAATTCAAGTACCCTCACAGTTTTCTTCAGCTGGAGGGCTTCATCCTAACGCAAGTATTGGTTGCCAGCTGGTGACTGACCTTCAGCACTGACTGGTGCACTTAATGGGTCTACATGCATATTGGTCTAAGGAATTGCAGAAAAATTTCAGTTTAGCATCTCACATAGCATTGCTTGTTCACTACAACTGTAGTGTTTAGTTCTGTGTTTAGCTGTAATGTTTTAATTCCCAAGTTGTTTTTTACTTCCTTAGATATGGCAATAAAGTTATTTTTTCAGACAGCAAAAAGTGATTATTTTTCCTGCCTGAAGAGACACCTGTGTGTCAGAAACATCTGACAGTCCTACATCTGGCAAGCTCCATTGGCAGTTTGTACTTTTGATCAAGGAGAAGATCTCTACGTTATCTAACTCGTGGTTCATTTTGCCTTCAGATTACACGGAACTGTTAATCCTCAATGTAGACAATATTTTACATTGTTCTTTAAAAGAAATGTAGTTGTAGCAAATAAAGCTGTCAGAATCCCGAATGTTTAAAGATTTAAATACATTCTCTAGCTTAAAAATGGGAGAAAATCTGGCATTTACGCTTTTTATATAAGAGTTTCAGATTTTGTTGCATCAAGTAGTCATGACAAAAAAGCTAAATGTAATGCTTATGAAAGGGCAATGCTAATACTTACCTCCTGGGGTGCAGCTGTAATTTGTAAAATAGGTGGCAGTTGGTACAAAAGTACAATTATAATCTTGGAAATGTTGATTTTTTTTTTAATTGTAAAATGTTTTGTTTTGTTTTTTTTTAAGGTAAATGTTAATTTTTTTAATGTAATCTAGGAAGACATTTTCTCTCTGGAGAATCAGCCAGGTGTTATGCCACTTAGCTGTTTGTAAGACTTGAACAAGGCAACATCTAGTGCTTTAACTAATATTAAAGAAGGCATTGTTCACCCATGGGCCTTGCTTTATTCTTCAATTTATTTTGCTTGGAGCTAGTGAGTTCCGTGACATAGAGGAACGCAAAATCCTTTGCAGGGGGAGCGCTGTGTAATGGAAGTCTCATGGGTCAGTTCATCCTCCTGCTGCTGAATTGGAGATCAATGAATTTCAGCCTTGCATGGGTGGAATCAGCTGCCCATCTGCATGTGCTTGCAGAATGTATGTGGAAGAGCTACTGCTGCCTCAGCAAAAAATAAGCGCCCATAGGTTCATGCGCAGTTATGCAGCTGGTGGGTGTAATGGGGTTTTTTTTAATGTTATTGAGGAAATACTTTGCCCAAGTAACATGAGCCTGTAGATAATGGTGTGTAGTCCTGCTCTGAAACCACTGCCAGCTTGCCATCTGCAAAGAAAAATCAAACCTTCCCTTGAGTCCTAGAAAGATTTAGAGAGACCAGCTGAAAACTGGAGAGTTGGTCTCAAAAAGAAAAGATCCTTTGTGGATGTCTTACAAAGCAGCCAAATCTTTGTCTGAGAGACTGGACAGCCTCCATGGGTGTCTGCCAGCCCACGTGAATCAGTGATGTTGCATGTGTTGCTGAGGATGTTGAACTGTGAGCTTGGGTGGGAGGGCCTGCCTCTGGTGCGGGGCAGCTTAGTAACACGTGTTCAGTCAGAGATAAGAAGGGAAAGAAAATCCATGGCAGAGATTTGTAGGACAGGTGATGCTAAAAGTCAACTGTAAAAGCTCTTCAGGTACAGTTTTTCTTCTCTTTCTGCCTCGTGTCTGCATGGGTCCGGGGAGTCCTTTGTAAGTCCTTTGTAAGCATGGTTACTCCATCTCCTGTTGATGATGTGGGCTCCAGTGAGTGTGCTCCAGATAGCTATACATAAACCCTGTGACCTTCTGGATCATGACGACTTGTGAGAGACAGGCTGAGCAAACTTGGATGTGAATGTCAGGGGGAAAAGCATAGGCTTCAGGTGAATCGTAAGGAGAAAGGCGGTGTATTGTGGTTTAGCCCCTGCCAGCAACCAAACCCCACACAGCCACTCACTCACCCTCCCCGCCCCCGGTGGGATGGGGGAGAAAATTGGAAGGGTAAAAGTGAGAAAACTCGTGGGTTGAGGTAAGAACGCTTTCATAACTGAAATATAATGATAATAAATTAATAATAATAGTAGTAATAATAATGAAAAGGAAAACAAGGTTCACTACAAGGACTTTATCCCCTTCCAAAGTATGTAAGAATTTTGACTGGGGAGGGCCATCTCACTTGACAGATTCCCCAGTGTTGACTACGCAGGTCACCTTTGCTAAGTGTGTATCCCAATGTTTGAATGTCCCAGCACCCATTGCCCTCAGTGTAGTCTTTAACAGCCCTTTGTATCTTTCAATTTTCTGGGAGGCCGGTACATGATAGGGGATGTGATAGACTCACTCAATGTCATGCTCTTTGGCCCAGGTGTCTATGAGGTTGTTTTGGAAATGAGTCCTGTTGTCTGACTCAATTCTTTCTGGGGCGCCATGTCGCCACAGGACTTGCTTTTCAAGGCCTAGGATAGTGTTCTGGGTGGATATGTTTCCCGCCATCCAGTGGTTGCTTCCACCATGGTGAGCATATAGTGCTTGCCTTGGTGGGTTAGTGAGTGTGATATAATCAATCTCCCAGGCCTCCCCATATAAATATTCCAGCCATTGTCTACCAGAGGGGCTTTAAACGCTTGGCTTATTTGATCACAGTGCATGTTTCATGTTCATGGATAACATGTGCAATAGTGTCCATGGTCAAGTCCACCACTTGATCACGAGCCCATCTGTATGTTACATCTCTTTGAGGTGTCACAGGCCTACCAAGCTAGAAATAATTCACCCTTGTGTTGCCAGTCCAGATCTACCTGAGCCACTTCAATCTTAGCAGCCTGATCCACTGCTGGTCGTTTTGATGTTCTTCAGAGGCCCGACTCTTGGGTACATGAGCATCTACATGATGTACTTTTACAGCCAGGTTCTCTATCTGGGCAGCAATATCTTGCCACAATGCAGCAGCCAGATGCCAGCTTCTTCCAGCCTCTGCGCTTTC
>NW_009259102.1:5227641-5228610 GCF_000687185.1 Egretta garzetta | reverse complement strand
CTGGCAGTTCTTTATACAGTGGGGCCTCTTCAGCACGTGCCACCTCCTCCTCTGGTGATATTCCAAAATCTTTGCCTTCTGGCCAGTCCATGATCAATTCCAAGATTCCTGGGGGACTGGGGTTTCCTGTTCAAGCCCATTGTGTGACCCACTTACTCCACATAGCATCAGTTGCATGGTGTGTACAGGGATGTCCCTTTGAACATCCAGCCCAGCGCCGGCAGTCAGGGTACCAGCAGGAGCTGTGCTTCAGTACCAATCACTTCCAACAGAGCTTGAACCGCTTCATATGCTGCCAATATCTCTTTCTCCGTTGGAGTATAGCGGGCCTCAGATCCTCTGTATCCCCAACTCCAAAACCCTAGGGGTCAGCCTGGAGTCGCCCCTGGTGCTTTCTGCCAGAGGCTGCAGGCAGGGCCATTCTCCCAGCTGCAGTGTAGAGCACATTTTTTACATATTGCCCTGCCCATACTGGCCCAAGGGCTACTGCATGCACTCCTGTTTAATTTCTTCAAAGGCCTGAAATTGTTCTTCTTCTGGGTCACTTGGTAGAGAGGTCCTACGATCAGACTGTAATTTGCAATATGCATTCTCCAAAAACCCACAATGCCCAAAGCTTGTGCTTCCTTTTAGCTAGTTGGTGGAGACATAGCTGTTATTTTGTTGATCACATCCATTGGGATCTGACAACATCCACCTTACCACTTTAGTCCTAAAAACTGGAACTCCTGTGTATAGAATCATAGAATCGTTGAGGTTGGAAAAGACCTTTAAGATCAAGTCCAGCCACTAACCTAACCCTGCCATCCCACCACTAAACCATGTCCCCAAGCACCACATCTACCTGACAACCCTTTCAGTGAAGAAATTTTTCCTAATGTCTAACCTAAACCTGCCCTGGTGCAACTGCAGACCATTCCCCTCGTCCCATCACCCGTTACCAGGGAGAAGAGGCCGACCCCCACCTCG
>NW_009259102.1:5220630-5226504 GCF_000687185.1 Egretta garzetta | reverse complement strand
CTTCCTCTGCCGGTTCCTACGGCACTCTTGGGTAGATCCCATCGGGACTCATAGACTTGTGGATGTCCAGGTGGCATAGCAAGTTAAAAACTGCTTCCTCCTGGATTACATGGGGTTTTTTCCACTCCCCATCCCTGTCTTCCAGCTCAGGAGGCTGAGTACCCTGGGGATAACTCATTGGGCTATTAAAGACTGAGGCAAAGAAGACATGTACCTCAGCCTTTTCCTCATCCTTAGTGGCAATGTTCCCCCTTGCATCCAATAGAGGATGGAGGTTCTCCCTGGCTCTCTTTTTGCTGTTAATGTATTTGTAAAAACTTTTAAAATTATCTCTTACAACAGTGGCCAGATTGAGTTCTAGTTGGGCTTTTGCCTTTCTAATTACCTCTCTACATGACCTGATGAGATCCCTGTACTCTTCTTGAGTTGCCTGCCCCTTCTTCCAAAGCTGGTAAACTCTCCTTTTTTTCCTGAGTCTCAGTAAAAGCTCCCTGTTCAGCCAGGCTGGTTGTCTTCCCCGCCGATTTGTCTTATGGCACATGGGGACAGCCTGCTCCTGCGCCTTTAAGACTTCTTTCTTGAAGAATGCCCAGCCTTCCTGGACCCCTTTACCCTTCAGCACTGGCTCCCAAGGGACTCTCTGAACCAGTGTCCTGAACAGGCCAAAGTCTGCCCTCTGGAAGTCCATGGTGGTGGTTTTGGTGACCCCCTGCCTTACCTCACCAAGAACTGAAAACTCTATCATTTCACGGTCGCTAAGCCCAAGGTGGCCTCTGATCACCACCTCTCCCACCAGTCCTTCTCTGTTAGTGAACAGGAGGTCAAGCAGGGCACCTCCCCTGGTAGGCTCACTTACCAGCTTTGTCAAGAAGCTATCTTCCACACACTGCAGGAACCTCCCAGACTGTTTCCTTTCTGCTGTGTTGTATTTCCAGCAGAAGTCTGGTAAGTTGAAGTCCCCCACGAGAACAAGAGCTAGTGGTTGAGCGACTTTTGCTAGTTGCTTGTAGAATACTTTGTCCACCTCCTCATCCTGGTCGGGTGGTCTGTAACAGACTCCCAACAGGATCTCTTTCTTGTTGGCCTCCCCCCTCATCCTCACCCATAAGCACTCAGCCTCACCACAAGCGTTCGAGCTCTGTACAGTCGAAACACTTCCTAACATATACAGAGCCACCCCACCACCTCTCCTTCCTTGCCTGTCCCTTCTGAAGAGGTTATAGCCATCCATTGCAGCACTCCAGTCATGAGAGGCATCCCACCATGTTTCTGTGATGGCAACCACATCATAGCCATCCAATGGCTTCCAGCTCCTCCCATTTGCTGCCCATGCTGCGTGCATTAGTGTAGATGCACTTGAGCTGGGCTATCGGTTTCATGCCCAACATTGGGGTGACACCCCCAGGCTCCTCTCTAGTGAGCCTGATTAATCCCCTCCCCCCTTCAGACCTAATTTAAAGCCCTCTCAATGAGCCCCGCCAGTTCTTGAGAGAGGATCCTTTTCCCCATTTGAGAAAGCTGAGCACCGTCTGTTGTCAACAGGCCCGATGCCGTATAAACCTCCCCATGACCAAAACCACCCAAATTCCTCTGATGGCATCAGCCTTTGAGCCATGCGTTCATCAGCCTAGTCTTCCTGTTCCTTTCCGTGTCCCTCCCTGCCACTGATCGGATTGAGGCAAACATCACCTGCACTCCTGATCCTTCAACCAATTTCCCCAGTGCCCTGAAGTCCCTTTTGATCAATTTGGAACTTCTCTGTGGAATCTCATCACTTCCAGCCGTACAATCAATAGCGGATAGTAATCAGAGGGCCGTACCAGACCAGGGAGTTTCTTAGTGATGTCCCTGACCCAGGCCCCAGGGAGGCAGCAGACTTCCCTGTGGGATGGGTCTGGTCGGCATATCGGGCCCTCCATTCCCTTCAGAAGGGAATTGCCTAAAAGTACCCTCCTTTTTTCTTACCAGAAGCAGTCCTAACGTGTGGGGGTGACTGACTCTCCCTAGCCAACCCCCTGGACGGACCTTCATCCACATCGTCATTTGTCTGGCTCTCAAGTTCCAGAGCCCAATATCTGTTATGAAAGGGCAACTGGGAAGGTGAGGGAGGCTGGGAGGGGATTCACCTCCTGCCCCGAGCAGGGACCTGTTTCCATTCCCCGCCGCCATTTGGGTGCCCTCCTGCTTGGTGGCAAGAGGGCAGGGGATCCTCTGCTTCTTGTGGAGCAGTTGCCTTGGCCTGAGGGATGGTGGAGTGTGGCTCCACCAGCCTGTCTCCCTCTCATACTCCCTAATGCTCCTTAACCTTTCCACTTCCCCTGTCAGCTCTGCCACCAGCCTCAGTAGATCACCCACGTGGTCACACTGGAGACAGCTGCTGTCCGTGCTGCCCTCCGGTACGAGTGACAGGCTCAGGCACTCCTTGCAGCTGCAGACCTGGAGCGCCACATGTTTCCATTGGCGTGGGGACGCCCTTTGGGTTGCCACATTCTTTCTGGCAACAGTTTTCGGGCAAGTGGCAACCATTGCTTGGTCCTCTCCTGGGACATCAATGGCCGCTAATGGAGTGACCCTTAGAGCCAGGAGGGGGGACTGTGCCCTGCCTGTATGCCCTGCCTGCACGCCCTGCCTGCGCAAACTGCTGCTTCACACCCTTCTGCCATGCCACGCCATGTTTGCCCACCCTGTTCGCGACGTTCCTGGTCGCTTGCGCTCCCTGGGGATGCACGGAGCCTCGGTGCCAGTCATAACGGGGGCTTTTGCCACTCATTCCCAGTTAGGCTCACTTCAGCCTCCAGTACAGTCAGCTGTGGGGATCCCCCTGTCACTCCAGCTATCCAGATGGGTTCTGCCCCTGTAGAGCTGGATGGCATTAGGGTACACCTTGCACCGGTGTCCACTAGAGCCTTATGCTCCTGTGGGTCTGATGTGCCAGGCCATCGAATTCACACAGTCCAGTAAACCCAGTTGTCCCTTTCCTCCATCTGGCTGGAGGCAGGGCCCCTCTAGTCCTGGTCATAGCATTTGTTACTCCTTGTGTACAAGTCGGGAGTTCATTAAGATAAGGAGTAAGATCAGCCCTTCTACTCTGGGGAACTGCCCACTGGAAACCATGGCAGCAATTTTCTTGGAAACACCCCCTTATGTGATTTTTTTTTCCTTGTAACTCAAGGACCTGTGCCTCTAAGGTTGAGGCAGATTTTCCATCCCACTTCCTCATGTCTTCTTTGTGGTCATGCAGGTAAAACCACAGGGTGGCTGTTGTATGTATCCACTATACCCTCTCTCTTGAGCAGAGGAACACTGACTCCTAATAGGTGATATACTGGTCCGTATAGGTTGGGAGTAGGACACGTCCTCTCTGAGTTGCTGGGACTCCTGGGACAGTTTCTCCACAGCTGAGAGAGACTTTCTTCATATTGCCAGAGTCAGCTAACCACTTTGTCCACCATTGGTGCAGAGCAGATAAACTAAGATCAAGAATGGATGAATCAATATCGCAACCTGCAGCTGTCAACAGATATAAGTTCCTTAATAAGCTCTGGTTAATCTGTTATTGTCTCAAACCCTTCGTGCCCCATGTTGGACACCAAAGAAGACTGTTGTTTAGTCGCAGCTGGCAACCAGGCACCACAGCCGCTCACTCATCCTCCCCGCCCCCAGTGAGATGGGGGAGGGAATCAGAAGAGCAAAAGTAAGAAAACTTGTGGATTGAGGTAAGAACAGTTTCACAATTGGGAAAAAAAAAAAAAAAGTTGTAATGAAAAGGAAAACAACAAGAGAGAAACAAAACCCAGGAATAACAAGTGATGCAACCACCCACCACCCACTGATTGACACACAGTCTGTCCCTGAGCAGCGATCGCTGCCCCCCAAGCCAACTCCCCCCAGCTTTCTATGCTGAGCATGACATCATATGGTCTGGAATATACCCCTTTGGCCAGTGGGGGTCAGCTGTCCTGGCTGTGCCCCCTCCCAGCTTCTTGTGCCCCTGGCAGAGCAGGGGAAGCTGAGAAGTCCTTGCCTGGTGTAAGCACTGCTGAAGCAACAGCTAAAACATCAGTGTGTTACCAACATTCTTATACTAAATCCAAAACACAGGAAGAAAATTTACTCTATCCCAGCTGAAGCCAGGACACTTTATTTCAGCAGCAGAGTAAGAGTCCCATGTGGGAATTGTTTGGCTCCCCATGGAGCAAGATACAAGGAAATGGATGCTGCTGAAGTGAAGGGAGCATAGCAATTTTAGCTATAACAGATGCTTCTTGCCTTATGAAATGGGGTTATGAAGCCCTCTTCAGCTTCTTGGTGCCCCTTAGCCTATGAAACTGCTCCCTCTGTAGTAACAAATTCTTCTGATACTGCCTCTGCTTTTTTGGGCGGGAAATGGCAGTTGCTTGTCTGGGAGCAGGCATGTGCTGCTGCCTACTTGTTAAGCCTTTCCTGTCTTCACAAATCAGAAGCTTTGTAAGCCAAATCAACAAATAAGTGTTCTGCCGAGGTTTATTCACAGAATGACAGGATATCTGAGGCTGGAAGGATTGGAGACTCCACCATCTCCTTGGGCAACCTGTGCCAGTGCTCAGTCACCCTCATGGCAAAAAGTGTCCTCTGATGTTCACAGGGAACCTCCCATGTTTCAGTGTGTTCTCATTGCCTCTTGTCCTGGCACTGGACACCAGTGGAAAGAGCCTGGCTCCATCCTCTTCAGACCCTCCCTTCAGCTATTTATATACATCGATGAATTCCTCCCAACCATTCTGTTCTCCAGGCTGAACAGTCCCAGCTCTCTCAGCCTTTCCCCATATGAGAGATGCTCCAGTCCCTACAGCATCTTTGTGGCCCTTTGCTCTCTCCAATATGTCCATGTCTCTCTTGTACTGGGGAGCCCAAAACCAGAGACAGTACTCCACGGGAGGCCTTGCCAGTGCTGAGTAGAGGGGAAGGATCCCCTCTGACAACCTGCTGGGAATGGGGATACCATCAGCCTTCTTTCCAGAAAGGGCACATAGTTGGCTCATGTTCAACCTGGTGTCCAGTGAGGACCCCCAGGTTCCTTCTCTGCCCAGCTGCTTTCCATCTGGGTGGCCCACAGAATCACAGAATCGCAAGGGTTGGAAGGGACCTCGGGAGATCATCTAGTCCAACCCACCTGCTAAAGCAGGCTCTCCTAGAGCATTCTACACAGGACTTTGTCCAGGTGGGCTTTGAATATCTCCAGAGAAGGAGACTCCACAACCTCCCTGGGCAGCCTTTTCCAGTGCTCTGTCACCCTTAGAGTAAAGAAGTTTTTCCTCATATTCAACTGAAACCTCTTATGTTCCAGTTTGCACCCATTGCCCCTAGTCCTATTGCTGGACACCACTGCAAACAGACTGCTTCCATCCTCGTGACTTCCGCCCTTACGATATTTGTACGTGTTGATAAGGTCCCCTCTCAGTCTTCTCTTCTTCAGGCTGAACAAGCCCAACTCTCTCAGCCTTTCCTCATAGGGGAGGTGCTCCAGTCCCTTTATCATCCTAGTTGCCCTCCTCTGGACTCTTTCTAGGAGTTCCTCATCTTTCTTGAACTGGGGAGCCCAGAACTGGACACAGTACTCCAGGTGGGGTCTCACCAGGGCAGAGGAGGGGGGGAGGATAACCCCCCTCGACCTGCTGGCCACACTCCTCTTAATACACCCCAGGATACCATTGGCCTTCTTGGCAACAAGGGCACATTGCTGGCTCATGGTCAGCTTATTGCCCACCAGGACTCCCAGGCCCCTCTCAGCAGAGCTGCTATCGAGCAGGTCACCCCCCAGCCTGTACTGGTGCATGGGGTTTGACCTCCCCAGGTGCAGCACTCGACACTTGCCCTTGTTGAACTTCATCAGGT
>NW_009259102.1:5220048-5220258 GCF_000687185.1 Egretta garzetta | reverse complement strand
CAGAATGAGTTGTTCCATCACCTTTCCAGGGACGGAGGTGAGACTAACTGGCCTGTAGTTCCCTGGGTCCTCCTTCTTGCCCTTTTTGAAGACTGGAGTGACATTGGCTATCTTCCAGTCATCAGGCACCTCTCCTGTTCTCCAGGACCTTTAATAGATGACGGAGAGTGGCTCAGCAATGTCATCTCCCCAGTTCCTTCGCACTCGCGG
>NW_009259102.1:5207456-5219951 GCF_000687185.1 Egretta garzetta | reverse complement strand
GCCAGGACTGGGGAGCCTGAGGGCCAGCCTCGACAGTGAAGACTGAAGCAAAGAAGGCATTCAGTAGCTCCGCCTTCTCTGTATCTTCTGTCACCAGGGCACCCATTTCATTCAGCAGCGGTCCCACATTACCCCTGGTCTTACGTTTACTGCTGACATACTTGAAGAAGCCCTTCTTGTTATCCTTGACGTCCTTTGCCAGACTTAGTTCCAGGTGAACCTTGGCCTTTCTAGTTGCTTCCCTACATGCTCTGGCAGCATTCCTGTATGCCTCCCAAGTGGCCTGACCCTCTTTCCACATTCCATGGAGCTTACTCTTTTCTTTGAGTTTCACTAGGAGCTCCTTGTTCATCCGTGCAGGCCACAGCACACACTGGTGCCTGGGGTTGTTCCTCCCCAGGTGCAGGACCTTGTGCTTCCCCTTGTTGAACTTCAGGAGATTCCTGTCAGTTCATTTCTCCAGCCTGAGGTCCCTCTGGATGGCAGCACAACCCTCTCTTGTAACATCTACTTCTTCCAGTTTTGTGTCATCTGCAGATTAGCTGCAGGTAAACTCTGCCCCATCATCCAGATCATTACTGGAGATTTTTAACAGGACTGACGGCAGTATTGACCCCTGGGGCACATTGCTAGTCACTGGCCTCCAACTAGATATTGTGCCACTGATCACCACGTTCTGGGCCTGCCCACTCAGCCAGTTTTCAATCCACCTCACTGTCTGCTCATCCATCCCATACATCAATAGCTTCTCTGTGTGGATCTTATGGGAGACACTGTCAAAGGTCCCATACATCAACAGCTTCTGTGTGGGAATCTTATGGGAGACAGTGTCAAAGGCCTTACTGAAGTCCAGGTAGACAATATCCACTGCTCTTTGTCTACCAGGCCAGTCATTTCATCATAAAAGTTTATCAAATTGGTCAACATGATTTCCCCTTGGTGAAGCCATGCTGACTACTACCAATGTTTTTCTTGTTGTTGATGTGCCTGGAAATGGTTTCCAGGTTTAGCTGCTCCATCACTTTCCCAGGGATCAAGGTTATGGTGACAGGCCTTTTGTTCCCTGGATCCTCCTTCTTGCCATTCTTGAAGATAGGAGTGACATTTGCTTTCCTCCAGTCTCAGGCACTTCCCCCAATGACCATGATAGATCAAAGATTATCAAAAGTGGCCTCTCAGTGGCATCTTCCAGCTCCCACAGCACTTGTGGGTGCATCCCCTTGGGGCCCATGGACTTATGTATGTTCATTTTGCTTAAATTTTCCCTGACTTGATCCTCTTCCACCAAGGGTATATCTTCCTTGCTCCAGACTTTCCCCTTGGTCTCTGGGACCTGGGATTCCTGAAGGCCAGTGTTGCTAGTCAGACTGAGGCAAAGAAGGTGTTCAGTACCTCAGACTTCTCCATGTCCTGTGTAACTAGGTGCCCCATCTCATTTGGCAACAGGCCCACATTTTCCCTAGTCTTTCTCACCTATGTACTTATAGAAGCCCTTGTTGTCTTTGACATCTCTGACCAGACTCAAATCCAGTTGAGCTGGATGCTTGGACAATGTCTTTGTGTCCCTCCCAGCTTAACTGTCCTTGGTTACATCCTCTGGATGCTTCCTTTTTGTGTTTGAGTTTGGCCAGGAGTTACTTGTTCATCCACACAAACCTCCTGGCACTTTTGCCTGACTTCCTATTCACTGGGATGAACTCCTCTTGAGCCTGGAGGAGGTGAACCTTGAATATTAATACCAACTTCCTTGGGCCCCTCTTCATTCCAGGGCCTTATCCCATGGGATGCTTCCAAACAGACCTTTGAAGAGATCAAAGTCTGCTCTCCTGAAGGCCAGGGTTGAGAGTTTGCTTTTTACCCTCCTCCTTCCTCTCAGGATCCTGAACTCCATGACCTCATGGTCACTGCAGTCAAGGTTGCCTTTGACCTTCACAGTCCCAAGCAGCCCCTTGTTGGTGAGTACGAGTTCCAGCAGAGCACCTCTCCTTGTTGGCTTCTCTATCACTTGGGTCAGGAAGTTCTCACTGAGGCACTCCAGGAACCTCCTGGATTGATTATGTCCTGCTGCGTTGTCCTGCCAGCAGATACCATCGTGATTGAAGTTCTCCATTCTTTGGGCACTATAATAGTGCTCATCTTACCTCCTAAGAAACCATGGAACCTGGCATTTCTTTATTTGTGGTTTTGGAAAAGGGTGGCTTAAACCAAACCTTGCTTCTCTCAGTGTGCTTTACTAATGCTTTGAGCACCCATTAGTTGCAAATGGAAGCAGGAACGTCTTCTCAGATGAAGTTGCTAATGAAGAAGTCACAGGGCGAGCTGCTTGCTTGCTTGACCTTGTGTCGCACTGCAAGTTCAAAGCAGATTTGGGATCACGGAGTGTGGCAATGAAGGCACAGACTCTGAGTTCATGCACAAGCGCAAGCGGAATCAGAATCAGAATTGGAATCACTTTATTTAACGCTTTACTTCCTTTTATACTGATCACAAAACAAAGCCACTACTTTTCCCTTATCACCTAGCTAGTTGGCAAGTGCTGAGTCCAAGCCTTATATGGAAGCAAAGTTCATCTTGCAAAGTCCATTGGTCATAGCATTGACCTCGCTTTTCTCACTTAGCTCTTATTTTACTTCTCCCACGGCTTGTGGATGAGACCAAGGATATCTCCGGTGTCCAGCTCAGCTGCTGCATCTGTGGATTCTGTACTTGTTCCCACAATGGAGTTTACTCCCCTGGGCTGAGCAAAATTCTTGCACTGCTGCTGGGTAGCAGGTAAACAAAGCACAGGGAAGAGGGGACAGCTAGGGCCCTGATGTCTTACAGGCAGAAGGAAAAATGAGAGCAGGCTCTTAAATGAGTCTGCAGTGGGTTTTCTCAGTTTCACAGCAAATGTGTGGTGTAGTGGAGCTGCTAGATTTCTGGGGAGAAAGCAAGTCCTACACGCCTGGCACACAGTGGAAAGAATCATTGTAATAGACTAGACTATAAGCCTGATGATATGAATTTGGCGTTGTTGAAACTGAAACAATGGAAGTAATTGCAAACATCAGTGCAGGTTATGATAGGTTGGATTACTGTGCTGGTAGTTATGGAACCAGCTATTATGTGATACTGTATCCTCAATTTCTACAGCCGTCCATTCAGTTCATCCCCCAGAATCGGAAGCTATATCCCACATGGAGCAACAGTAAGTAAAAAAAAAAAAAAGTCTTACTTTATTTTTCAGTGGCACAGAACAAGTTTTGCTGCTTGCTGCAGCTGTGTGACGCCCAGAATATCACAGGAGACCTAAGAAGCTTGGAAGAGGCCTTACATTGTACTCAGTATCCCACTTAAAGGTCTAAGGGCTGGGTCCTCCTTCTGCTAGCTCTTGTCTTCACTTGCCAGTGCTTTTTGCTGAAGGCTCACTCTAACTGCTGTAACTATTTCTCTAGCACATAGCTTTTATGTGTCAGTCCCTAGCTAATTTCAAAGCAGCATCTTTCCCTGGGCTGCTCTGCCAAGGTTTCTGGAGGGTTCTGGCCATCCACCCTCCTCTAAGCTAGACCTGGCCCACCCTCTAGGCTAGCTGTGGTGTCATCAAGCATGAAGCAGAACTGGTCACCACAGTCCTGAGAGCAAGTCAAGAACAGAAACACTACCTCAACTGTGTTGATGCAGCTATGGGTGTGGTGAAAGAAAAACTGAAGTGTCCCTGAGGAAAAAAGGCTATGGAAAGTTTATTTTATATAAAACACAGTCATCCGAAGCAAAGTAACATCCAGTTGTCACCCTCAAGGCACTGCACTGAGCTTGGTTTGCCCTAGTTGTTTTGATCCAGTGGCTAAGGAAAAAAAAAGCAAGGGTGCTTACTGAACTGAACACAAGTAGCGTGTTTTAGTGCTGTTTAGTCTCAAGACAGCTGTGCAGGAGTCTCAGCCCCAGCCAACAATAGGTTTACTTTCTGTTCCTCCCCTGGACTCAGCCAAACTGTCCTACTGATGGAGCGAAGGCTCCTGCTGGCCCCGTTTGTACAGCTCACTGATGAGCTCATTCAAGTAGAATTTGGAAGGACACATTGCCTACAGAATTTTATTCCTGCCGAGACGAATAAATAAAAAAAAGCAGGTGAAATGCGCAGGGGATCACTGTTCCCTGGGTACCTGAAATGGAACGACATCTGAGGTACAAAACCCATGGCACCACCTGTCTTTATACAATGAAACCTGTAACACTTACAAGAGCTAGACGTGCTAAGATTTAACAGTTCCCAGATATTCAAGTTACACCACAGGTACTGTCATGGAGCAGCTACCTCCAGGAAGAAAAACAAGAAGTTCTTTTCGTGACACTTTTGCTTCAAAGCAGTATGAAAAGCGCAAGCTCTGGCCCAAGCCAGATGGTAGAAAGACTAAACTACCACACTGGAGGTTAAATCTGGACCTGTTTCCTCAGCATATTTTCTGAAAGAAGTTTTTTGCTAAGATCTTTCTGTGAATAGCTGTCTAAAAAGAAGGGGGTGGTATCTTTAAACCAACATCTGGTCTAAGAAAAGAGGCAATGAACAATTTTGTAATTATATTGGAAATGCTTCATCTACAATAATTAGAACATTCATACAGAATTTTCAAGAGTCAGCTTAAAATAATGCACACAATACATTAATTTCAGAACATCCTAGATGCATCAGTTGGTTGTATTCACCGACAGCAAGTTTCTCTCCTCTGCAGGTTCACGTATGCCCACAAGCAGGGCTGGTACTGCTTTCCATGACACACCACCAAGGGGTATCTGATTTCAGTAACCAAGGTGGAAGTCAAGCTTCGCAAGCCCGTGGGCCAACAGATTCCAAACTGCGTGTGTGTTGATAAAGCCTGGAGGTTTTTATTCATGCGTGGTAGCGAAGGAAGCTCCTGCAGCAGCCAAGCAACCACTGGCTCTATACGCAGCATGGTGCAGGGCAGCAGCCAAAGGGCAGTCAGCGATGAAGCGAAGCAAACTTCACGTCTAGCTCTAGGGTTGGGACCAAAGCTGGCAGAGGAAGGGAACATTTGACCTTAAGTGCAGTAGCTCCAGAGAGCTTGTGGATCGCGTGACTTTAATGGGCCTGTGGAGACTGACCACATCCTTGTTAGCTTCGCCTGTTAGGTGGCTGTATTAGAGCCCATCCCTGTTTAAGAAACACCAGTACAAGCCCAAAACATCAACATGTTATCCTAACTGGTACAAAACTTAACTATATCTTACCATGAATTATAAGTACTTGTGCATACTTTATTAATAGAGTATAAGATCTAGAATTCCTAAAAAGAACACCACAGAATCTTAATCTAAGCCTGGGCAATTGCACACGTACAGGAATTACAAGGCTTGGAATAAGAGACAAGCAGGTAAGGGAGTTTTCTTGATCAAGAGGCAGGGTGAAGTGCAATCAACTTCATTTGAGCTTGCATCCTGGAGCTTTATACAAATTGCAAAGTCAGTTTAATTACTTAGTTTATTTCTTTATGCTTTTAGAAACAACTATGGCTGTATAGAACAACAAATAGCAGGAAGTGAGGGTGAACTGCTTGTAGTCCTCCACTCACCCACTAATGCATACAAAACAAGCATTGATTCACTGGCCCATTTATGATGTCTGACACTGAACACCGCCTCTAGGGTGATGCTCATCATCTTCATAGACTTCTCCATTATAGTGGTGTTTTCTTTTTTGAGATGGATCAAAGTCCACTAAATCCACTTGCTCCATTTCCTCAGTTTCTTCTAGTTCCTGCCTTGTAGGTAGCAGTTTTTCAAGTAAAGACAGCTTATCTGAGGAGAGGAAGCCATTCTCTGGGAAGTTCACCTGAAATCATCAAGAATGGGGGTTACTCAACACTGCCCGAATTGGCCTTTTCCCATCCCACTACAGGTCAAATATCTGCCAAAGTCAGCTTTATGATCACAGATGACTTAAACCCAGTGCTTAGAAAGAAAAAAAAAAAATCTAAGTTGCTAGGCTATTTTTTAACACCTGTAAGAAGAGTAAGCCTCTATCTCTGGCAACTTAACCAAGTCTTATCCAACATTTCTTCTGCCTCAGGCTGCCCTCTGGAATTGCCCTAGAAACAGAGTGCAAGATATACCAAAATTAGAGACAAGGTTGAATCTCCTCTAAAGCTGTAGCAGACAGAGCTTGCTGCCACAGCTCCCAGCCCTAGCGTGGCTCCAGAGAAGAAATCAGCATTTTCCAGTCTACTCCTTCACTCCAGCACGGGGGAAGTTACTAATGCATCCTTCCTACAGGATGATAGAAACTAAAGAACATGCCAGCCAAATGGAAATTCACAAGGTACTTGAACAAATTCTTCTGGTACTTAACATACTTTCAGCACAGAGTGTTTCAGAACTTTGTTCTCAACTGTAATTCTGTTTGAATGATTACGTGTTCTCACCATTGTCAAAAGCAAAAACCAATTCTCAGATGTCCTGGTTTGGTAATCTCTTCTGGATTGAGGTAATGCTTAGAGGTTACATTTTGGACAGATATTCAGTGCTAAACAGTGCCATGGAAGTAAGTTGATCCACTTACCCTGAATTCTATGATCAGACGTCCTTTTTCATATGGTCTGCGATAAATTGGCATACCTTCATTCAACACACACTTAATAGCTCCATGCTTGACAACCTGGCCTAAAAAAAAACAAACCCAAAAAAGGAAGGGATCCATGCAGGCAACAGAAGCAGCTTTAACTCCCTTCAACATTTATGTAACCTTCTACATTGTGGTTAGACAGCTACACCAATATATAGTAGTCTAATAGGACTTACTGCCTGGTAACTTCCAAGTAGGAAAGCAGGTTGATATCTACATTACATTCTTGTAACCTTGTTATGCTTCCCAAAGGAAGCATACTTACAAATTTATTAAGTGCTCCATCAGTTCCAAGGCTGAAAAAGTGGTTTTCAGAGACCCACGGCCTTCAATTCTCATGAGGTATCCTCAGGATACAAGTATGTCCATGAGGTAAGGTCTGTTACTATATCACGCAAAGAGAAAGTTACTGCTGACTGCTATCCAAAAATCCTTTTTTGTCTAAAGATTCGTACTGCAAAGACTAGGAAAAAAAGCTTGATACCAGCACATATCCCTTGTACATTAAGATGGGATGCTTCTGTTCCTTTAAACTTCCAGCTTACATTAGCTGTATACTTGGAATTTCAGCAGAAAGTTAAAACACTTACCAGGATGGGAAGTAATAATAATAGTTCTGTTATCCAGCGTTGTGATAGGCTTTTGAAAGCCACATAGTGCTTCAACCAGTTGAATATCCATGGACATAAGAAGATCTTCATCTCGCCTAAGGTAGAACCAATCAAAAACCAATCACCAGAGAGGGAGAAACAGTAAAAGGATCATACCCAACTTCATTATTTAACTTGGCAAGGACAATAAAGCTGTAGTTTTAATAGAAGCCCAGGCAATTAAATAAAGAATATTGAATATTGATGCAGCACCCCAAGCCAGCAATTACAGGAATGATACCCATGCTGAGAGCTATTACTGATCAAATCTAGCTATCCAAAGTGAGACATGTACATTGAAAATAAATAAATAAGCAAGGCTCACCTGCATTCAGTTTCCCTTCACCACTCCTTCCCAGTTCTAGGAAGAAGTTCTCTCTCAGCCTCCTAAACATTGCCACTGGGACAATTAATCCCTGCCTTTATGTAGATTAATACTTTAAGTGCACCAGCTAGCTCTGCATCTGTTACACTCACTTTCTGAAGATATGGTACTAGGGAAGTTTAAACAGGTGATGGCCACTTGGGGTTATGATGAAAGTACTTTCTAGAAAGCACCAAGAAGTATCTGGAAGAGATAATGTAATTAACTGCCTATTCTGACTTCAATATAGAAGTGATAGTGAAGTCTGCATGCACTGCAGGTTCAAGGACTACAACATCCTCCAGCCTTTTCAGAGAACTTCGTTATTTCACTTATCCTGTTTTAAAGGTCTCTGGAAGCCCTGCCCAAAAAGTTAATTTTAGACTCTGACAGGAGAGGGGGAACATTCCACTTGCCCCAGAAGCAGCATGATCTCATCATAATCCCACAAGACCAGTAATATCAAGGGTTATCTAAGGATACCAGCACTGAAGGCAGAAGGCAGAAAGATGGACAAAAATAAGCCAGCAGAGTTGTGACTTCAAGTCCCAGGTAACCATGCAAACAGTTTGGCCCAGACTGTCCCTTTGGCATAGCTGATTCAATGTCTGTTTTCACTGGAAGTTAAGAGAAACCAGCTGAGTAAGCTTATCCAAAGTGAACAGAACTGATTCTTAACCTGTGAGCTCAGTGTTCTTTGGCATAAAGTGCTGGCACCAACTTCCAGAGCTCGGCACCATACAGGACAGTCAGGCAGACCAGCTGCACATTTCCCAAGAACTTTTGACTCACTGTTCCTATTTGCAAGTGCAGTGACTAGTGTTCCTATTTGCACCAGTCAGTGACTGGTGTTGAGACAAATGCTTTCTCTAAATACATGGATTCCCTTGTTACTGGTCTGAACAGAAGCAGCAAGACACCAAGTGCAACACACTTCTGCAAGATTACCAGTGTTGCTTTTTAATCGGACCAAACTGTACTGGACAGTCTCATTCCACAAACAGTAACTTGAATCAAGGAGGCTTGCAACACCAGGCAGTGCTGTCCGGTAACACACAATACCTGAGACATGGTCAGTGCTCTTTAGCCACTTTTGCTTTCGCAAGAAAGGACAGGACTGATTACCCTGTCTGACGCATTCATTCAGGAAATGAAGTGTGGGAAACCACCTTTAGTCAGAAGGATGCATGCTATATTCAGTAAGTTTGTAATAAATAAGATCCCCGAGGAAAAGTGAACACAATAGAAGTTTTCCATGCCTTGAAGCCAAGTGGGCAATGAACAGCTGCCTACACCAAATTGTAATTTTCTGAGGTAAGCGATGGAACACTATTCTAAAAAGACCAAGGGATGTAATTGCAAATATTCACATCTATTAAGCAAAATCTCAGGTGGCTGTGACTAGTTGTACCAGGATTCCTGCACACTTCAGCGCTCCTTTGGGCACCTAAACAAACTCACAGGTGAGTTCTAGCCACATGATCCTATCTATTGGTATTTCCAGTAGGTAAAAGGTGAGTGGTAACCAAGGAAGCATGTGGACAAGCAACTTGGGAGTTAACACAAAGGAGTTCCAGAGTTTTTACCTTGTAAATACAGAGTGGTCTTTTTGATCCAAGACAATAATAATGTCCCCTGGCTCTAGTCCTGGCTCTTGGTCCCCTTCACCATGGAATGTTATTTTCTGACCATCCTTCATTCCTGTTGCAGAAAAACAAAGAAACATTTTTCATCTTTTTTTAAGTGAAAAGCAGCAGTGAGAAATATTTTTATAGGCACAAGCTGGTACCAGGAGATCTCTGGATCTTTAAATTAGAACATCACAACCTTTCCTTGAAGCATTCGTAGTTTTTTTTTAACCCACTCACATATCCAACAGCTAGTGGATGCCAGCCTGAACTATGTCTCAAGATCATTAAGCTTAATTGTAGTGCAAAACCAGCCACCTGCCAAGATAAAAGTCCTTAAGGGGAACTACCAAAATAGGCTTCATTATAAAAACAAGCACTAAAAAGAAAACAGAAACATTGCATACAAAATACATTTTGAGAGCAAACGATCAACTTCTTCAGTTTTATAAATACATGTGCCAGAGTTACTTATGAAACATAATCTCAGTGCCTGCTGAGTGCAAGAAGCACTCTCCCTCAGACTTAACAGTCATTTAAGAAAACCATTTTACCCCCATAAGTCTCTCTACCATAAATTCTAGCTGCCTCATGCTAGCTCACAGTCTGTTTTTCTATAAGGAAGGGAAAAACAAAATCTTCTCAGCAATTTCCCTGATTAAAGTGTCAGTAATATATCCCTACTAGTCCTCATATTTAATGTTACTGTAGGATTTTCTATGTTAAAAACAAATCCAGGCATTGCATAAGGTGTGCTTACACATACAACAGTTACAGGTGATAATCAGGTACAAGTCTGTAGAAGCCACGTGCTTGTCAGCTTGCTCTATCTTACAAGCCACACTACTCCAGAGACTTCTCCCACCACCTTCTGAGCAGCCTCCTCAAGAGATGCATTTGTCACTCAGCGCTCTCCCATCACCGTGAGGGCTCGTGTGTTGAGCTGCATTCTGCCAAGCAAAGAGTACCTGCACTGCACAGCACTGTCAGGGTTGCATAGCAAACAGTTCCAAGCAGAAGAGGCTTAGCACAGTCTTTGCACCCTGTTACTATAGCAGACCTGGTTCCCCTTCACACTGAAACTTTTCATTGGTCCAAATACCAGATCAAGACTCACGTTTATGAGATTGCTCAAAACTAATTCACCACTTACAATACTGCACGTTTCAGAATTCATTCTTAGTTATGTGCACAGGTAATAGATGCAAATACAGAAGTAATCAACCTTCCCTAAAAACAAGTCTCCTGCTTTTTAAAGGCAGCAACAGGCAATTTTACTGTATATGTATTCAGCAGTGTTACTCACCAAATCAACACCATGCACTTGCTAAAGCTCCTGTTTTAGTGCTGCAAAGTCAGTCAGTACATCCGAGTTCAATACTTCATCTTAGTAAGACACCTCACCTTTGTCAATGTGAACTTCTAGTATCTTCTTCTCTCTGACAATTTTTCTGCCAGTGCAGCTCTTACACCGGTCCTTGGGGCTGATACGTTCCCCGTGTCCCTGACACTCCATACACACAGACTGGATTTGTTGCACCATTCCTGGACCGATCTGGTGAATTCTGATCTGCATGCCTGTTCCTCTGCAATTAGGACAGCATTCTACCGCACCTTTCTTACCACCACGACCTGAGGAGAATGAAAATTGGAGATGGATAGTTATGCGCAGTCAGAAAAAAAATACAAAATCTTTAGAAGCAACTTGTGTCCAGCTTCAGTTACCTTCACATTTGTCACAGATAACATTCTTCTGCAGTGCAAGTTTCCTTGTTGCACCATTGTACATATCTTCTAAACTTACTGACAACTGATGGACCACATTTTTGCCTGTAAAAGAAAACATGTATTTACTCAAAGTTTGAAAGCTTGGTCTCCATGCTCAAGTCACAATAAACCAAGTCTATGAGCTTTAACATCCTGTTTTAATATAGCTTTATCTTGTTCTGCTGGTATTAGTCAACAGCCCCTTACTATCCGATGTCAAATGAGGTAGCAACTTTAATGGCTTTGTCAGTAATGTGTCTTTCTTAGAATAAGCCAAACGCTAACAGAATTAAAAATATGTAGGACTCCAGACATCTAAGTTTTGTAACACATCACCTCAGATTTAATGAAGTGCTTGAACACGTCTCCTACAAGGAAGTCGGAAACGCTGCCTAGAGTCAGCAGAGTACTTTCTTCCTCTCACCAGGGGACTTTCTGGAAACCAAATTGAGTAATTAAATTTTTACACTCAGGAATTAATTAGAACTTTAGCTACTGCAGGCTTAATTTTGCAAAGGACACCAAGTTCTGGCTTACTAGGAACACTTTGAATACAATACTGTAACATTTTAATACAAACCCTTTTTTCTTCCCTTGGTCACCAGGTCTACACTAAGGAATGACGGGGTCAGTGCTGCTCTTAACCAGCTTAATTAACACTCGAGTCTTTCCCAGTGTGATTAATCTAGACTTTTAATTTCAGAGCAGTATTTTACTGCAGCTTCAACTCAATTCCACTGAGCAGGACAGTTTAACAAAAAGGCTTCACAGACTGTATTTGATTTGGCTATCTTAGGTAGACATATACACAAAATATATGCAATTAAAGACCAAATTCACATTTCGATACTACACTTACTGAAGCTTAGTTAAAAAGATCATTTTAAGGTACACTACTGTTCCGCTTCCTATTCAGCTTATTAGCAGCTGGGCTTACGCTCAGCTGAAGTCTTTCCAAACACGAAATCCGGTTAGCTATTAACATGAGACAATGCACAAGAGACCAAACTACCATCCCGTGAACCAAATGCCCTCCCCTGCCCGTTCCAGGCGTTAAGGGCTAGGGACGATGTTTTCTCCCATTTTCAGATCAAGCCTGTAACTTCACTTTAACGCTGTTCAAAGCCTTACATCTACGGCATTCTCCTCAGAGGCTTTGATCTTGTCTGCCACAGCGATCACGCTGTAAAGTCTGGGAAAGCGTGGGAAGACGGCACGTTACCTCGTCTCTCTCTCTGCATCCTCCCACCGCCGCCAAAGAACATATCGAATATGTCCATGGGCGACCCGAAGCCACCACCAGAGCCACCCTCTTTGATGGCCTGCTCGCCTCCTTTGTCATACAGGTCCCTTTTCTTCGGGTCGGACAGGACTTCGTAAGCTTGGGAAATCTGCTTGAACTGCGAGAGACATACATCGTGCCTCAGCGCCCGGGCCTTGGACCTTCGCCCCCAGGCGGCCCCCCCCCCC
>NW_009259102.1:5207134-5207386 GCF_000687185.1 Egretta garzetta | reverse complement strand
GCCCGCCCCCTCGCCCCCCGTGGCGGCCAGCCCCACAAGCTCCGTCCCGTCCCGCCCCGCCGCCGACCTTCTCGCCCTCATTGGGGTTCTTGTCAGGGTGGTACTTGAGCGCTAGTTTTCGGTAGGCCTTCTTCAGCTCCTCAGCGGAGGCGTTGGGCTTCACGCCCAGCACATCGTAGTAGGTAGTCTCCTTCACCATGGCGGAGGGCGGCCCCTGAGCAGCGGGCGGTCCCGCACCCCGCGCGCTCCCTA
>NW_009259102.1:5204875-5206440 GCF_000687185.1 Egretta garzetta | reverse complement strand
GGGGGGAGGGAGGGAGGGAGGGAAGGTTGCTTCCCAGCGGGGTAAGCTCACCGCGGAGCGGGGGGGAGGAGCCCTTAGCGCCGAGCTTGGCGGGGAGGGCGCGGGATCTTTGCTGTCCAGGGCCAAAGTGGTGTAAACCGGAGGGCCCGGTTTCGTAGCACGGTCCATCTGCAGGCTGTTGCTGGGTGAAACTGTCCCCCTCTCTCACCCTTTCTGTCTTCTGCTGCTTTCGTTGTTTTGGTGGGTGAGTTAAGCTCGCAGATCAACTCTCGATTCAGTGGGAAACCAATTGCTTTTTTTGTGGGTAGGCTTTTCTGTCAGGTGGAACTGTTGATCCGAGTGATTTTTCCCATATATGATCCATGCCCTTCCAACAGCAACTTGCTCTTAAAATTTGTGCCACTGTCAGTCCCATGCTTTGCTTGGACCTCAGGAATGTGAACCCAGTTAGCAGAAGTGACTCAGTTAATGAATGGGCTGGCAGCAGAATCTGCTGGACGCCGATCCACAGGAAGGTGACCCACTGGGAAGCTGTGTATTAGTAATGTACTGTTTTTTTTGCTCTATAGCACAGTGATGCATGTCTGCTGGCTTGTGGGGAAAGAAAAATGCAGTCAGCGAATGAAACTGCCACACTTGGAAGCAGTGGTAATTGGGCGTGGCCCAGAGACTGGGATAACGGATAAGAAGTGTTCACGGCAGCAAGGTAAGGTTTAGCTCAAATCCCGCTTTCTACATGCAGCAGCAACCAAACTTGTGAAGAAGGTGAGGTACACATACAGCACTCATGTTTATCAATAAACATTCTTCTGTTTGGCTAAATTACAGTGAAGCTAATGGACCAATGGTTTGGCCTAATTTGTAAGCCTGCTTTGAGCAGGGTCTAAATGGGAAATCACAGTTCTTCCTTGAAATCTAAGCAGGCTTTCCTTAGGCTTGCTTCTGCGGTCGCTGGCATAGAGTGTCCTTTCTTTGCATGGTCTGTAGTGTTGCCTGATTCTTGAAGTCACCAAGCTTTTTTTATAAGCACTTAATGGAGATCTCTAGGTCCTAAAAAATCAGAGGAGACACCTAATAGAAAGTTCACCTTCGTAAACCAAGGCATTGAACCTTAATGTGAGTTCCCAGGCCTGCAGTCATATTCCACCGCCTGCACTCTTGCCTTGCGAGTGGCACTTCATCTCCCTAGTCATCCACCTACTGATTTTTATTATGGCTTGTTATTTTATAGATGTGCTGGGAGAATATATAAAAGTATCTGTGATCTATTAAATACTCCCCTCTACATCTTCCCTGCCTTATTTTTCTTCCCTCTGGACCCAGTCGTGCTCCATGTCTTGTTGTCACAGAGGGCTGGTGAGAATTTTTTTTTGAAGACTTCCACAGATTTCACCTTTATTCTGATCGATGATAGGAAGTACTCAGGTGTGACTCAGTGTATGGGTTGGTTCCGTTTTACCTGTGGTCCTGGAAGGAGGATGAGGCAGAAGTATTCTTTGTGTACATTCACAGAGATCAGCTTCACCAGGTCACACGTCTTAAAATACAGGAGTTTTTTCTGCACG
>NW_009259102.1:5193213-5204859 GCF_000687185.1 Egretta garzetta | reverse complement strand
CTGGCCTTTTTACTTAGACTGTTTTGTGACACTTTGTTCTTTCTTTCCAGTCCAGTTAAAAGCAGACTGTAACAAGGGGTATGTCACAGTTAAGCAGGTATGTTTTTAAATGGGCATACAATATTTCTGCTACTTACTGGGCTGTTTGTTGTACTTAAACTCCACAAATGCTGCAGGTGATGATTCTGATCTGAATTGGGGTCTGAAGGGCCTGAAGCTGTTGTATGACCAAGGAGAGCACAAGCACAGCGAGTGGTCCTCGGAAGGGTTCTGTCCTTTTTTTTTTTTTTTTTTCTTTTTCTTTTTTTGTGCACCTCGATGGAAAGACTGCACTATTCCTTCCAGATACTTTCCAGTCTCAGACAGCCAGACTTGCAGTATCAGGGAATGCTGCTGTGAATCCTCAAACTGTTCTCCCAGGCACTACGTTTGGGAGATTTTGGGAGTTCTTCCCCTAAACATGCTGATCTGCCTCCCGAGCCTTAAACTTCTAAAGCTGAGGCAGCCCTTCATTTAAGGTCAAATTGGTTCTTGTGTTAATGGGACTGGGCAGTTGTGGAAGGTTTTTGTTCTGATGGTTGATCAAAAAGGTGTGGTCACCTTTGGGAAGGGATGGGATGTGAGACAGCACTGCAGGCATTCTTGTGTTGCTAACTGGATGGATGTAGGCCTAATCTCACATACTTATGAGGACCAGTATCCCTGAGATAATACGAAGGGAAAATTCTCTGGCTTCAGGTAGCTGGGGCATGTATGTGCATCTGCAGCATCAGCACGTGTGGACAACACGTCAACATGTTCCACCAACTGAGGGGTAATGTCTTCTGCCAAAACACCAGAGCTCAGTAAGCACAGGGACCCCACTGGCACCTGGTGAATCCGGCAAAGATCTCTCAGCTGATCTTCCGCAGAAGTCAGCCTTAGCTGCAATTTGAACACAGTATTACTGGAATCTCAGGGCTGGGAATAGTCTCTGTCGGTGGGTGCTAGCATGTTTTCACTGCCTCCTCTAGAGTTGCTTCCCAGGTGATTCGTGTGCAGCACAGTGATCAGTTGTTCAATAGTGTGTTGTCCTGGAGGATGTGAAGTGTACTTGAGTGAAACTGCAGAACTGTAGGCTGAAGAGATCCTGGCTGGAATCGGGCGGGTGCTTCATCACAGTGAATACCAAGTGATGAGAGGCACAGTACCATCTTGTGAAGCGGGCAGGTATCGCAGTGACAAAGGTAAAGAAACATTCTGTGACAGTTTATCAGTCACAGGAAAGAGCTGGTTTCCTGGAACTTGCTTCATGCATAAACGTTAGCCAAAAGCATTTTGCTGAAGTTGGAGACTCCTAATTTCCCTAGGGTCACCCTCATGATCAGGCAGAATCCGTCTATGAAGCAGTCATGTAGGTTGCCTGCACCACATTGTGTAATCAGTTAGGCCTGAAGCAGAGGAAAATGTATTGCTTTTCAGTTATCAGCTAAACTTCAGGTAACTTCTCAGGCTTAAAACCACTGTTTTGAGGGGAAAATTGTTTTAGAGTTGCATAGAGCTGTAAACTGATGCAATGAGAGAGGCAGGTAAAAATTTGACTTTGCTGCCCTCATTTTCTGCTAGAATAGGATAAATAATAGTTTTGTGGAAGTGTAAGGTGCAAAATGGAAAATAAAAGCATTAAAATACAGATAGGCTGGAATATGCTGAGATGGGCAGAGAGGTTTATCCTCTCTTCAAGGAACAGCTAATTGTCACCATGTTTGAACAGTCTTCTGTGGGCTGGAGAAAGGTTATCACATTTGGCTTGGGAAAGACAAAAAAGGTAGGAGCAAGGAGGTGATCCCTGTGTAGTGGACTCTTCTGGGGGCTCAGAGGGACACTTTTCCTGATTTTTTTTTTTGGTTTTTTTTTTTTTTTTGGCCTATGCAGGAGAGAGTGTGTTGCAAGTGTTAGCAGTGAGCTGTGCTTGGTGAGCCAGTGGTTGTGAGCCTGAACTCCTTTCTCTCTTGAAATGAAGCCAGAAGAGTGTGCTTGTGGATCTGAAGGCAAATGTGTTGATGGGGCAGCATGCGGTAGAAGCAGAAAACAAAATGTAGTAAATAGGAGAAGAAAGAGGAAGTAAAATAATTTAAAACCAGGAAAATTTCTGGGGATAATTGAACTGAAATAATTTGTTAGAACTACTGTTACTCTTCAGAAATAATTGTTACTAAGGCTTTAACAGTTGTTTAATAGGTTGTTAATTTTTTTGAGCAAAGTGTGGTGTAGGTCTTGCTGTAACTCTGTAGCCGGCTGCTGCGGAACTGTCCCACGGCCCTGCGGGTTGTGTGCTGACAGCTGTGGTCGCAAGACTGGACCATAGAGAGGATTCCCCAGTGTTGGGCTTCCCTGATCCTCCTGAGCCGGTTGGCGTGGGGAGGTGGTGCAGTGAATACAAAATGCATTTGCTTTCCAGAATAGTGATATTCCAAGACAATGGAGGGGTGGTGGACGATTCCAGTTACAACATCATTTGCTTTTTTTTTTTTAATTTTTCTCCCTACCAAAGATAGGAGTCAACCCAACTAGCATTGATCTCGTGAATATTGGCAAGGATGAAGAGGTGAAAATGAAGCCAGGCCAGATTCTGCATATTGTGAATAAACTTTACCCCTACACAGTGCAATTTGCTGAGGAGTCAGGGAAAACTGTTACGGAAGCAGAAGGGAAAATACAAACTGACAGGATGCCATGTGAGGACTCCTGCGAGGATGACGATGTAGAGCTTGTGCCCAGAAAAACAAGGAAGATGGAGGTGGTGGATAGACGAGGCAGTTCTGCAGATCCCAAGCTAAGTGATACCCCTGTATCTCCACATGAAGGAACTTCGAGCAAGAAGGCAAGCGTATTGGTATTAGTACCTGTGCTGTTTCTCCTGGGGCTGTCTTCATTGGGGCTTTGATCTTTTACTTTCGTGGGTACTACTGATGGGAAAGCGTCTCAGGTCAACACAGATCCTCAGAGCATTCGGAGCGTGTGAGCTGACATGCGCTGAGGCAAAGACATCACCCTGATAAAGTCACCTGGCACCCATTCTAACCTGAGCTGGGGGGTGGGTCTGTGTGAAGGGGCCTGCTTGTAGTGGGTGAGGATTTAATCTCTGGTCATGCTGCTGTTCCTGCTAGGACAGTCCACATGAGCTCAGTGTCGCTGGAGTCACACAAGGATACTGTGCTGGCTCGTGAGATGAAATCTACTGTGTTACAAAATAGAGCAGTGGTTATCTAAAAGCTTATGCACAGAGAAAGGAACAGCTTGACCCACTTTTTTTTTTTTTTTTTTAATTGCCTTTGTTTTTTTCCCCAACTGCTTTGGTCATTCTTTATGTTTACATTAATGAATGTTACTAGCCAGAATCTTTTGAATGGGAGTTTTTAGCTCTGCTGGCGTGGACAAAGTAAAAGACTGCCTAGTGCATCTGGAACTAAAACAGTGCAGTTGCTGGAGGAGAAGGCACAGAAATGAAACCCCTCAGGACAAAATTTCAGTCCCAGGTTGTTGAGTGTTGACTGACCACTTACTTCATTTGTGAACTCGGGCTAGTTACATTAGGGCCAGATTTGTGGTGGTATGAGCACTGTTTCTCTGTCAGCACTATAATAATGTTTCAACATCTTCCTCTGTAAGAATATGATGAATATCATTGTTGATAATGCCTGTAAAGTGATCTGAACAGATGAAACGTCTGTTTTGAAAAAAGTGCACTTGAGGCACCTTCTATGAGGTGTTCGGTAACCAAGTTAAGAGATACCTGCTGGTGTTGGCTTGATCTTCCTGTGCCTTTCCTGTTTTCTGTACGAGCCACTCCTTGCACAGTATCAAAAAATAAATACACCTGAGTAGGGCCACACATTGCAACCACTTCCTTGTTCTGTGCAGAGAAGCGTGTGATAGGACAGTTAATGGAGATCCTTGTACCTTCTTTGGCCTTTGTGATCTGTGAAGCAGAAGGTCTTTTAGTAAAATAATCTGTCATCAACAGTAATCAACTGTGCCATAACTATGTGCAAATTATTAAATTCAAACAAATCTAGAGCTCTCTGTTGTTATGTTTCCAACATTTGAAAGACTTAACTTCTAACTTTTAACAGTATTTTGTTAAAAGTTTTCAAAAGTAGCTTTGTGGGGGCAGTTGAAGCAGGTGTGTTGGCATTTATAGAAAGGAAATAATTCAGCTGTCATTCAGCTGTTATTTTACTGTTGTGTACTAATGACAGTATTTAACCAAGTACTTTAAAACATACTTATTTGGTTTCTTAATTCTCTTACACATTATTTTTTCCTTCTGTGCTTTAGGAACATTTAGGACACTGGAGTCAGGGTCTAAAGAGCTCCATGCAAGATCCAAAAATGCAGGTGAGAGCTGTACGCTTGTACTTTACTGTAGTTCCTGTCTAACAAGAGTTAAATGGGCTTGCTTTCTTCCCTCCGCAGTTTACTTTAATGATCTGATTAACCAGTGGAGTAGTGCATAAGGGCCAAATTGTACTTGCATCTCTCTCTGTGGTAGCATTAATTTGGGAGTCTCTACTGATTTTGCAGAATGTCATTATCTTAATTATCTTTGAGCTCTCTGCACTATCAAATTTGGCCAACAGATTTCAAAAAGGTTGTTGTGAGAGCAGGCAAGCAGTGCCGTTGCTTTGTTTCTTCAGGGAAACCACCTAAAATGGTGGCATGGCTTGAAGCTGAGCCAGTAGTGGAGGTTCCTGTTTTCCGCCAGTCAGCTCTACCTTGTTTCCAAGCATGGTGCAGTTTCCTGGTTTCCTGCAAACTTAACTACAGTGCCTTTGTGCCAGCTGACGGGATGTGACCCCTGGCTCCTCCTCCACTCACTTTCTTTGTGCCAACAGGAATTTCCTGGGTGACTTCTTTTAACCTTCTGCAGGTGCTCTAGGTGCACCTCCCTCCCTCTGCTTCCCTGCAGCTGCATAATGGTTTTCCTCGAGCTGCTTTGTTGTTGTCTCCCGCCTGCTTTTTTGGGAGGTCAGACTCAAGACACAGAAGTCTGACAAATGTCTTTTGTGGCTGCAGCATATACACGCTTTCTCATTACTGTATTCTGAGAGAGCACTGAGATGATCTCCCCTATCCATGTATAGAACCTACTTTCATTTTATTTTTAAGTTATGGCAAATATGTAGACAACACCTTCTCAAAACCAAGCTTTTTAGCTCAACTCCAAGATAGGAAGAATGCTCTCCATCAATATTCCACTGTCTGGCAGGGTGAGGCCTGAAGTTTGGGTCCATTTAGCTTGGGTTTTGGCTGGCTGACTGCTGCATGGACATCTTAATGTTAGAGATGTGGTTTTGCCTTTGTACTTCTCAGCAAGAGTATGTGTTCAGGAGGCTGGGTATCACAGACACCTGCGATACTTGGTTCTTCAATTCACTGAATCATTTCAGTTGGAAAAGACCTTTGGGGTCACCCAGTCTGACCAAGCCCTTGTCCATGTGAATGGAGATGATCTCCAAGGGTGAATATCCCACAGCCTTGCTGGGCTGCTTCAGGTGATGATCACACTCAGGCTGAAAATAATTTACTTGGTAACTAATGAGAAGGTCCCTATTTCTTGATTATTTTTTTTTTTTTAAATTCAAGTCTAAAGTGTTGAACTGGGTAGAGTTGTAGGAGAACTGAATGCTCATTCTCCTGGAAATGCCAGCGGTTTCAAATTAGTCTTTTGATGGGGAATGATAAAGCTATTGAAATACTTGGCTTACTTTTTAAACGTGAAGCTTGACCTTCATCACTTAAGTGCTATTTCATATAGCCCTTACCAATGCTATATGAAAGACAGTGCTTTCTTGACCCGAAAGACAAGCTGGTTGTAAAACTGTTCTTTGAGTGTTGCAACACAGATAACTGTTTGTGACTTAGTGTTAACTTCATTTGTTGTGGTTCCAAACTAAATACACAAACAATATGACTCCTATCTTTGCTTTTTAATGAAATATTAAAGAAATGGAAATATTTATTTCTTCTGAAAAAACTTGATCGTGATCCCATTCCTACCGCTTGCATATGCAGACACACTAGTACATGTATATAAAAAAATATGGCGGCATCAACAAGTCTTGCTGCTGGAAGAATCAGTCCTATGATTTGTGTGCTGATAAAATTTTAATCTTCCTTCCTGTAGAGCAAGACTGATCAGCCCTGTATATAAACATACGAGAATAATTAGCAAAGATGACAAAGACATCATCCATCTCTCACCAACAGACACGCTGCTAAGAGACCAGAGACACAGCACACAGTTTCTCTTTCAGAACCTGATAGATTTTTATTGCAGGGGCAGGTTGTCCCCTGGGCCTCTGCATGTGCTTTGCTACTGTTTCTGTGCATCAAATTGTTGCAGAAGGCAAAAAAATAAAAATGAGAAAAAGGGCATGACAGATAGGAGACTGTTCTCCTTGTTTTGAGTGATCTTACAAAGTAGCACGCTGGGTAGCACAAACTGAAATAGTTTGGACTTCAATGTTTTTGTCTTTGTAATGCCGGTGGAGGTCTGCAGTGCTGAGCACCTCAGAGACTTGGGTTTTGCTGCAGAAATCTGCAAAGGATGAGGCAGTCCAGTGCATTTCTACGTGTTCCATATTGAGCACAGTGCCGTGATTTTTGTTTCAGAGACTGCAAAGGTTGAACATAACCTGGTGGAAGTAGTTTCCTAGACCTCGCTGGTGTCGATGAGTCCAGGTGATTTTCAAGACAGTTCGTCTGCACCTGTAGCAAGGGTTAACTTACTGCTCTGTAGGAATAGAAAGCTTTTTCCTTAAAGTATATAAAGAAGGGTGCTAGAACATCTCTCTGTAGCTTTCCGCTGTGTGGTATGGAATCATAGAATCATAGAATGTTTAGGGTTGGAAGGGACCACCAGTGGTCATCTAGTCCAACCCCCCTGCAGTGAGCAGGGACACTGCCAACTAGATCAGATTGCTCAGGGCCCCATCCAACCTGGCCTTGAATGTTTCCAGGGATGGGGCCTCCACTACCTCTCTGGGCAACCTGTTCCAGTGTTTTACCACTCTCATTGTAAAAAATTTCTTCCTTACCTCTAGCCTGAACCTACCCTGTTCTAGTTTAAAACCATTTCCCCTTGTCCTAACACAGCTGGCCCTATGAGGAAGAGGGCGCATATCCTGGACCAGCTTTGTTCCAGCAGAAGTCCTCCTTGAAGCGGAATGCTCTGTTGCTTGATATTTCTCCCCATCCAGTAATGTTTCCTGGCTTTTTCCCTGGCGGTCCCAGTTGCACTGGCAACACATAACGTGTGCTAAGATGTTTAACTTTCAATCAGTAAATAATCTAGTTACTTGTTTTGCAAGGTTTACAAAGATGAAAAGACTGTAGTCATCAAGGATAAATATCCCAAGGCACGTTACCACTGGCTTATCTTACCGTGGGACCCCATTTCAAGCCTGAAGTCAGTCACCAGGGACCATCTTGAACTCCTGGAACATATGCATGCAGTTGGGCAGAAAATGATCAAACAGTGTCCTGCCAGAGAGAATCTGGAGTTCAGACTGGGTTACCATGCTATCCCCAGCATGAGGTAAGACCTAGATGAGTCATCAGGTGGAGACCCTGTTCTTCTGGTTATACAGATTTGGGGCTAAATCTGTGATCTGGCATTGCTAAGAACAACTTGTCCTCTTAAACACTACAAACAGTTTGGTGTCTGAGTCCTTTGGGTGCAGCTGTGCATGCACTGCTGCATACACTCTGGTGGGCTCCGCAGGCGGCGTGGGTCCAGTAGGAGCTGCCTGTTGGGTTCCCCTGGCAGGGTCTGTAGCTGGGGCTGTGGTACGCCTGTGGTGTGGTCCCAGCAACAGAGGTGGCACTGCCGGTGGCCAAGTGCTAGGGACATCTGGGGTCAGAGTGTGACTCTTAAGCCTATCAAGTCCTGCCCGCTATTGAGCAAGAATTTGAATCTTGTGTGTCAGTAAGTCCAGATGTTACAGTGTCCAAATGCTTGCAGATACTGCACTCAGTGTTCCTAAGTTGTTCTTGGATGAAGCATTGAGTCACTGATCAAGTCCCATTCAGGTACTCGACAAAAGTTTAAACCTTTGATTTGTTAAAGCCACTGTCTCTGCCTGTTTGGAAACTAGCAGGAATATAGACTGTAGTTAGGGGCCAGTGGTCGCAGACTAGCGACCTTAACTGTTCATGTGAAACGCATGGCATGGGACAGTGCTTCCAGAACAGACTGGGTTTCTGCTGCCGCAGGACTGTGGGTCAAACATGGTCAAAACTGACCCCCTGTAAGGCTGACGGTCCAACTCCACTGAATCATGTTTGCAGCTGATACTACTGCAAAGGAACTTCAGGCATTAACATTATTCTTCTCTCTTATCTACATAATGTATTTGTTTCAGTCAGCTGCATTTGCATGTAATCAGCCAGGATTTTGATTCTCCAGCCCTGAAAACCAAAAAGCACTGGAACTCTTTTACTACAGACTACTTCTTAAACTCTGAAGGTAATGGTGAGAAAATGTATTTCATAACATGTAATCCTGCTTGTGGGTTCTGGCTTTGGGCTTTTTTTCAAACAAATGAGTAAGCCATAAATTCTGTTGCAATAAGTGAATGGGTTTATGTCATTTCAGATATCGGGGAATAGCACTAAGTAAAAGTCAACTGCATTTTGTGACTGGTTTAAATTAGAATGTGGTGACGATGTGCTGTCCCTGCGAAGCAGTGTGCAGATTCTGCAGTGTTGTGCGTTTCACGATGCCACATGGTCCCAATACCTCCTGCCTCTTTTTTTTCAGATGTGATAGAGATGGTAAGAAGCAAGGGAAAAGTGACGGTGAAGGATCATGTCTCTGAACTTCTCAAACTGCCCCTCAGATGCCATTGTTGCAAACAACAGCTGTCCACTATCCCACAGTTAAAGGAACATCTCAGGAAACATTGGCCAAGATGACGTTGCAAAAATTTGTCTTACAACTGGTCGTCAGATTTCAGGCTATGACAAAGACCTCGAAGCGTTAGTGGACATGTATGTGGTTTGGTAACTGGAATGACAAATGTAGCATGGGAAAAAGTAGCCTGGAAACAGCAGCATACTAACTTTGTAATAGCTTAGACAAAAAAAAGAGCCCAACGTAAAATAAAGTGACTTCTGAAGCTGAAGGTGTGTTTGCAGCTTTGTTGTGGTACTGCCACGCTAATCTGTATGTGAACCAAAGTCTGGAAGAGGTGTTGTGTTTGGATGAAAGGATTCAGAGGTTGAGGCATTGAGCCCAGATCTAGGTTTCTACTGAGAAGGCAAAGAAACAAAAATGATTTAGACATCTTTCTCTTGATGTCTTCTGCCTATCACTGAAGGTTCCCTTCAGTGGTGATGTTGCAGAGGCTGGCGTGGCTGACAGCAGACCTGTCCAAGGAATGTACAAGGCAGGAGCATCAGCTACAGTGTCCCTGCTTTGCTGGGCCACAACAGGGCCTGAAGGTTTTGGAGCTGCTGAACTTACCCTCAGCTGCCGAGCAGCACTAAGAGGGGCAGCCTATCTCTTTTCATGTGCAAGGATGTATTCCATCATTTATATATAAAAATACATGTATAATACGCAATGTCCAGCGTTACTGCTCCCCACAGTAATAAACTGTCGAGGTTTGCAGTAGCTCAGCTGTATATGCTGAGGTTGGTACAGAAACCATGTGGTTTAATGCTGCCCTGTTTCTCCGCATCAGGATTTTGGTGAGCCTCTATCGTTTGATTGTCATCAACGTGTGAGCTCCCAGAGAGGGAGCAGGGAAGTAGGAATAAGAATCTCTTTTCTGGGTCCAGAACTGGTTTGTAGGGTTCAATTTCATTCCAAACCCAGCTTTGACGTGTTAAGTAAGTGAGATGCCCTCTGGCTGAAATGGGTTTCAGTAAAAGAGCACACAGAGCTTTTGTTATACGCAGGAAATGCTATTCGCAACTCTTGATGATGTGTTCTGAGGGGAGAGGGTGTCCTCTTTTTTCGTGCCCCTGCGCAGCAGTGCGTTGTTACACACGCTCTCATGGGTCAGAGAGTGACCCGTTGCTGCTGGAAAAGAACAAAGACGTTCCTGTAGCGGAATGGGGACAGTAAGGGCGAGGGGTTGGCTGTGGCCTGATTTCAAACACTAGCCACACAAAGGGAAGCTGCACTGCTCCACAGTTAAAGGCGCTGTTTATGCCTCACGGCCCGTCACATCTGGGTGGGTGGCACGGTTTTTAGTACCTCTCAGAGCAGGTCAAAGCGAAGTGCAGAGTCCTGCCATCCATCTGTACAGGAATGGTGCACGGCTGTCTTCAAGTCAGGATCATCACCCTTGCAGGCAGAGCACTGGTTTCTGAGGGGCAAGCCTGCGTATGATGTCATAAGTCTGTGGCATCAGTAGAACTGCTGCCACCAGGGCTCCAGGCAGCACCTGCTGCTTGTGCTGACCCCAGGTGGAGAGATGGCCGGGCAGTGCTGCCAAGAACCGTGTCCCACGCTCGCTGTATGAAGTCACAGCTGCACAGGAAAGGTCTGCAAGAATGGCAGCGGCAGACGCGAGCCCTTGGAGGACTGTAAGGGACGGGCACGTGTCCGCAACCAAGGGTAGCCTCAAGGCTGTGAAGGAAACTAGAGCAGTAGTCGTAGACATTGGCACATGTTACTTCAAGTGTGGCTTTGCAGGGGACCCATGGCCTTCCTGCATTGTTTCATCTACAGTAGGTAAGCCCATGCGGGAGGATGGGAGCAGTCAAAAAGAAACCTTTGTTGGAAGAGCACTTCAGAACAGCTGCGTACCCTTAACACTCATCAACCCGGTAAGACATGGCACAGTGGTGGACTGGAACTGTGTCCAAGACACTTTGGAGTGTATTTTCCAGAAAGAGATGAAGATTCAGCCAGAGGACCATGCTGTTCTGGTGTCAGTGCCTCCCCTGTGTTCCATCACTGACAAGAAGAGATATGCCGAGATGATGTTTGAAGGGCTTCACATGCCTGCCATCCACGTTGCCTACCAGTCCTGTTTATCCATGTACTCCTATGGAAAAACCTCAGCTCTTGTGGTGGAAATTGGCCATGGTGCTTCCCACGTGGTTCCCATCTACGAAGGTTACGTTCTGCGTAGCATTACTGGGAGAGTAGATTATGCTGGCTTGGACATCACACGTTACCTCATGAAGTTACTAAATGAGTCTGGAAACACATTCACAGAATACCAGCTAAATGTTGTACAAGCCCTCAAAGAGAAGTGTTGTTACACTTCCCTGGACCTTACCCAGGACTTGAGTTTGCCTGTTCAGAAACAACAAATGGATTACGAACTGCCAGACGGACACCTCGTCACTGTAGGCAAGGAGAGATTCCTTTGTGCTGAAGCGCTCTTCAAACCAGCCTTAATTGGCTCACAGCAGCCGGGGCTTTCGCAGCTGACGCTCACCTGCCTTGAGAAGTGCGATGCTGACACCCGCAAAAAAATGGTGGCGAACGTCCTGCTGTGCGGGGGCAGCACTATGATGCAGGGCTTTGCCGACCGCTTCCAGAGGGAACTAGCCAGTATGTGCCCCAGTGACCACCTCATCACAGCCGCATCCCCTCAAAGAATGTCTTCTGTCTGGATTGGTGGGTCTATTCTGGCCTCG
>NW_009259102.1:5159003-5192878 GCF_000687185.1 Egretta garzetta | reverse complement strand
CAGGATCTCTGGGTTTACCGGAGTGAATACGAAGAATGTGGTGCTTCCTGCATTTTTAAGAAATGCTTCTGATGAAGACGCCATGTCCCTTAGAAATACCAGTGCTGGCAAAGGGTAACTGAATCAATTCAGGAGCACCTCCCTTCCACCCCTTGCTGTAATTAAAAGATTTCTGCTGGAGCTGTATTATTTTGTGACACTGTATGCTTGAAATAGTTTTTTTTTTCTTTTGTAGTTTGTATTTAATGAAGCCAGACAGCAGAGAGGTGACTGAGTTCTACTCTAATGAGAGAATCAGGCTTCCATACAGCCATGTTTGCTCAGAAACTGGGACATTTCTTAAGGTAACTCCGTATTTCTGCATTAATTCAATTCCCGGTAACTGCATCTGTTTGTAAGAGTTTCCACAGAACTCAGAAGAGCAAATTCAACCTGTCTGTGAAGACAGCAGCTAAGGCAGAATGGATTTCAAGATGCCATGCATCACTAAGAAAGCCAAAGAGCATGCTAGTAGGAATCAAAGGGAAGCAGGCTCCTGGCTTATATATACATACATTAAAGCGTTAAAGGAGCAGCTGCATTTCAGCACAAGCATGAATCCTCAGTAAGCCAGCAGGTATGAGGTTAGATCAGTTTCCAGCTGAAAGAGCTCTGCAATAGCGCACAGTGTAATCAGGGTACAGCAGCCTTAGCTGATCTTTAAACTCAGATAATTAGGGTAGTATTGCCCAGCTGTGTGTGACTCCACCCACCCCCCCCTAGCTTTTATTCATATTTTCCTCTACCCAGGAACTCTCTAGATTTCAGGACAGTAACAGCTGTTGGCACTGCAGGGCTCACTCTGATGCAACAAAGCGATTCTGATGAAAATCTGGTATTACCAACATCCAGCTTCAACGGAGAAAACACACATAATTTTTTGTTTAGCAACTACAGCAATTTGCTATTGGCGCAGACTTATTGGTAAGATCTCTAAACCAGACTGAACACCTTAAAATGTGACCTGTCATCATGGCAGGTACTGTCCACAGAGGGAGTGATGGTAGAGAAAACAGCCTGTCCAACACCGGTGGGGTTGCTTCACCCAGAAGGGAGGAAACAGTGGTGGGAGATGTTGGATTCAACCAGCAGCACTCAGAGCTGCGCACCCTCTTACTCCCCAGTGTCACAAACCACCTCCGCAGTGGGACGTGAGCGGCTGTCCCTGTTAGCGTGAGGCCATGCAGGTCACAGTCACAGTCGCATCAGGTGGAGGGACCCTTCACTCCTACACCCCTAAGAACAGTGTATCAGAAACGCCAGGACAACAATGGTTTCTGTAAAGATGTAATGAAATTATATGAAAAGTTACAGTTCAGCGTCCACTGGGATTCCCTGGCTTTTAGTTACTGGAGGAGATGCAGTTTCCACTGGAGATTTTTATTGAGTTTTGGTGGAATAAGCAATTCTGGATCTGAAAGGCAAACAGGACAAGCGTCAGAATGGAGGGTAACAGCAACATGGTTACTTCAGGAGCTGCCAACTACTTAGTTTACTTTTCTCTACATCAAAGGACACTGAGAAGCCTCGGACACACAGCATTTCCCTTTAGTGACTGATCAGCAGCCTGCACAGAAGAGTGCCCCCAGCAGAACTGCTTGCAGAAATTAATCTCTGGGGCAAATCAAGTCCCCTCTCCATTAAGTGTTATCCTTCAGAATGAGGAGGCAACAGTCAAGCAGAACTCCATTCATTCACCATCAATGGGGACATCATACACAACAGCCAGCTGGCTCTGTTAAGTGCGAATAAGAGGCACAAGGTTTTCTCTGGAGCCAGCCCTGGCAAGTGGCAACAGGCAGGTTGCATCTAGAGGTTTATTAGGGGACTTCTCCAGGCAATTCCAGGACTGGTAGGGGAAGAGACTGTAGGACTAGCAGGGAAGAGGGAAGACAGGGGAGTGGGACCAGCCCTTGCTAGGTCTCTCAGCCCTAAGTCTCTATCAGTTGCAAGGACTTCGAGATGGGAAAAGCACCACCACAGACTGTAGCCTGGCCTGGCCAAGAGCCTGGCCTGGCTGCCAAAGCCAGATAGAAAAATTCAGTGGGTAAGTTACAAGCAGAATGGTCTAACGCATCCCTTAAGAAATCAGACTTCCAATTCCCTCACAACAGAGAGACATTACACACAGAGGAAGCCAGGAGCACAATCCAGACAGTAGTCTTAGGACAGGACTTCAGAGCAAATAAAACCTTATTAAGAAGGCTGCTCACCTGCCACAATGTGGGAGGGTACACCATGAAGGAAAGCAAGAAAACTCCTACAACTGAGTAAGTGCTACAACTGTTGGCAGGTAGCAATGCCTGGAAAGCCTCAAAGCCCACCGACCTCACTGATGTTTCACACCCACACCTAACTCAGATCCCCAACTAACCTTGTACAACAGGAGTCACCATCCTCTTCTGCTGATAGGCAGCCATAATGCTGTTTGCAGTTGAATTGGGTCCCAGGACCTGTATGAAGAAGCAATACCCATGTTCCAGCCTGCACAAAGCAAGGCTAAGAGCAGGGATACCTACAAAGAAAACTTTGCTGTCAGTCACCAAAAGCAGAAGCAGCTACCTGCAGGAGACCCTCACAGTATGAAGTGATCATGAATATGTGATCAAAGCCCAGTCTCAGAAAAGTTAACACAGAGGCAGAGAGAACTGCTTTCGGACAGCTTCTCAGGACACAGCACCTACCTCTTCACAGCACTGTAAGTGTCATGACTTGGCAGGACTACTTTCATTACACTGCCAGCAATATTTAAAGTTCGTTTGAGAGACTCTGCTCCCTGTCATATAGAATAATTTTAATCTGTCCTCTGTTCAGCCTGGAGAAGAGAAGGCTGCGGGGAGACCTGATTGTGGCCTTTCACTACTTAAAGGGAGCCTATAGGAAAGATGGGAACAATCTTTTTAGTAGGGCCAGCTGTGACAGGACAAGGGGTAATGGTTTTAAACTAAACCAGGTTTAGACTGGGTATAAGGAAGAAATTCTTTACAAGGAGGGTGGTGAAACAGTGGAATGGGTTGCCCAGAGAAGTAGTGGAGGCCCCATCCCTGGAAACATTCAAGGCCAGGTTGGATGGGGCTCTGAGCAACCTGATCTAGTTAGTGGTGTCCCTGCTCACTGCAGGGGGGTTGGACTAGATGACCTCTAGGGGTCCCTTCCAACCCAAAACATTCTATGATTCTAAAGTCTTGCTAATCAGTAGTTAGGGAGAAGATTACTTGGGACTATCTTGTGTTCATCATGAACACTCAGAAACTACTTACTAAAGACTTTTACTTTGGAAGGGAACTACGTGCAGTCCTCATGATTTCCTTATTCTGCATTAAGCTGAAGCTTAGAAGCCTGACATAAACCTTCTTTTTGCAATATATTCCTTATGACATACCGATTCAGACTAAATCGACCAGTCTGGTAGCTTTTCACTTCACAACAGCAGGTCAGACAACCACTACTCCAGAACATAAAAGCTATTCTAACATCAGGCCTAACAAAGAGAACAGTGTTCCTATGTTCTACAAATTGCTTAAGATAGAGCTTATGAAAAGAAGTCACCAGTAGGACAAGGTAACGCAAGCCTTATGAGACCTCATCATGTCCAGCGTGGCATTCAGCTCAAGGGACACAGCAGGCTATACCTGTTGTACACATCTAGAGTATACTGGCTTGGCAGGTACTGCACAGAATATCTATCTGACCTCTACAGAAAAAAAGCAGATCTGGAAAGCCAGGGAAGGATTCTGGACTCTGCTGGAGAATGCAAAATGCTGCTAAATGCTTGGTATGACATAGCAGGTGTGATGGGTATTGCGGATGAGCACAGACCGGGTTGACAGAGCTCTGCTGCAGGTCTGGAGTCCAGATGTCTGGGATCGAGGTCTCCATCAACTGCAAAACCTCTTCCAGGACTCGCTGCAGTGCCCCAGCTTGCTCATCATAACCAAACAGCACAAGCTGCTTCAGAAGGATGTGTGTGTCTCCTGCAGGAGGGAACAGAAGCACAAGCAATAGCAATTAACATGGATATGCTAAATAAACAGCTGTATTTATCTGGTATATGGGCACAGGAAGGGGAGCAGCAAATCAGAACTGGTTCTGTCCCTACCCAGCCCCTACAGTGCCTGAGTACAAATGTGAGACAAATCTGTCACGGCACTGACAAGGCCTCACTCTTCTGCTCCCAAAATTCAAATGTGGACAGCTCACAATATTACATGTTCTTCCAGGCACAGAGGCAGATGAACTAAATCAAGGTCCAACACAGGCAGTCTTATGGACCAGACAGCTTCTCTCCCCAGCATACCCTTTAGGAACAACTGGGGGTACACTGCCTCAGCTGCAGAGTGGATTAAGATCATCAAGTGTCCTACCCTTCACAGTCTCAACAGCACGAACACTTTCTCCCAGGGCTTCCAAAAGGGCCATATCTTCAAAAGGACTCCCCTTCTTCAAGCTGTATCTCTTGCGCTCAGCCTTGCGTCGGTTCTTTGAGGATCGGCTGAAAAGGAAGATGCTTAATTATAGTGCGTGCAACAGGATTAGCTGTAAGGGCAAGTTCGAAGGAACATCAACAGTGTGCATGAAGCTTGTTACTCAGGCCCTTACTCTTTTCAGTGAGAGGGGACTGCATTGTAAGCTTATGTATCTCTGTGTCAATGTTTTCAATACTATTCATCCAATATCCTTTGTGGTCTGAAACACAAGTCGGTAGTTGGGCTGTTCCTCTAGTACAAAAAGGACTGCTTTGTGTTCCAGCAAGGTTAAAGCATTGCTCTAAGCACAAACTAGGGTAAATTGTTTGGCAGCAGTCACTATCAGGCAAAGCTGAGCTCCACTTAAAACAAATTGGCGCCAGGGTCTGTGCTTGCCTGTGCACATTTTCATTTCTGCTATCTCCACAAACTGTGCACTAATACAACTCAGGTCCTGCTCATTATCACAGGAAAGCAACTTCTAATCATAGGCCAGTATTAGTTGCATAGTGTCCCTAAATGATCAGCAGACTCTGACACAGGTATGTTGAACACTAAGGTTGCATCCTCTTCCTCTTTGCATCTCGGCCACAGAAAGTGACCTAAAAAGTCCATGTTTTTCCCACAACTGTGTTTTCCCACGATTCAGCTAGGGAATTCAGAAGCAGTCCCACAGACTACACTGGCCTCTGACACACCCCACCCCACCCCACCCTGCAGCTCACATTCTTAATAGCACTCAAAAGCAACACAGACGCCCACTGTGGGAAGACCTTGGTATGAGATTTAGTAGCAATCCCCACCCATCAAGTGCAAAACATAGGACAAAGAGCACAAGCCATGCGCACAAGCTGTTAGTGTTTGAGGAGCTCTTCCCACATTCTGTCTCAAGCTTCCTACAGCCAGCTATTCTGGCAACATCCCCGACACCCATAGAGCCAGCTCCTGCCCAGAGTCTGTGTTCACAGCTCCTCTGCTGGGCACTCAGCTCCTGCTGCACTAGTAGCTTCTGGCATTTTCTGCTCTCTCCCTCCCAGTAAGAGTTAAAATAACCATGAAACGCCTGTAATTAAAGCAGCTTCAAGGCACACACTGCTGTGAGGAGGAGCACGCCAAGCATGAGCAAGCTACCCTCCCAAATGCTGATGCCACGGCAGCCACTACCTAATTTGGAGGCAGATACCTACGCTGATATTCTTGAGTTGCTGTGTGAGTATTTGCTGTTCATGTCGCTGGCTGTCATAACACTGCTGGTTTCAGAAAAAAGATCCAATTCTGGGCAATTTGGCATTTCATAATCTGCAAAACATGTTAACAGCTGTCACAGTATGGGAAAAGGTCATAGTTATTCCAGGCTTTCTCCCTGGGTAATCTATGTAGCTTGCTGGAGAAGCAGCCTGGGCAGATTCATTCTACCTGTTGGTGTTTCAGAGCCTTACGGCTCTCAACCCCACTCAGCCAGTGCATGAGAACAAACAGCAATTGTGAGAAGAATGCAGTTCCTCTGCCTTGGTGGGGGTTGCAACATTAAACAGCACAATCAGTGGGATGACAATCTCAATGCAGCAAATCTGGACCAGGACAAATCATTCTGCTTTCAGAAAACTTCCCTGAGCCTGCGTGAGCTGGCAGGTGATTATGCCTAGTAGGTACTCAGCACAGAGGACATGCTGAGCACTGTCTGATCCAGCCAAGCTGGTACTGTGGAGACAATGCTGTGTCATTCTGAAGAGCTTTCAGGTGCATTTTGATCCCATGAAAGTTGTGACACAGATAGCACTGAAAAGAAAGCTTTCTTTATAGAATGAGCAAGGCCAAACAATCACAGTCCAAGTATGGTGTGAGGAGGGGGTGAGAAGAATGGTGTTCTACTGTTGTAAATACCACTGGAGCTAGGAGAGCGCACAGCTGAATCAGGGCAAATGGAAACTGCAAAGGAAAAGATGATCACAGTTAATTATGCAGAAGAAAGTCATATGCATTTCAATACCAACCCTGCAGGCTCTCACAAGCCTTTTCCTTCAGCTCTCGGACCACTTGCAGGCGACTTTTATGGCAAAGAAATGCTGTCTTCTGAGAATCTAGGAAGATCAGCTGACTTTTCTGAGCTGCTCAATAAGAAAATCAGAACATGAACATTAGTGCAAAAGAACCAGAAAAGCATTTTTTACGTAAGAAGTCTGAAGGAGCACAGACCTTCAACAAGCTCAGAAGTCAGGTGCAAAGCACACAAAAGGACTCAAATGGAAGGAAATTCAAAGCTTATAATACAGGAGCCCACCAAAGACGCACCTGGATATAGACTAAATTAACCTGCCAGACAAGCATTTTCTAGAACAAGAGTCTGTTTCTATACAGGAAGAGCAGAAAGCTCTGTAGCCAAATCTCTTTACAGGTCTTTAGGTTCAAATTAAAGAAAAAAGGTTCCCTCACCTCAAAAAGCTTACCGCTTAAAAAGGAAAAACCACTAATACTAACCAAGCATCCTTCCTGGATGGCAGGGAGAACACAGCTATCAAACTGTATTTTTCAAAAACTACTCATAAAAGCTTGTGTTGACAACCAACCATTTTCTTCATCCATAGCTCTGCTGCCACTTGTGTTCTGGAACAAGGCCTGTCCTGCTTGTTCATGGACATGCAGATACAGACCCCTTTGCAGTCTGTGACTGTGAAGTCTGGAAAAGCTCAAAAAGAGCTTGACTAAGCTAAAATGAGGCCATAATACTGCAGGGCTTCAAGCTGCATTGAGCAGAGCCAATGCAGCTAACTGGGCAGCATCAGTTAGGCAGAATCAGAGCATCATTCTGCACAGCTTCCAGTAATGGAGTGCTGTGACTTCCCACAGACCCAGTAAAGACCTTCTTCAGACTCTATAATACAGAGAAGTCTCAGATTCTCACGTAGATTCACCTTCCAGAATAGCAGGTTTGAAGTTGGTCTCCAAGATATCCAGTCTACCATACTTGTGAATCTGGATCAGGGAAGCGAAACAAGGTGTTATTTAAGGATCTAACCCAGTTCCCATCCCTCTGTTCTTGCACTCTAAAGATATATTTCCACTCTGATTCTTGTGCTCTGTCTTACCAGCCTTAAAGCCTCTTCCCAGAGAGCCCCTTCTAAGAGCAGGAGAACAGCCTCTTCACAGTCCTAGAAGGAAAGAGCAACCATGTACTGCTACCAGTGCTAGTAATGCACATTCAGGTAGCACCTATTCAGATGCACATTTCTACATAAGAGTATCACAGTCAGGACAGAAAAACACTCCTGTGCCAGGTACTTTGAAATGCTGACATAAAAAAAAACCCCAAACCATGTCACTTCTCCCAAGCTGAGGGGAAATCTCTGGAACTCTGTCTTCCTTACTCCAGCCTTCATACTTCAGCTCTCCTAAACAAAAGCTTTTTGCACCAAAGCAGAAGCAGCTTCATGAGTGGAAAAACCCAGAGATGCAACATTCATCCCCACCTTGCTCACTGCATCACCTGGACCTGCTCTGCCCTCCCCAAGAGAGCCCATGGCACAGACTGTTTTGCTGTCAGCATGCAAGGAGTCACATGTGGCCCAGGAGAACAGAGAAAACACAGATGGTGTATCTCTCTGACATAGGGTATTACTGAGGCACAGACAGGAGGATCATTTTTAGCAGGGCTGGTTGTGACAGGACAAGGGGTAATGGTCCTAAACTAAAACAGGGTAGGTTTAGACTGGATACAAGGAAGAAATTCTTTATAATGAGGGTGGTGAAACACTGGAAGGGGTTGCCCAGCGAGGTAGTGGAGGCCCCATCCCTGGAAACATTCAAGACCAGGTTGGATGGGGCTCTGAGCAACCTGATCTAGTTAGCGGTGTCCCTGCTCACTGCAAGAGGGTTGGGCTAGATGACCTCTAAAGGTCCCTTCCAACCCAAACCATTTTACGATTCTATGATTACATTACCTGAGTGTATTGTTCCAGAAGTATGGCTGCCTCTGCATGCTTTCGCTGTTCAGCTAGTTTTCCTACAAGAAAAGGTGGAGTTCAGCTTTTCAGAAGCAGCTGGATTTTGTGCCATAAAACTACAAAGCAGGGGAAAATCCCACTCACTGAGGCACTCTGTACCCAATCACACACTTACTCAATCTGCTTGGCAAAAAGAAGGTCTGTCTGATGCCAAGAATTCATTAACTTGCAACATCATCAGCCAGCTGCTTGTGAAATTGCTGGTGCATGTCCCTCAAGGCCAGCTGGAGAACGTTTTTACCCCAGCCTGAGACAGAAATACTGAACAGTCTCTTAGGAGGGGACCAGGATGTAAAAAGGAAATCTCTTTTGAAAGCCTCACTGCATTGCAGCCTTGCTATCTCCAGGGAGCACTTTGCTGCCTGCTCTCTGTGGTATGGACAGCAACCATCAAGTTTGTGGGACTCAGGGCTTCTAGTCCCCTAAAAGTCAGAACTAGCTTTGGCACTGGTTAGGATGCTAGGATGCAATGTAAGAGACCAAGTGATACACGGCACCAGGAAAAAAAAAATTACCCAAGCAAAGCAATCTCATTCAAGACAGCTTGTGTCTGCTCATTTAGCTAAATTACAGTTGTGATTTAAGAGGGGCACCAGAAAAAGTATTAACAGCAAGGCACGGAAGATCAAAATCCCATTAAGCAACAGAAAAAGAAAACACTGGAATATCCAACTCTGGAAGACTACACTCCCAGGAGCTATATTCCCACTGCATAAGTGGGCCCTTCATAAACTCTGCCTCTGAGTAAAGACAAAGTCAGGATGATGCTCCATTTTTTTCTGCTGAAATATCTGCCAGGTCTACAAACACATCTCATGCAAGCAGTCTGCTATGTTGGTCCTAGCTGCTAGCAGGCTTTAAGGAGAAAACAAGACGCAGCTCTGAATTACCAATAGCCTTTAAGGTCTGTGACTAGGCACAGTGCTTATGCCAGTTATGCCTAGAGGCCTCAGTCATGTCAGAGACTTCAAAGAATCTCCATTCCCTAAGGTTACTAATGAGGCAATTTGGAATAGCAGTTCAGCAACCGGTTGCAAGGAAAAAGTGCAAGAAGCAGTCAGCATGGTGAAGCCAAGGCCACCGCCAGCTTGGTGACTCCTGGGCGCCTACCAGCTCAGCTCCAAGATATTTTGGTTCCTTTGACAAACAAAGGTGATGTGCAATCACACAAACCCTTGGGAAACATGGGATCTTTGTTCTCCCTTTAAGAAAAACACTGCTGAAGACTGAGGTTTTCAGTACTATTTTAGGAAAAATAAAAATGAATGAAAAATAACAGCAGCCAGTTTTGCTTTGCACACTTCCATCTTATCAAGGCCTACCTGCCATGCTCCGTGCCAGGCTGGACAGCTTATCCTTTGTGTAACCAAGCTGTGATGCCATGCACAGGGCTTGCTGCCAGCTGCCACTGTTCTGAAAAGCATCAAGTGCTTTCTCAAAGATACCAGCACGAGCAAATATCAACGCAGCCTGTTCATACAGCTGCTTCTGAATCAAGTACTCCCCATACGCATCGCTGATATCCTGCAAGAAAGGGACAAAAGACAAATAAGAAATCAGCTGTATAGTCAGTAGCAATCCTCCGTCAGTAAAAATTCAGTGTCCATCAACAAAAGCCTATCTCCCCCTTCACAAGGAACCTCCAGGCACAATGTGCCTACCCCATTCCAAACTTGATATCAAGCCAAGGGCTGATGACTATTAGCACATGGAGACATTTCACAGAGCTAAAGCAAGAGATATCGGGAGGTACCTAACTCTCCAGGCCAAAGGCTGGGTAAACTACTGCAGGAAACCAGCCCCTTCTTCTCCACTCCCATGAGTGTTTTTTGTCTGAATGTCTCCTTGAACCAACTTACTCCAGGAGTCAAACACTAGCACAAGGGAGGATGCAAGCCCTGCAACTCTACAGCCACAGGCTGCTGCGAATCAGTATCCTGAGCTTCATTATGCTATTCAAAGCTCACAGTCTCCACCAAGAACGGGCAGGTGGATTTGACTGGAAGAATACAGAAGGAATAAAGAGACTCCCAATGAGCCAGAGTCAGGAAGAGACCTCCCTCATGAGGAAAGAGTCCTTTCTGCTTACACCATGTAAGCCTGCAAACAGACTGAGTTTCTATATCTTCTCTCTTACTTCTTCATCTACTTCTTCTACAAAGGCTTGTGAATTTGTGTTGTGAATTTACAATATCTAAATTAAATTATATTAAATACATTCATTTACATTTTACCTCAGCCTTGGGCAAACTAAAGTTCTTCAGTAATACCGAAACCAACAAGGGATGCTACATGCTAGGAAACAGCACATCTGCAAGTGCCCCAGGCTCTCTAGCACTCTTCAGAATAGCTTAAGGATAACAAATTGTTCCCACACAACCTGCAAATGCCAGACAGAAAGCTGGTATCACAAAGGTCAAGACAGGAAGCTAAGTATTTCTGTGGTAACGGGAGTTCTCCAGCACACCACAAGACAGTGCAGCAGAAACTGGACTCCCAGGTGCTCTCCTGGTCACAGGATCAAAGAAATAACAGCCACTCCTTCGATGACCAGACACAGTGTCACATGCTTACACACCTTGTACTCCTGAGTGCTAGAGGGGTAGAGCTTCAAGGCTTCACGATACTGATTCTGATCCTTCACCAAGTTCAGGAATTCAGAGAAGTGTTCAGGACCTGCAGAAATAATTTATTTTTCGTAGCAATAAAAGAGAAAGCATGTAGCTCTCATGGCTCTCAGCCAGTCTGGATTCGTTGCCTTAAGAAGCAACTAGAGGTGCTTGGGTGGAAGAGCACAAAACCACCTATTCTACTACTGTAAAATCAAGGTGTTCACTTCCTTGAGGTTTACTCCACTTTCGCCAGCAATATTAACTGTGGACAAGTCACTACAGTAGGAACAAACCAAGATTTGTGCTTCATGATCACAGAGCAGTACACATTCTCACTCCTTTCTCCCTGCACCAAGCCACACTACAAAAAACATGTAGCAGAAGTAAGTTAACCATGCACTACCAGGAGGAAAGATGACTTTGTGCAAGCCTTCACTTTCTTCAGCTATTTCCCCCCAAAGGCTCTCCAAACTGGAAATGTTCCACTGCAGAATTTCTCCTTAGAGACACTGTGTGCGCAGGACACCTACCACATTTGCTGAGGTGCCCAAGAGCTTTTGTGTATCTCTTCAAGTGTCTGTCTATTGTATATCGCTGATAATTGGTTTCCATTTTCTGGAGGGTATTTAAGAAGGGTAAGTATTCTTTCGGGTCCTGCAAAGAATAATAAAAACTGCAGCTGAGCTAATCTGGTAAGATCCTTATTTGCCCCCATCTTCACCAACAGACAGTCCCATATTTAAAATCGTACAATAATACACTAAAAAGCTTCTTTTTTTTTAAATGTAAGCCACTTTAACAAATAAATTCTGTATAAGTACTCTTGGCAGGAATGACTAACGTAAATTACCAGGCTCCCACATGGACTTCAGCAGTATCCAAAGGTTGGTGACATTTAAAATTCAAGGCTATGTATCATACCAAATATTGTCTTCTATTAGCTATTATCATGTATAAATTTGCAGCTGTAAAGCTGATCAATTTCCCCTACACCAAGGGTCATAAAACCTGTTAATATGAATAGGGCGTTTCAATTCACAGACAGCAGGCTCTGCTGTAACATTAGGAAACTCTGAAGATCCTGATGGGCATTTCCATTCAGATATTTCAAATTAAACCTACTGGAAGATACACACTATTATCGTGGCCACCACCAAATAAGCAAGAATCAAGAGTACAGAACTGGGTACGTAAGGCATGCAGTCACAACACATCAGACCACAGTCCCTCTCTTCCCTAGAGCTACCTTGCTGTGCTGCTCTAGAAGGTCCCTATTTCACCTTGTGCACAATCGAGTTTCCAAAGCTGTGCTCAAGAAGTACTAAGGGATGCAGAGACGCACCACCTTCCCAGCATCATCCCAAGCACACATAGGACTTCGGAGCAACTGGAATCCTGCCTGAGTAGAGAGCTATGACTAAAAAAACATGTGGGCTGATCCATAGACTAGAAAGAACCTTTGGGAAAGAAGAAAAATAGTTCCTTGGCTGGAACTATAAGCCAAGACCTTTTGAGACTTTTCTGCCACCATGATGACTAAATCGAAGTCATACGTCCCCAAGGAATAATCATACAGTTCATTGACATCCACAAGGAAAAGCAGGTACTTCAGTGCTTCTTCTGCACTCACAGCTTTGACATCTGGAGTAACGTTTTCTGTAGCAAGATAAAAGAAGCATATGATGAGTTACACTATCAGCAGTGGAACCCCAGTCTGAGGGAGGGATGTATTATCAGCCACATCCTTGACACCAGATAAGGACCACCAAACTAACAGCTCCTTCTGTCTTGCAGGAGGGGTTACTTTGCCTTTCCTGGGCAACCTCAAGGACCAGCCCAAGCATAGCAACCTGTTAAGTGTGCAACAGTGACAAGTCAGAAGTATCAGAACAGAATAAATGCAAGGTTTGGCAGTTTGAGATACCAGGACCCAGAATGGGAACCTTCCACGCTGGGAGAACTAGAGTTTGGGAGAACTAGAGTTCTGACTGGAAGGAGAAAACAGCTCCATCTCTGGGCTATCTGCTGACATGCGGAGATAAAAGAATGAGCTGAGGGCATGTATATGCTCCTGTTCCATTAACACACAGCTAGTTTCAGGTACATCTCTGTTTTCTGGCTGAATCCATGAACTTTCAGGGTGAACCACGCTAACAATGAAAGCTCCTGCAAACCACCCATTTGCAAAACTTTTGAGTTCCTGATACAACACCTCGAAGATCATGAACCTTCTGAAGAGCAATTTCGAGTTCTGGAGGACTTTTCTTTACGTGTGCTGTCAGTATTGATAGGCAGTATCTGAAGAAAACAGAAGCAGCAAATGAAAAGATGAGAAGGCAGAAACACTGCTTATTCCTATTTTAGCAGTTTGTGCAAGTTCTAATATACATTTTAGTTAAAAAAAACCCAAACAACCTACTCAGATATTTAAATCTTTTTAAAGGAAAAATGGGAAGACAACAGAATATACCAGGAAGGTTTTTCTACTCAGCATGTTTCCCCAAGCATGTCACAAAACTGGATGCGTGTTTTGAGTAGAATGAGCTTCCTTACCATGCCAGCCAGCATAATGGAGAGAAAACACCTCTCTCTGAAAGCTCAAATATCTGGACAGTTTTCCAAATCAAATTTGGCATGAAAATGGTCTTTTTTTATGAAAGGAAAGGTTTCTAGGAGGTCATTTCCCCTTCCATACATTTCACACATACTATTTCAAAAGAGCTTTCCCAGCTAAGGGGATGCTTTGTTTTCCAAAACCATTTGCTGAAAAGTGCCTAAATTTTCAGGGTCCAGCAGCAACCCAGCATCTGTTGCTCCTCTATGCACTGTTTCACATATAAGCTGCCAATGGTTTAACACTGCTTCACTAACCACTGTTATTATCCTATTTTCCCACCCTTTATCCTCGTCTGGTGTTGATTCATCCAAGGAGGCTGGTTACCAAAAAGGTAATCATTCAGAAGTATGCAGCTGAAGATTTACAAAAGTAATTCAGTCTCAAATGGAACAGCTGAGGTCTTTCTGAAAGGCCAGCTGCTCCAAAAAGCCAGCACTTCCCTGAGATGACAATCTTGCTCGCATCTCTCTGTCCCGTATGCCACACAAACTGTTCTTAAATTGACTGTATTTCTTAAACACTTATAAGCATCCTGCATCTATTACTTTAACTCTTGTAGTAAAAAGTTGTTTTGCTATCTGTGGAATTATTAGATGTTGTGGTTTCCAGGACAACATCCTCAGCAGATGGAAGGTATGGCTACATAAGTTCTGTGGAGCGCAGGCTCACCTCAGAGGACCCGAGGCAAAACAACTGATGTTAAGGACAGCTTTGCTTTCTGCAAATTACTTACTAGAAATCTCTCTAATGGTTCCTTCACCTACAGTAAGAAAATGCTCACTTTTGAGGGTCAATGTGCTCCATGGCAACTCTCATCACATCACATATGACGTTTACTTTTTTCTGATCAGGATGTTGGTGTGGTTGAGCATTACTGCTAACATTCAGAGATGGGTACATACTCTTTGTGAAATCTTCTTCTCTAAATAAAAAGATACCATAAATACCAACACAGTCCATCACATAGCCCAGCATAAAGACAATAACATTAAGCAACACAAATGCATGCAGAAAATAACTACTCAACAAAATAGCTCATATGTCGTTCAGTAATGACATACAACCTGCCACACTACCAGAAAGCTTTCCAACAACTCTTGTCTGTCCCAGTTGATTCTCAGCCAAAAGTGGCATTGAAAAAAACTGGCCAGAACAACCATGTTAGTTGCACAAAAAATCAGAAGGCAAGATTTTCAAGATACTGCTGTCTTCTACTAAATCCACTATGGAGATGCTAGGCACAGAGCACTTCTGAAAATCAAGCCATTTTTACTTTTATTTCTAGACAAAGATTTAAGGTCAGGTCAAAACTGAAAATAAAACAGAAAGTTAAGTGAGAGCTCCAGCTCCTAAACAATTAACTTCCCAAGCTTGAAAAGTCCTGAAGATACCAATGCCTTAAAAGCCTCTTGTCACTCAACCTTTGAGAAAGAAGTCCAGGGACATGATTTGGGAATCTAAGCAAGTACCTTGGCCTCAGGCTTCAGATAAGCAGAGCTGTCTTGCTCCCTTCCATGAGGGAACAAAACTTTCTTTGTTCACATTCACCCCTGTACATCAAACTAGAAGACAAGTCAAGTAGTCAGATGATGTACTAATCCCTTGCTGGAAAAATCTTGCTGCCTGCAAGCTGGAATTCCCAACAAGACACACTGACTGTCCCTGAAATTATTGACCTTACTCGAGTCTTTATGACCCAACAAGCTAGATTTCTGACTGAGTCCTTGCACTCACACTGAAAAGCTGCCAATATTTTGACAACAGAATGTACCACCACTGATTACATGCATGCTTTCATTTGCAGAATTATACTCACTTCAGTTCTGTGAAAAACAAGTTGATATAGTTCACAGAATCTATTTGCCTGATAAAAGTTTCTGCATTTTCCAGAAATACCTGAAATGAACAAAAGTATTACTTCTGTTACTTTGACCAAGTACATTAAGTGCAAAAACAAATTTACAGACCTTCTCTGAATGTACAAGGTGAAGGAAATGCTAAATACGATCTGCCTGCATGAGGATGCAACAGTGAAGAGCAGCCATGTCTGTTGAAAGCAGAACTAACAGCACCACCTAATCTTTTGAGCCCACTGTTCAGTGTCAATGGATTCCCAGGCTAGATGAGTATGGAAAACAACACAACAGAACTGGGCATACTTGCCTTGGGATTGTGGTCATAGAGGAGATTTAGGTTGATTCGCAGCTTCCTCATACACTGAAATGCTTCCCTGAACATAAGCCTGGAGGAGCAAGTCAAGTGGGATAGTTTACATACTGGATAGGAGCAATAACTGCAAATAAAGGCAACTGACTAGACGTAAGAACAGACCTCCTGGGAAGGCAATTGCATAGGCAATAAGCCATGTAGTTTACCTTCCAGAAAAAATGTGCAAGGTCATTCCTGTTCACTGCCAGCCTCTGCAGTGAGACAGACCAGCATGCCAAGTTGAGCAAGCAATATAGGCCTTGCGTTATTTCTTTCCTCTTTTAAAACAGAGAACTAAATTTTAATCTAATGGACCAGCTTCTGTTTTAGAAAACTTCAGTGTAAATCAATTAAACAAATAAAACATGAAAAAAATAAGCATCATCATGAAGTGACTGAGATGTCTGGAAAGTGGAGCAGATGAAGATTTCTCCCACCCATCCCATCTCAGCACACATATAAGCCCTTCAGTGGGGAAGTGAGAGGCATACAGGACTGCTGAAACCTGGACTCCTAGCTGATAGCCCCAGAAACAGTTTCATTCCCACTAATGATGTCAACTCCTTTGAGTTTAGCTTCCCTCCCTTCTCCAGCACAACAGAACCAGGCCAGCCAGCCTCTAACAGCTCAGACTGGGGGTGGGAAGACCAGAATACACCACTGCCATTTACCTGTCCAGCCATTTCCGAATCTGGGCAAGGACCAGAGCTCGGTGGTGAACAGTCTCCAGATTTCCTCTCGGCATCTATAACACAAGATCCACACAATTATTTATTTGTAGACGACATTGAAGGCAAAGCGAGGATTGGCCAATTTTCCAGGCCTGTCTGCTACTCGCAGGTGTATGGGCTTGTTTGTTCACTTCACAGGACAGCAATTTCAATGACTGGAAAAATATCCGAAAATTCTCTCAGCTCAGAAACATTCCTTCCTCAGGAGGCTGGACTCTGCTCAACTGGGCAAGACCCAGAACAACCTGATCAAGCTTTCCTGTTAGCCCTGCTTGGAGGAGTATGTTGGGCTACACACCTCCAGAGGTTCCTTTCAAATGACATCTTCCTCCATTCTGTGAACCTCTGCTGGTTCTGAAGAGTAAGCTCAGCAATTCAGACAAGCTTAGTGCCAAGGCTAATGTAAGGCTGCTAGCAACTACTAAGAGGTGAGTCTGAGAGATTCACTGTGAGAGGCCACAATATGTAGCACTATGCTACCTCAGCCATTAGGAATTTGAATAGCCCTTCCCAGTTCTGTACCATCCCACAGGCATGCTCAGAATCCCTCTGCATCCAGCCAAGCAGCTGGAGATTTGCGAGGTGCTTTGCTGCAGCAGTACAGGGCAGCAGCTTTGTAGCACTGCACACATTGTTTGCAGGTTGGCCAGCTGCCCACTGAGACAGTCCCCTACACTCCCCAATAGCAGACCTCAGCAGACATGGGCAGAGCACTGACCTGCAGCACAAGCTTTGTGTCCTGGGGCACAACGGTGACAATACGTGAACCTCGCTCCACCTTGCGCAGGGTCTCACTGTTGGGTGCGGCTGCACTGCTCAGGCCAGCCTGAAGGGCTAAAGACAGCGTTATCTATCATCACACAGGGCACACTGCAGCACAGTGCCCCAGTCAGGCTTTCCTATGTGGCCCTGCAAGGTGTTACTGGACCAGCTGAGTCAATAATATACAAGTGATCTTTAACAGTTCCAGACAGGAGGAGGACCTCTTAGTGCTAAGCACTGCTGTACACAAAGCAGAGCTATGCCCTCTATATAACAGGATCACAAAGCTCACCAGACCAGATGAGAGCACTGAAAGATGTAAAGGACCAGTAAGCTGTGATCCTGCCTTTCCCACGGTCCTCATACCCCTCATAGCCAGGTACCACCAGAAACTCTTTCTACTGGGATCCCTTCTCTACCACACATCCTCAAACAGCACATAGCCTTTTCATTTTTTGGACGTGGAGGGAGAGAATGCAGGGCTAAGCTGTTGAAAACAGTGAAGGGACAACAACTGCAGGACAAATCCTGCTCCCTGGGAGGAGCATGTGATACACAAAGTCAGTTTCCTGTGCTCCTTGCTCTCTGATAGATTTTGAAAGCACCTCTCTTCCTCCATCTCCTAAGCAGTTGCTCTGAGTGACCCAAATACAACAGCTTTGGATGTGAAAAATGGGGACATCTTGTGGTTCCAAGACAATGGCTGTGAGCTGCCAGCAGCAGTCAGCCAGAGCTGGTATTTACCTTTCACTGATATGTTCTTCAAGCAGAAGCATTGACAGGTGTGGGAGTTGGTTGTCACCAACAAAAACTCATTGTATGTTGCAAATGAGGTGACATTGGAAGCGACCTGTAGAAAAACAATGAAGTTTATTGCTGTATAGAGCAAAAGAGGAAAGCTGCGTTTGGCAGAGGAAAAGGGGATGCAACGAGGGGCAAAAACGTAGGTACCTCAATATCATTAACAAAAAACCGGCATCTATCTGTGAGGCCCAAGATCACCTCCTGTGAATAAAAAGGATGACAAGTATAAGCTGTCAGTGTCACAACTTCCAGTGTTTCACAACACTGATTAGCACTGGATTGAAGTACCTTACAATTAGGTACTGAGTACCTCATGTGAATTACTTAGAGAAGCTGGATAGGAATTCATGCAACCTCTGTGTCAGGAGGGCTTACTTAAGTGTCTTTAAACACTTCTGGCTGGAAACCCAGCTTGGTCTACCCTGTTACAGAAACTGCACAGTAACAAAATAGAAGCAGAAACCGCATCAGATAATTCAGGTTTTTTATTCAGCAGCATTTGGCCAAAAATACCAGATGAAAAGCACTACTACAGAGCAGAGCAAAGCAACTGCATACAGCATTCACCTGGATGCATGCTGAAGGAAAAAAACCCTGAAACTGCCAGCAAAATAGCTAGTCATTCCTTAAGCTGTTCTAACTATCAAGAAACCATCACCAACAGGGAACAGCAAGTAGTAGATCTGCAGTAACTCAGTGCAGCTATATTTGCTAGTAGGATAAGTTCAGATAAAACAGAGCAAAATGCTGTTTTCAAAAAGAGCAGGGCAGTGACTGCTGGAATTTTAAATCTGAAATTTCTCTCTCTTCAAATGACGTTATTGTTTGTATTTATAGAATGGGGAGATTGGGTGTTAACTGCAAGCCATCAGAAATGCTCTAGAAGACAAGACGCTCTCAGCTCTACAGAGAGCCTTATCAAGAACACTGTTAAGAAGTCACTGGACGCGGGGCAAAGGCTCATGGTGCACATTTGACACACTGAGTAGGGAATTTAACCTGCTCACAGTCTTACTTACTTCACCACTGATCCTCGTGATAGAAGTCTGCACGCAAGGGTAGGGGAACCGAACAGCAGACCCATTGCTAGTCCACCAGGGCTCAAGGACTGGAGTAGAAGCCTCTAATGGGCAAAGAAGATCAAACTTTTCCAGACAATCAAAGATGGAGACATTACAACCACATGACACGTATTTCAAGAAAACTAGAGCTGGGAATAGGCTACACTGTCTGACAGAGAGGAGGAATGCTGACACAAAAGTCCAGGACACAGCAGAAAAGAAGGTGGTAACTTCTAGGGGCTCAGGAGCACTTTTATTGTGCTGTGGAATGATAGAGCAGTGACAAGGACACCACAGTCAGCCAGCACTTCTGAAATCACTAAACCAGTCATCTTCTTTTCAAATCATAAAGTCTGAACAATCATTCTCAACAACATTAACTGCTTTCTGACACAAATCACTGACTTTGGCCCATTTCTGGGAGCAGAGGGCGCATGAAAGGCAGGACCAACTACCAGCAAGAGTCACTCATGTCCCTGAAAGTCAAATCATCTCATTACACCTTTCAAGAAATCTGTAAAAACTACACCTTATACCAGGTATTTTAATAGGGCCCAGCTTACCCCAGAGGTATTTCAGGATGTGCCCATGAGCCAGCTGCAGAGCTACAGTTTTGGTCACTGGGCTGCAGCACAGACTTATCACTTCTCCATCTACAGGCACAGACAACCTGGAGCAAGACACAGAAGACACAGAACATCAGCCACAGGAGACACATTTAACACCTAGATCCTGCATTTCTTGTGGCCAGATGGAAAGATGTTCACATAAGGATCTTCTGCAGTCTTTTCACACGTATGTCAGCTGACATTGGCAGCACAGAGGACCAGCAACTCCAGCCAACAGGCATTTGCCTAACTGTGCCAGTCACTCTGCATACTTACAGCACTCTGCAGAGCCCAGGCTTCTTTTGTTCTAATCTACAGTTCATATGCAAATCAGCCTGTCTTTGCTGTGTGAGTGCTGCAGAAAGCAACTCTCAGGATCCCCTTGGGAAGCAGATTTCTGCACCCCAGGTGGCTTCCTTTTGTTATCTGGTTTTAGTTCAACAGACGCCATAAAGCCCAGCAGGTGAGGAGGGCAGGAGTAACAAAGGCTATGAGTTTCTTTCCGGAGCTCAATAATGGTGGGCAAATGGTAGGGAGGAATTCAGTCCCCTGAAGGGCCTGGAATTCAAAGGAACAGAGCTATCCTGTACTGACATAGGCATGCTAAAATACACCCTCTTGTCAGGCTGGTTGTAGGCATTAGGACTACAGCCAAGTGCTGACCAGTAAGCAGCTTCATATGAGCTGTTTGGTTCTCCTGCAGGAAGAGAACCAAATTCCACAACCTACAGCCTCCAGGCTGCATGTCTGCTGAGAGACTCGATTCATTCTAGGCACTTTCCAGAGGCGCTCTCAGGCTTCACCCAGAACTGACAGATCTCTAGTACCGCAATTTCAGGCGCTCTTCTTCAGCTCCAGCCGTGTGAGGCACTGCAGTCAGATGGTGAAGGACAGACTGAGCAGCATGCTGACCCTGACCAACCACCAGGAAGCTGTCATCTGGTAGCCAGGTGAGAAATCGGACCCCCAGAGGATTCATCACTTCATTGCTGTTGCTGCCCACATCAACTCTGTCACAGAGTAAGAGAGACTGGGAAGCAAATAGAACCTCAGTAGGCCACCCCACTGGAGATGAAGGACGAGACCCAGGGACCCCCATTTGTTTTTCCTAGGCAGTACTGCTCCTGTGCCAACTGTGTGTAGGAACAAATGTAGAGCAGGGTGGGTTTTTTTACCTTGCCATTGTCCCTGCCATGCAAGCAGCTCCGTTGCTCAGTGTGCCATGATTGTGGGCCTGGACACTGCGCATAGCCATTCTTTGGGCTCTGTGAGCAGGAGCACAAAGTGCAGCACCACAATGCCAAGAGCACCAGGCACAGCAAAGGCTATCTCAGTGCTTTCAAGGACAGTAAGCAGCTCCGTTGCTCAGTGTGCCATGATTGTGGGCCTGGACACTGCATAGCCATTCTTTGGGCTCTGTGAGCAGGAGCACAAAGTGCAGCACCACAATGCCAAGAGCACCAGGCACAGCAAAGGCTATCTCAGTGCTTTCAAGGACAGTCACTGTTCCTGCTAGATCAAGACCTCAGTCAAGGCCACTTCTCAGGAAAAAAATGCCCAATGTGTTGCCCAACCCTTAGCACTAGTTGCAGCCACAGTGTCAGGACAATTAAACCATGATATCTGACAAGCTCTTCAAAGTTTTGAGACAAGTGGTCAGAGCTGTGACCTCTAAAACATCCAGCCAGGCACTACCCTTTTCTCCCCACTACAGCTGTACTAGTTCTGTATTACCTGTACATTTTATCCAGATATGGTGTTTCCACAGCTGCTTTAAATCCATTTCCACCCACAGCTCCCAACCTGACAGTGGGGTCATTCATTGTGTTCTGTCCTAGCAAACACAGAACAAAGCAGAGTTTAGAGATCCTGCCAACAGAGCCCCTTCCATCTCCACTCATATCAAAAAGTAGATGCTACAAGAAACTATTACAAAAGTCAGAAAATACCATCCCTACATGTACAGCCAACCCCTAATCCACATTAACACTTATCCTGAGGAACAGTTACCTTGTAATGTCACAGTACAAAATGCAGAGACAGCAGCAACAGTCTCTTGTCTCACAGCACATTGAATATTACACTGTATAGAGCACTGCTTTGTGAAGTACTGGGTGCCTCAGACAGACCCCAGGTAGCTATTCCCAGACATCTTCAGTGCCAATCAATCAGCAAAACGCCATCAGAACACATTACACAAGATACCACTTGCTGCACTCCAGTCAAGCCAAAGCTAGGAAGGGGGATATTACCAGCATAAGAACATAGCCAAGTGCTGAATGCTGCCTTCTCACAAAGCCAAATGCTTCTCACCACCAAAATACTCCTGTGCCACCCAAACTACTGGAGATGAGGAACTGAGCTTGAACTCACAGTTGAACCAGATATGTCTCACTCCTGACTGCTAAAAGCTTGAGTGACCATCACCCTACTAATCCCCCAAGTCTACAGCTCTCAGGGACAAAGGTTCCTTTAACAAGACCATGCAACATGTTCTCACCATATCTGTACACAGAGATCCTGTTATCAGCATCCAGGACAGCCATGTCTCCACTATGTTTGGGATCTGTGTGAAATGCAACCTGATTAACAGCCTGTTGGAGCTGGAGCTCATAGGTGCACATGGGTGGAGGCACCACAGCATGCTGGAACGCTGTGACAAGCACTTTATCTGTGAAAGAGAAAAAAAGACCAAGCTGTAACCCAGTTCAAATATTAGTGAGGCTCTTGTTAGGTTCTTTACTGAAAGAAGGAACAATGTTACAGGAAAATACACGTGCTGTGCCTTTGGCAGTCAATGCCACTAAACCACCTCTGAAGTTTCCATCAATTACATGGTCCCCCTCACTAACAATTTTGTAGAAACAGCAGCTAACAGAAGGACTACCTTAATCCCATCCAGCCTGCACATAAAAGGCTACGCCACCTCTTTTGACCCTAGAGCTGCAAAGCAGTCCCATTGCTTACCTCCATCTATGACAGCCACGTTTGCCACATGCTGGCTATTCTCCCCCATCCCACGGTCTGTGGTCCAATGCCAGTCATAGGAGAGGTAACGCCAACCCTGGCAGAGTACATGCAATCTGTATGGGTTCTCTCGGTCCCACAGCACCGACACCAACTGATGTTTCTCCAAGCTACCAAAATGTAGGCTTTGCTTCAGGTACCAGTGATAGTTGCCTGTGGTCCACAGTTGAACTATAGAAAAAAAAAAGGTTACTACTGACTACTACTTGAGACCCATCTCAGACCTCCCCACCACCACTGCTCTTCTAGGGGTGAGTTAAGTGCAATCAAAATAACGGTTCTAGCCTTCAGCCCATGGACTGTGTCACACAACACCCAGTACAAGAAAACAAAAGACTTTGTGCAAAAGAGCCAAATCTGGAATTCTTTGAGCTCCCCTTGTGAGAAGGAACCTGTGCCTTATGAAGGGCTTACACCTTTAGCATTCTATTAATATAATTTCCAGTTACAGCAGCCTGGAAGATGCCTTTTGCTCAGGCTGAACTACCAGTTCTTCCTGACCTGCACAGGGATCTCAAAGCTGCAGGTAAGCCTCCCCAGTGTCTCCGAACCTGCAGAGGAATACCCACTGCTAACCACATTTGCAGCCAAGGGTAAGAGCCAGAGCTTCACATAGTGCTCTCACCATAACTGTTTGGGTTAGAGGTCTTCAGGTCTTCCAGCCATATAGCCAAGATCGTAGAATCTGCATTCCAAAGCAGTTCATTAACCTGCAGAAACAAACACAGCTCTTACTGATATTGTTGCCTCTGAGTAGGGTGGTTATGCTCCCAATTGGTTTCCAAGACCATGAGTTGCTCCTTATTTTCAACAATGTAAGGTGCATGGCTAATATACTAATATAGCCCTTGTGTATTGCAAAGCCCCTGAAAGCTGGAGCAAAGCATCCTGAAGCAGAACCTGTCACAGTGGTTACACACTCCTGAAGAGGCGATAAAACCACAAATATGACAGCAGTGTTCTCTTTGCTTTCCTTTGCACTCAGGAAGCATCTGCCAAAAGACCTCTCAGCTCCCAAAGGCTGAAGCTGGAAGTAATACCCTAGCAGTAGCTTCTCACTTCTCTTATTTAAGACAACAAGAGTATTTCACCTCACTCCTGACCAGCATTTTTGAAGTGTTTGCCTGGTAGGATGTATACAGGGGCCAGAAGCACCCCAGGGCTACAACCCCACTGTACTTGTCTCCATACTACAGGCCTGCAGAGGGCTTTGCATCTTTTCTGCAGGCTTCTTCATTGTTCTCTTTTTGGGTCACTTTTTCCATTAGGACCAGCACTAAGTGTTAAGTTAAAAAATTCCTCCTAGAATCTGGAAAAGATCTAGTCCCCCTCTCCATTACAGTCTAATCAAAGAAGCACAGACATAGCACTTACTTTGACCTGCCCTTTCTGGAACGGGAGGGTGAACTCCCCGTGAAGAAGTCCATTCTTCTCCAAGAAAACCACATCATGTCTGTTGGGTTTTTCTTGTGTGGATGCTATCAGGTTTCCAGAGGGCCTTAAAAAAGAGCCAGATGAAAAGTGGTTGCTCACATACACAGTAGCTGCCATTTTAAACACCAATCATCTCACATTTTCTCGAGGCACATGAAGAAAAGGGCAGTAGAGGATGTGTTTTCCTCAGCACTGTTCAGACAAAGTCACAGGCCCAGCCCAGACATTTTCCAGGGCTCACAACATCCTCAGATGAGCAAGTAAATGTCAGCACTGGCAAAGGAACCTGTAATACTCCTATTCACACTGAGACTGTGCAGGGAATCTATCCCTTCTTCCCACACGTAATGCAAGTATTAGGCTTTTCAGGGTTTAAAGGGCTAATCTTCCTCATGTTGGATCAGAAGGAAGATTTCTTCAAGTTTTGGGAAAAAATAAACAAACACAGGAGAAATTAAATTGATGCTGATCAAAGGCTGTGACCAGGGAATAAAAAGCAACACTGCTGCCAGCATGCAGACTGCTTTGCTACTCACTTCCAGGACAGTGCTTGTTCTAATCCTGAGATAGGCTCATTTGTTGACTGCAGCACAAGCTCTCTGTTCCATACTCGGACCTTCCGAGCACCTACAGGTTGAGAGAGCAATGAGACAAAGGTGTAAGAAAGCACTGGGAAGAGACTTTTCTAGTTTTATGAGGGTAGGAGAGCAAATTTTGATGCACATGAATAAATGGGAGATTTCTCTCGTATACCTTAAGGGTTAAATCTTACTCTGTCTCAGGCAGTTCTCCCATAGTAACTGAGTGACTCTAAAGGAACTAAGTAGGAATTTTAGTCAGATGTTGCTCAGTCATAGCCATTTCTGTCTCCAAATTTCACCACAGAAATGTTAAAATCTTCCTGTAAATGTAAGATTGTCCCTAATCTGAAGTACTGAAGGCAAAAGCCCAAACTAGTGGAAGAGTAGTGCAGTTTGGTGCAGTTCAATATGTTGAACGACACATTTAAACTGCTCAGTAATATTTATAATGGAAGACATCAATTACAGTCTTACAAGAAATGCAATGTGCTCATCACCTCTTTGGTTTTAGGGAAAAACCTAGGGAAAAGTATTACCAGTGTTTAAACAAAAGTGTACAAGGCCAAACTGCTAGTATGAGGGATAGTGGGTATGGCAACCCAAACAGATTCATCCACCTGGCACTGGGAGCCCACCAGATATGCTTAGAGCTTGAGCAGTGATTTAACACTGGCAAAAAGAAGTAAGAAGTAAGGTCCACATAGTAACTACTCAGTTGTAACCTCTCCTGGCTTCTCACTGGACTGAAAAGCTAACTGCAAAGAAAGTGCTCAAATGGCTGTGTCTATGAAGTGCCTCTGAGAACACCAAACCAGAGAAAAGACCAATTAACTAGCTCAACTGACCCTTGCTTTAAGTGGACAAGAGACTACAAACACCAGGCAGTTCTTGCCTTGCCTAGTTTCTGCTTAGGAAGCCTCTTACACAGGTTGGTATTTCAAAAAAAGTTTGGCCCAATACCTGTCTCTGGGCAAACAGCACTCACTGCAACAAACTGGCCATCTCCTCTCCATGTAACCCGAGGCTTGCCGTCATCCCAGTATGAAGTACGTGACGCTTCCTGAAGTCACACAAAAGAAAGTTGCATCAAAGTCTGGGAACGCAACTGTTGTCTTTGTCTAAAACAGGCTGCATTGCTAAGCCAGCTCCTTCAAGAGCCTTGGCATGAAATCAATCCATTAAACTTAAGGCTGCAAAGTTAAAAATTCATTACTCAGAATGTTATTTTAGGAAATACTAGAATTAAAACTGTCTGTAAATTCAATCTGCTCCTCTTGCAAGTGCATATGACTGTCTATTCACATGCTATCCTTCCCTTCCACCAGGGTCTCTGTTTATAGACCAGCTGTGCATAAGCTGGACACAAGGGTGAATCAGGGTTTGTTCATGACTGATGCCTGGAGTCAGAACTCCTTGGGAGGAGAAAGGCGAGAAAGGTATGCTGTCCAGGCAGCCTGTATGGCAGACAGAAGCTGGGATGAGAAGTAGTGTTCTTTGAGGCAAACAGGTTCTTTGTAGAACACAGGGAAAAACCAAAAAAACCCTCACAGAATACAAATAGAGAGGCAGCTATCAAACTTTGTCAAACTAGGTGTATTCTCCCAGTAACAGCCAAGCCTCGTCCTGTCCCTCCTAACAGTAAAGCTGGAACAGGCCACATTTCATGTCTCTGTACTTTAGCTTGCCAGGCTTCAGCACAACAGTTTTAATTTTGAAACTTAAACACAAGAAGAAAAATCCACCAGCAGTGGAGTGTTTTTAGCTACCTGACTTTTCACCAAATAAAAAATAGAGAAACCAAGACCCAAACAAGGAAGTGTCAGACAAAGGAGCAGGCAGCTAAAATGTGCAGGTACATGGAGCTGCCTCACATGACCGGTGATGCTCACTAGCCCATATACTTCTACTCTTGCCTTCTGGGAGCTCGAACTACTGTTATTTCTGCTCCTCTCAACCAAACTGCACGCTATTTCTCTTGGTCATGTGAACACTTTAGTGTATAGCACACATTCAGCAAAATCTCTCATGCTGATTTAAGGGTGGCTTTACCTCTGCAAGCACTAGAGCTTGTCAGTCTTCTTGCTTTGAGCTCTGTATGAACAGTCCTAAGTAACCTCAGCTGCTGTCTTGAATTAGGAGGATAAAAATGCTGGATTTCAGGTAACAACAGAAACAAACAGAAGAAGCCTATGAAGACTACTACCAGAAAAGCGATGGCAAACTGGCAATGCAGGAGTAACAGAAAGTCTCTTTATATGTGTTTTCCCAGAGACAACATGGGCCTAATATAAGAGAACTAGTACAATACCGTCTGTTTGCGATGCGCTGCCTGTTTTCCCTCTGATCCATGGAACTGTGTCTCCTTTTTACCCCAGCCAAGAGCAATAAACTTCCCTGAAGAAGAAACAATCATTGTAGTGGAAGATTTAGAGCACTACTCTGCACAGTGTGGTAAATGCAAGCAGAGCTCCAAGCCACTCACACCTTCCATCCAAGTTTAATTCTGAAAACCTGCAGGAAATATACATAGCCCAGGAAGTCCTGCAATACAGGGAACTTACTTGAATTTACACTGACAAGCAAAATATTGGTGCTTCCCTTCAGCTGCCCAGTGGCATTACAGTCTAAAATGTCTTCTGGGGCCCAGTAAGTGCTCAGCTCCATTTCTTTAGTTTCTATACACTTACAACACTGTCGTGGTTTCAGCTGGGATAGAGTTAATTTTCTTCCTAGTAACTGGCACAGTGCTATGTTTTGGATTTAGTATGAGAATAATGTTGGTATCACACTGATGCTTTAGTTGTTGCTAAGCAGTGCTTACACTAGGCAAGGCCTTTTCAGCTTCCCATGCTCTGCCAGGGGCACAAGCAGCTGGGAGGGGGCACAGCCAGGACAGCTGACCCAAAATGGCCAAAGGGGTATTTCAGACCGTATGACATCATGCTCAGTATATAAACTGTGGGGAGTTGGCTTGGGGGCAGCAATTGCTGCTTGGGGATGGGCTGGGCATCAGTCAGTGGGTGATGAGCAACTGCATTGTGCATCACTTACTCTAATACTATATTATATTATATTATTATTATTTCCCTTTCCTTTTCTGTCCTATTAAACTGTCTTTATGAGAACCTACGAATTTCACTTTTTTGTCCGATTCTCTCCCCCATCGCACTGGGGAGGAGGGGAGTGAGCGAATGCTGTGTGGTGTTCAGCTGCCTGCCAGCTTAAACCACAACAAACACACCAATGACATCAGTTTGAACAACTTAATTTCAGTGCACCTCTCACCTTCCCCAAACTCATCTTGGTGGATTTGCTTCTCAGTAATTGGTTCAAAATCCCTTGTCATCATGATGAGTGTTTGCTGACCTGCAGGGTACGTATTAAATACAGTATTAGTAATGGTATCTCCAGCAAATAAAAACTCTATGTTTTCCTTTGTTGTCCTATTGTTCTGTCATGGACTTCAATACAGAAATATTTCTAATGGTGACATGACACTAAAGAGAACACATCCTTCAAAGCAGAAAATCTCAAACTGGAACAGAAGAACATTTTGAAGTGTTCTCTTAAAAAACATGCTTCCTCACCCAACCTTAAAAAGTTTTTTTACACCTTCAGAATAAGTACCCGGCACTCTTAAGTGTTTTCTCTTGAGATATGAAGGACAAGAAGGTGACTGGGAGCAGTTGGCATGGATTTATGAAGGGGAAATCATGCCTGACTATCCTCATCACCTTCTACAATGAGATGACTAACTTGTGGATATGGGGAGACCAGTGGATGTCATTTATCTAGATTGTAACACAGCTTTTGACATTGTCTCTCATACTATCATTACAGATAAACTCATGAAGGATGGGCTAGATAAAAGGACAGTGAAGTGGACTGAAAACCAGCTGAACTGCCATGCTCAAAAGCTTGCTATCAGTGGCAAAACATCCAGCTTGAGGTCAGTCACCAGTGGCGTGCCCCTGGACATTAGTGCCAATGTTTAACATCTTCATTAATAACCTCGAGGATGGGACCCTCAGTAAGTTTGTAGATGACACAAAACTGGGAGGAGTAGCAGGTACAGCAGAAGGCTCTGCTGCTGTTCATAGGGACCTTGTCAGGTAGGCAAGATGGGCTGTCAAGAACCTCATAAAGCTCAACAAGTGAAAAAGCCATGTCCTGCACTTGGAAAATAACAATCTCAGGTACTAGGAGAGACTAGGAGCCAAGCGGCTGGAAAGCCGCTTGGCAAAAATATTCCTGGGGGACACCAAGTTGAACATGAGCCAGCAGTAGCCCCTGCCGCATAGGTGGCCAAGAGCATCCTGGGCTTCATTAGAAGTGTTGCCAGGTTGAGGGAGGTGATCCTTCTCCTTTACTCAGCGCTGGCGGGACACATGTGGAATGTTGGCTCCGGTTTTGGGCTACCCAGTACAACACAGACAAGGACATACTGGAATGAGTCCAGCTAACGGTCACACAGATGATTAAGGGCTTAGAGAATCTGTCACATAAGGGGAGGCCGAGTGAAGTCAGACTGCTTTGGAGAGAAGGCTCAGGGGGAATCTCATCAGTATATATAAATAATCTTATGTGGGAGTTGGGGTACAGTAAAGAAGACAGATACAGACTGTTAGGTGGTGTCGAGTGACAAGAGGCACAAGAGGCAACAGGCACAAACTAAAATACAGCAAATTCCATTAAAACATAAGAAAACTAACTTAATTTTCTAGGTGAGACACATCTGTAGCTAAGTTGAGCCAGTGACATATACGTTTCCTACCAAAGGACAAGCATTTTTTATTACTAAGAAATCAAATGGGGATATAAAGCAGGACTCTTTATGTTTTAGAGACAAGATCAAATATACTTCCTTAGAAGATTTGAAAGACTAATTACTGTCCCATAAAACTTCTTGGGCCTGAACAGCTTCTGCTTGGATGACCAAAGCACTTCATGGATCATGAAACAAAATCTCATATATAGGATCAGGTGGGGGATTTTTCCTCCCTTTAAGTCTTAGTCCCAAACTCATAACTTTGTATTTTGCTGCTTCTATCTTAAACTTAACAGTGTTTTGCATTCTGGTCATAGAGAATTTCACTCCTAAAGGCAGAAAGCTTACAGTATGTTGTTGATACCTGTTGCAAGCAAAACAAGCTCTTGGTCAGGACTCCAGCTCATGGTACTCAGACCGCTGTCCACGCTTCCAACACATTCCACCTGCAAGACCAAAATAAGATCACAGAAGTGCAGGAACACCAGTGCAGCACCATCCCAGCACAAAAGCAATCAGTCACCAAGGCAGGGAAATCCTCTCCTATTCAGAAGAGTCACAAGTCTTAATCTACCCTTTGTGCTGAATGAAACAAAAGAAACATTTCTAACCAAAGATGGGTCCAGAGTGTTTCAATGGGAGCCCAGGTAATCTAGAGATTAGCATTTTCTGCCATACACAGTTTCAGTAAGAGCTTTATTCTGCAACTCTCAGCCTTATGTCAGCATGTATAGTGTTAATACTAATAGTGCCTGACTGGGTCTGTGGTTACATCGGTAAACACACTGAAGTCACAAAACACAGATGTAAGAACATAATGGTTCTTACCTAGAGAATTCCAACATGCAGTTAAGGGACACTATATCCATTAAAATTCTTATCAGCTTCTGCATGCTGACCTTGACAATTGTATATAGCTGCACTGACTTCAAAGTTCACGAAAAACTGGGTCGGTTTCACCAGATCATCACGAGTATCTAAGCAACAGCAGTGGGCAGAGAACTGCTGTCGTACACCGTTATCTTGATTTGCAGAAGGTGTGGAACAGAACCATTGTGAACAGCAAGACGATGCCATTCAAGGAATTAAGGTTGGATGTCACAATGTTTTCAGGTAAACAAAGTGGGCCTGGGTACCAGTGGGCTGAGTAACCATCACCCACAAGCAAAAGGTTTCAGAACAAGCAGAATAACCTTCAAGATGTCTTTCTTGGAGCTCAGAGTGCACCAAAAGAACACAACTTTAAAATTGAGAAAGTAAGCTAAAAAGACTTGAAATAAAGGATCTGAAGTTAAACTTAATCTCTGACCTGTATATCAGTGCAAAAAAAATCTCACATATCACATCTTTTGTTAATTTCTGTTCCTTTATGACATGTTTTAAGATGCAATATGGGACACATTTTTCAGATACAGCTGATTGTATATTTAAGTGGTATCTGCAAATTAAACCCAAACAAGAACCAAACCAGGTGAGCTGCAAATAACCACAATCTAACATCTAACCCAGACAGTCCACTGTCATCTCATGCCTACCTACACCTGCACTGTTGGGCTGGTATTGTGAGAGCTGATGCAGATTTCAGAGCGTGCTGCTGTGGTGTTTAAGCGTCTTGCTGAAGATTGTACGTATCTGACACCAAGGAAGGCACAGAAAGCAAGTATCTCAGTTCCTGCCATATTTACTCAGCTAAGATATTTTGGTTTCCCCTTAGTGTTTTCTAGGGCTTTTTTATTCCAAATGTTCTTCAAACCACGACACACATTTTTTCTTCTCTTCAGTTAAGTCATGTCAGCATGATGTCCTGATATTGCTGGATCGCTGGGCCAAGGCCATTGTCTGAGGTTTAACAAAGCCAAGTGTCAGGTCCTGCATCTGGGTCACAATGAGCATACCCAGGTGGCCAAGAAGGCCAATAGCATCCTGGCTTGTATGAGGAATAGTGTGGCCAGCAGGAGTAGTGATTGCCGCCCTTTACTTGGCATTGGTGAGGCCACACCTCAAATAGTGTGCTCAGTTTTAGGCCCCTCAATGCAAGAAAGACAGCGAGGTGCTGCAGTGTGTCCACAGAAGGGCAACGAAGCTGGTAAGGGGTCTGGAGCACAAGTCCTGTGGGGAACAGCTGAGGGAACTGGGGCTGTTCAGTCTGGAGAACAGAAGGTTGTAGAGAGGTGGGTGTCGGTCTCTTGTCCCAAGTAACAAGCAGTAGGACAAGAGGAAATGGCCTCAAGTTCTGCAGGTAGAGGTTTAGACCTTAGATTAGGAAAAATTTCTTCACTGAAAGGGTTGTCAAGCATTGGCACAGGCTGCCTAGGGAAGTGGTCACCATCCCTGGAAGTATTTAAAAGACGGGTAGATGTGGTGCTTAGGAACACAGTTTAGTGGTGAAATGGCAGTGTAAGGTTAACGGTTGGACTTGATGATCTTAAAGGTCTTTTCCAACCTAAACAATTATATGATTTTGTAATAATAAAAAGGTAGCTACACTGTGAGTTATGAATGGTTTACTTTATTCTGTCCCTAGTCTCAAGAATACCCTGTTTCTGTAAGACCATCCAGTGGATGCTGTGCTGCTGGGTGTGTGTACACAGCCCCCTGAGCAAACATACAGGACTAATTCCTGTTCTTTTACGGAGTGTACATTCTATCCTTAATCCTGCTCAAGGCTCCCAGAAAAATCAGCTCATCTGCACAGAAAAGGGAGACTAATCACAGCTCTGTATGTAATAAACATTCAACTGCCCCCTGAAAATATTAAAACTGTCTCATCCTTTCATTTGAAACCCCTCAGAATTGTGTCTCTCCTGCCATGTTACCTGCTTCGTGCTGAGATTGCACAGTAGGATGTCTCCAGCTGCTGTAGCAACACACACACACTCCTGCTCTGGAAGGTCTTCAATACCCACGATGCAGCCACTTCCATCCTCGGGCATGAAACCCTCCGCAGTCAAGGAAACTTCTCTTGTCACCTTGACACAGAGAAACCAGTGACTTATTAACTACACAACACCTCACTGGGATTTTTGCAATGACAGAGTAACATCCATGGTACATTTCATACTGCCGCAATTACACAAAGCATTACACAGAAGTGAGCATGTGAAAGGCACCATGAAACAGCCAATGTGCAAGCACTTATTGTCACTGAACCATAGGGAACTGTGGACTATCCAAGGTCCTCTTATGTTAAAATTGCTAGATAGACAATGAGAAAATTCACGTAAGGGCGCAAATAATAAATGGCAACAACACAACTTCCAATCTGTCTTGCTAATCATCTTTCAATCCCCTTTTCATACTTTTCCATATAGTGTCAACAATTAAGAGGTGAATGACTAGCTGCTTAAAGGGTCCCAATACTTTTAAGGGGTCATTCAGACTTTGCAGACACAGCATAAAAAAAAAAAAAATCAAAGGAGAACCATTTTGATGTGCGTTCAGGTACAGAAAAACAAGAAAGTTTTAGCTAAAATAGCTCTCTTTAGCTTAGTTGCATGAATATTTTACGTATCCATTCATTGGGGAAAAAATACAGTAATAAAGACCTGAAATAAACCCTTCCCCAAAACCAGAAAAGGGAGCTGACATAGTTAGCAACTTCAGATAGGCTTCAGAATTTTTTTTTTAAATTCTAAAAAGATTTTAGTTGATAGCCTTCACAAACAGACCACAATGGAGCTTTTCAAAAGCCACCCTTCTTTAAAAATGAGATTCCAAGGAAAGCCCAAAACTTCAGAACTGAACATAGTAAAGGAACTAGATCCCTCAGAGTTGCACAGTGTGCTTTCAGTGAAGCTGCAAACCAGCTCTAAGAGGTATTCATGGCTCAAGCATTTTGTTTTCTTTAGCGATGCTAGGTTTTTTGTACCCCTAGAGCACAGTTCCAAAAGCTTCCACATGTACTCTTCACTATGCCTTTCCCGTTTGCTTCTGTTTTGTGAGTTGTGTCTGTGAGGCAATGATTCACCGGATCATGCTTAAGACTCAACCATGGGAACGACCCGTGCCAAATACAACCACCCTCCGGGAGGCAGGTTTCGCGTCCCGTAAGCACAGGAAACAACTTCACCCGCTGAGATCACAGCGCTGCCTGCGCGGTGGCAGGGACCAGCAGGAGGCTCCTAAGACCCCACGAACGCCGCATCAAAGAGCGGGC
>NW_009259102.1:5157337-5158185 GCF_000687185.1 Egretta garzetta | reverse complement strand
ATGGCAGGCACGCCCGCACTTCTCCTGCGCTGCCCTTGCTGCTGGTCCTAAACCGCCTTCCCCTTTGTGAGTTAGGCAGCGCGTGCTGCATCTGAAAGCCATGTGGGATCGCGGTCCAGACAACAAAACGGTGTGACAGTTGACTTACTGCACACCAGGCCACAAATCCACTTTCTGCACAAGAAAACCAGTGCTTTGACTTTTCACCAGCTCGGTTCCCTGTGTGGGTTGCACATGCCTGTGCCAGTGCCGCCGTCTAAAGTAACACTGGGAGCAGGATGGTTGTTTTTCAGCCATGCTGGTGCTGACTAGTTCAGGAGCTTCAGAGGAGACTTCTAAGGCACCTCCAGGGCAGCCTACACACAGACAGGCCAGTGCTACCCTGACACCACCCTTTTTGTCGTACTTGGTCCCTTCCCTCCAGCCACATCTGAGGGGGAGAAGGCGGCAGCTCAGGCTTCGGAGGGGAGAAGGGCTTCATGCAGTCACAGGTGTAGCCTTCACGCTTTTCCCCTTTTGCCTGGTGGAGCTAGACGCCATCAGCCCTGATCCGGTCTAATGGCCAACTGCCGTGAAAGCCACATTTGGGGTTTGGCTACAGAAATGTGTAGAGTTTGCATGCTGTAATCGGCTTCATGTGTGCCACGGTTTGGGAGCTTAGGCCGGTGGAAGGATGGGCCAGTGGACATCTGGACAGTCCTGCTGCTCAGCTACTAAACTTGGCTAAAGTCGGTAATAAAACTTGGTGAAGTTGGCTAAACTTGGAGAGGGGTTTCTTGAGACTGATGGAAATGAGTCACATCATCCAGGCTCAGCTATGGCTGCTCACCGAGAGAGTCAGACCCACG
>NW_009259102.1:5156791-5157035 GCF_000687185.1 Egretta garzetta | reverse complement strand
TATCCCACCCCCCCTGTTCCCTGCAGTGCCTCTTCCGGAGGCTTTCTCAGGGGTCAGTCTAGGCTCTTGGCCCAGGTCGATCCTACTATATAGCCTCCAGTCTCCTGTGGCACCAAGTACTGCTGTTCTCACCGTGTGAAATTTGTTTGCCTTCTCTGACCTGCCCCAGCTGACTGCACGGCCGTGGCTCTCGCACTGTGGGGTCCGGTGAGAAGCGGGTCTGCTCCCGCTGTCCCGGCGGCTC
>NW_009259102.1:5129471-5156436 GCF_000687185.1 Egretta garzetta | reverse complement strand
CCGGTCGCCGCCGCGCCGGGCAGCGCAGCCCTGTGCCAGGCTCCAGCAGCCTTCGCTTGCGCCCTGGCGCGGTGCAGCTGGGCTGGGAGGCGCTTCCGCAGCGCTGAAAGGGGCGGGGGGGCTGCCCTGTGCTGCTCACACCAGCAGATCCGGAACGGTCTGTGTAGGGCTCACCCTCGTCTTCTCTTTCCATTGACGAGTCAGCGTCAGAGCCGCTTTCAGCTAAATATCTCTTTCAGACAGTTCCCGGGCAGCGACTGGACCGAGGGCAACTTGAGGCAGAAGCCCCTCTTCTGCTGATGTTGGATTGGTTTTGGAGGCTGCGGTTACCTGCTTGGTGGTGCCTGGAGCAGCAGCTCTGCATCTGCAGAGGTGACTTCCAGAGGCCTCTCTCCGCTTCTCCTAAGGAGGTGAGATCTTCTCTAGAGTGCTTTGCAATGCAGACCTGACATGACTCCCTATAACTGTGTGCTTGAACCCCAAATGCTTGCTTGGTCCTGTTCACAGTCTGGACCCATGCTCTGTCGCACTGGCAAGTGGTAGAAGTGTGCTGGAGCCTTCAGAGAGTACAGGAGGTCCTTATGCGGGTATTGCCATAAAAGCCCCCAGGGTCTGTCAGGGAAAGCCGAGACTGCTTCCTCCTGATGATGGTTCCTTTGTGCCAGGCAAAATTAGCTTGGAAATGAAGCTTTCGGGTGTTTGTTTCAGAAGCTTAGCCCAAGCAGCACCTTCATGAAGTGTGCTTGTTCCTGGCATGTGTGAATGTGTTCAGCCGCAGGATCCATGGTGTCAGGGGAGTGAAGTGAAAGAAGTTCAGTAGGTTTCCAGAAAGAGTGAACATTATCTATAGTTGTCTAAAAATCTAATGTGGGTACAGGAGGAGGCAGCAATAAACACGATGGGGCTTAGCCAGGGCTAAGGGTAAGCCATCTTTCAGTCATGAGGATAAGTCGTTCCGAAGAGCGTGAATTTGGGCAACATCTCTCTCTGCTCCACTGTATTAATCTCTATTTACCTATTGTCACACAGCTGGCTGTCGTGTTCAATAGTTTTGTGTCTGCAGGTGGATTTGTAGTGACTTAACACTGCAATGATTTATTTGCTTGCATATTTGCTTCACATATGTTAGTGTCTGAACCAAAGTCTCTGGCAATCTTTTCATTTATTGACCCTTAAACCATGCTTTTACTTAAGAAAAAATGTAAGAAATTGTTTATAGGTATTTTTCTGAAGTGTTGTTAGCTTTCTTTATACAAGGGCCCTGGGTGTCTGCAGCTCTGAGCAAAAAATCTCACCTGCCCTATGGTTAAGCACTTGAAAAAGTGCCCAGAAACGTGGCAGAATTGCCAGCCTTGCATATGATCAAAATCCATCTGAATGTGGACCTGAGTAGCTGGCTAAAGCTTTGAAGCCATCCCCTTCTCTGAGAGGGAAGTTGGACTAGACATCTCCACAGATTCCTTCCAGGCTTATTTTTTGATCTTTCGCTTGCGCATTGTGTTCCTTTTGGGAACTCAGCTTTGGCCACTAAACAACCAAATCTCTTCTGCAAGGACCACAGAATTGCTTTCTCTGGTGCATAATCCATCATATGAGGCCTACTGGATGGAGACCTAAGACACGGCATGCAGGATTTTTGACAGCAGTCCTCAGCTGATGCAAATGATTTCTAAGAATGCTGCATAAGGCTGGATTTTTCTCCAGACACCATGGTTTAAAATACTAGCTGAACATTCAGTGGAAATGCCAGGATACACTTACTGAAATCCCTTGACCCAAGTATGTGTCCCCCAGAGCTTTTTACCTTGCCCTGTTTTCTGCAAATGTTACTTAACATTGTTGTCTATGGCTTCAAATGCCCTGGCTATTCCTATTGATTTGGTATGTCCACAGACTGTACTTATTTTTCACTCAAGAGATTGTGGTACTGCATCTTGGCTGCTAGTCCAAGCTAGTTTAGGAATGGAAAAGGGAGAAGACAGATACATAGACGTCATCTGAGCTGAGGAAGGCAGGGAGCAATGACCAAAAGTAGAAGTCGGGAGACCTTGGCTGTGCAGTTTGAAAGCCAGGGAATGTTTTTTTGTCTTACGCCAGATCTGAGCTTATTCCTTCTTTTCATTTGCTGCAGGTCCTGTAGCAATGATGATATAGTCTGCAACTGCTGTTACTTAGTTACCTAGAGAATTTCCTCCTTCAATCCAATACTGAGTACATTTCCTGAAAGAGATGAAAAAAGGACCAGAAAGCGGAACTCGTCCCCTTGCTGCTCCAGGCAATTTAGTGGAGTCACATCCAGACAATAACAGCAGCGATGGAGCCTCAGCGAAAGAGAAAGGCACGCTTTCCTCTGCTGGAGAACTGGAAAACGTACAGCTGAAACCCAGCAGAGAAACATCCAGAAAAAAACTCTGTGGCTATTTAAATAAGCTGGGCATCAAGGGGCCAATCAAGACCTGGAAGTCTCGCTGGTTCTTTTATGATGAAAACAAATGTCACTTACTGTACTACAGAACTGCACAGGACATCAACCCTTTAGGGTCTATCGATCTCTCCAGCGCCAGCTTTGATTGCAAGGTGGAAAATGGGGAAGGGGTTTTTGAGATCAGAACACCAAGCAGAGCTTTTACTTTGAAGGTAAGGGACAGCATCTTCTTGTGGGGGCTGTTATGAAACATTCCCAATCAGGACAGACGTGCTTCTGCTAATATACCTCTTAGCCTGAGTTTTACTTTAGTCCTCCCAGCCTGGACCATTACCATTTGGACCTACATTATTTGCATTGTTTTGGCAAGACTGGGACTACATTACTTGTGAGACGGCCATTGTTTAATAGGAGTAAAACCCAAACTGGGTGCTGAATTAAAATCATTGAGGAGTCCTGCAATCCACGTGTCATTTGCTGAACAGAAATGAGCTCCCCTGTCTAAAATGGCTGCTCCAGCAGGAACCTTTACTAGTTTTTTGTCTGCGAAAATTGCTATTAAGAAGCTCTGTGGGTGAATCCTGGCTAAGTCAATCAGGACATTTCTGCTTACCCTTGGAGCATAATATTCCAAAAAACATTTAAAATGAGGTCAGTGGTCCTCCGAGGTTCTGTTACTAAGGCCCCACTGAAGATTTACTCTGTCCTCCCAAATCAGTGTTAGGACCAGAGGATATAGCTTAGGCTTGATGTAGCTGCCCTTTATTTCTGCTGACTTGGGCAGCAAAGTGGTGGTCAGCTCTACAGGATGTGCCTCATGCTCATGAGATTACTCCCCTCACCTTCCTGTTCTGTGTTATGTTAGGCAATCAGCAAGCAGGCAATGGTGTACTGGCTGCAGCAGCTACAAATGAGACGTTGGGAATTTTGCAATGCTCAGAGCAGATTTCCTGTGGGCAGCTCCCAGCTTGTGAATGAACCTCTGGCTGGCAGAACAAGTAGGTATCACGTATGTCTTTTGCTTTCAGCCCCCCAGTGATGAAAGGTGCTCCTCGTTTGTAAGCGGGCAGAGGTTTCAGCCAGGTTTTTAAATGCAGGTGCTGACTGTCAATGCTTGGTCGGTGTTTGGAACTTCTGGCCTTATTATGGATGAATGTGAATGGGCTGTCTCCTAATACACAACATGTGGCTGGAGATGCCCAGGTATCTTATGATCATGAATTCCCTCTTGGTTTTCCTCTCTCATGTGAAGTGTGCGTATTTGGTATATCCCTGTCCTCTTGCGAGGCCTGTGAAATTTACAGCAAGCGTTTTTTCAGCGGTGATGGGATGAAGATGTGCATTCCTAGCAGTGGGAGTACACAGGCCGGTGGATCAGGGGAGGGCACAAGCAGGGCGTCCACCTGCTTAGTTATGACTAGATGCACATTTTGTTAGAAACAAATAAAACCCCCCAGTAAGTGTCTGCTCTAAAAGGTTCTAGGTACCTTGGTATTTTGCTACAGCAGGCAATAATTTGGTAACAAACTGTGTTTGTGGAGTGTTACCTGCACATTAAAACTATCAAACACTGGTTGGAATGAGGGAGAAGAACAGCAACAGCTTCCTTATTACTTTAAGCACTTAAAGTTTGATTGTTTAGTGTTAGTCATTCTCATATACAAATGATTGAAGTCACTTGATTGTCCTTGAATAGATGACTGTTTGTACATGGAACTTTCTGTAATTTGACCTAAAACTAGGGAAACCTGCTCTGCTGTCCTTGTTCCACCTGGCCAGTTGGACATAGAATGTATACCTGTAGTATAATGTTGTGGCTCTCAAGTTACATGAAGGAGTCCAACGGAATTCTGTCTTGCTCACTTGCTTCTGTGTCCTGGTTTGTTTTTACATAGGTGGTGTTGACAATGAAGACTTCCTGCCTCCGGTGAAAACACCAACAGAAGCAGTGGGTTTAAAGGCAGCATCTTTGCCTGCACCCCAAACATCTACTGCTTTGCAGAACATCTCCCTTAAGCACCCTTGGACAGAGATACAGTAAGTGCACGAGGAGAGTGGTGGTGCAGTTGGCATGCTGGCCTGCCACTTTGTGCCTTCTTTGCCTGTCACATATTGTGTGAAATGGGACTCTTGCCTAGGTGGAAGGGCCATGAAGCAGCTTTTTGAAGGATATTCCAGGTGAAAGTAAACTTACTGCCAGATGGTCTTTCACATTCCTCTGTCCCAATGCTTTTCACATCATCTAGCTCTCTTAGCAAAGATCCTAGTGGCAGGCCTAGGGCTTGGTTAAGCTTTCTTCTGTGTAGGTAGTGGTTTGCATGCCTTCTGTGATGCATCTGCACATTGCTCTTGGAAGGGCAGACAGGCAGGTTGAGCTGTACTCTGTAGGTTAGTGATAGAAGCCCATTAGCACTTCCCAGTGGTTTCAAAAGACCTTGAATGCAGTGCACTCTCTAGAGCAGGAATTCCGAGCAAAATGCGCTTGAGCCTGTAGTATGGACTGACACTACACAGCTTGCTACACCTTGCTGAGTTTCAAGTACGTGAATATTCCCACTGCCTACAGTGATGCTGCTATCTGCAGTTGTGATGTGTAGATCCATTAGGGCTAAAAGTTACAAGCCTTGGGCAGTTACAGTTGGACAAAGACAACTCCATGAATAGAAGTTCTCCTTAAGTGTGTCCTGGTCACTTATTTAAGTGCAACCAAAAATGTGTGAGTGGCCACAGGTGTGCTAGATAGCCTGGCACCTGCCAAATGTTTTTGGTGGGGAGGTAGGCTATAATTTTTTACTACCACTACTGTGGCTGGAATCTGCTGCCAATAGGGTGAGAGATCCCTTATGGGACCAGAGGATCAGAGTTGGCTGTACTATTTTGCAGGGTATGCATTCTCTCCTCCTCACTTTGATTAAAAATAGTATGATCATATCTCCTCCCCCTTACCCAGCCATGCTTTTTCTAGCTTGATTAACAATTGCCTCTTTTCAGCTGTAAATTATATTGCTCCCCTCGTTCTGTGAACATTTCTTCAGGCTCTATCACTATCAGGCTGGGTCTTCATGAGTGTAGCGTGTCTGATTTCAGCTAAGTTCATCAGATCCCTGAGCTGCTGCTGCCTCAGAAGAAAAACAAAGTGTGGCATGAGGTAGAGAAAAGTAGGAAAGTTGCACTGGATGAGTGCCAACTGCAGACTACAGGGAATGAAGGTCTGCTGATCTTACATGCCAGTATGTTCCCTGAGGTCAGAAATGTCTGCTTTTCTGCTGTAGAGCTTTACAGTAACAAGGCAAAAGGAGAACAATATCTAAAGATCAACTCAAAGTAGCTGACGTTGAGTCTTTTGTAGATCTCAAAACAAGGGGCTTGTTTTGTTTTAGCTGATGGATAACACATGAGGAGAAGGGAAAAGACCTGTGTGGTGATAGGCATGTGTCTCACTTCCCTGTATAGGTTTTACAGAAAATACTTGTGCATTTGTGGTTCTGCATGGTGCTGTAAAGTCATCTCTTAGTGCTTCTGGCAATGTCTGGTAGCAGCAGCTGTAACAAACTGGTTCTGAGTCTGATTGTAGTTTTGTTACTGAATCTCTTTACTACATCAAAGTCTATTGAGATTGTTGTGGCAAGGTTATTAAATGTTCAGAGCACGGGACCTGTGGCTGCTTTAAATGTGATCATTGCAGCAGTTTTGGCTGTGCTGTAGATAGCTGAGCTTTTCTTGGCACCTGGGGATTTCTGCAGTGAACTAAGGAAAGGCAGGGAGGGAGGAGGAAGAGGAGGAAGGGGGAGGAGAAGGAGGAGGAGGAGAGGGAGGGAGGGAGGGAAGGGAGGAAGGGAAGGATGTGGTTGGTCTACTGTTACCTTTGATCCCCCTGTCCAGCCTGATGCATTTATGTACAGGATTCAAGCACATGGGGAAAGATCTCCAGCTGATTTACATTCTTGTGCTGGTACTGATTTTGTGGCACCTTCCTGATTTACACCACTTACAACCTTGCTCCCATCAGATCCACCAGTGCCGTGAACATTTTCTTGGCACATGAAGGAGATAGGTTTTGGGAGGAGAGGTGGGATATGAGGAGAGGTAAGGCGTTGAATAGTTTGAATATGCACTGACTGCAGTGATCATGACTTCTCCTGTTCACTAGGCTGTCTTAATCTCTTTTTGTTTCAGAAACACTGTCTACAATATCTGTGGCTCCAAACAGCTCTGGGGGAACAATGGGAATGTCTTTAGCTTCAGTGAATTCCAGGAGCATCCTGAGAACCCGGATGAGGAGCAAGAGGCGGAAGTAGAGGCAGTGTGTGCAGGTGCTTGTTACTGAGCTGTGTGAGCTGGTCTGAGTATGATGCCTTCTAGCAAGGAGTCAGACTTAGCAGGAAAGGGAGGGAGAGGGTAGCAAGTTATCATGGGACCTGAAAACTCTTATCACATTGTCTCAGGTCCCTTCCTGTGTTGTTGGCACAAGACTGACTCTTTTGGCTGCTTTGGGCTGCGTCTGTCTATCTCCTACCTCTGGAACCTTCTTCAGAGGCAAAAATACGATCCATGGTGCCAGTCCATTCTGGTATTTCTTTGAGGTAGAATTTAATTGCTGCATGGTTACAGGCTAAGCTCAGCAGCTCCACTGGATGCTTGGGAAGTTACCTCTCCATGATGATAACTTGCAGTTGCTGTATGCAAGAGAGATGGGTGGGTTGCGAGGTGGCTTAACAGGTACCATAAAACATCATGGCTTTGTGTATTCTGGGGGTGCCTGTGGTTGATCCCTACTGTCTGTGTTTCAACCCTGTGGATCCCAGCAGGTCAATTTTCCTTGTCCTGTGTGTCAGTCCCCCCTGCTGAGCTGTTGTGAGTCCCCCCATATCAAGATTCAGGTTACACAGAATCAGAGATTCTGTGTAAATTAACACTATTTCCCTTCAGTTAAGGAGGGAATCCCAGAGAATGGAAGGATGGAACCCAGGCTGAACTGGGCTAGGAAAGCCAGGTGGATGAACAGTGGCTTCCTGGGCTTGCCTGAAGAACTGTCCAGGGAGAGGAACGCAATGGATAAAGTGAGTGTCCTACAGCAACAGATCCTGACACTCACAGAGGAAGTCAAGTCACAGAAGGTGAGTGTGGTGAAGAGTCTGCTGCTTCTAAGGGCAGGGCCTTGAGACTGGTCACAGGGACTCCTTTATACCTCGATGTTAGGCTGAGAAGTGCTCAGCAGGCACTCACTGGGGACCAGCTGAAGCTCTTCGTGTTACCCCTTTGTACATGCCTGGTTGTCCCCAGCTCAAGGGAGAATGGGCTGTCCTTCAGCCATTGCTAGGAAGCGCAGCTAGCAGATGGGCTGGAAAAGGGAGGTAAAACAAATCCAAGTGTGCCCTGCAGGTATCTTGCTGGTGCCTTTCCATTGCTCAGTGAATGTACAAAGTACAGTCCTGAATATGTGCCATGACACTGTCAGGAACTGCCAGGCTGAGTAATACTGTTAACAGCAGGTCATTCTTTTTGAACAGTGATCCACCATTAAGAGGGGATCTGTCTGTAGAAGTCAGCATGTGGATCACTGCAAAGGCTGTCTCTCCTTAATGGTACTGTTCTTCTTCACAAGCCTGGAGGAATGCCAGGCTCTCCACTAATGATGCTGGTAGCTCCTCCAGCCAAAGAGACAGGAGAGCCAGGTCACATAGTGGGCAATCAGTTGCATCCTTGGTTTGCTTCCTTAAACAACTGAGATGGCAGAGCCTGAATCAGCAGCATGTTGCTGGGACAAGCTTTTGTGCTTTCATGCGGAATGGAGCAAGGGAGGAGTCTGGCAGAGAGAACATCAAAATAGATATAGCAGTTTCCTTCTGATAGTGCAGATAGATGCAGACTGTATTATTTCCCTCCTTTGTATTTTACCACACTGCTGAACAGATCTCCAGCTTCTCTGGTCTCTGCCGGGCCTCCCAAGAAGGAGGACTGTAGAAAGTCAGAATTCAGACAGTGTGACCAGCAGCTTGTCAGCAATCCACCTAAAGTCAAATCATCTGTGGCCTGCTGCAGAGACCTTTCAGGCTCAGCTCTGAGAGCAGACCTTCTCTATTAGTGAATCACTGTGATTTCAAGATTGCTGTATTCAGTTTTGCTTCTGAAAGGAGTCGATTTCAAGATGCTGAGCACCTTTCATTGTTCACTTATGATTAGCTGGGTCTCTGCTGTCCATGCTCCCATTGCCCTGGGCAGCACTGTGATCTAATGGCTTTGGATTCCCTTTCTAGGAGCTGGTTAAACTTCTCCACAAAGCTCTGGAAGCAGCCCAGCAGGAGAAGCGAGTATCTAGCATGTATCTCAGTGCAGCAGAAGATAAGGACAGGCTGGAGCTGGTGCGCCACAAAGTGAGACAAATCGCAGATCTCACTGGTCGACTGGAAGCTCTTGAGCAAGAAAAGAAGGAACTGGAGCAGATACTGACTCTGAGAGACAGCCATATCCAGGAACTCAAGGAGCATGTGCAGCTGCTGATGGAGAAGAACCATGCCAAACAGGAAGTCATCATGGCCTTGACGGAGCAGATGGCCCGAGAGCTCTCTGACCCCCTGCAAGAAGCCAACACTATAACTGCAGAGACATTGTACAAGCAGCAGGAGGAGATTGAGCACCTGAAGGTGTGTGAGATGGCACAGGTCATTTGGGGGCTCCCATTTCTGTGCCGTCTGGTTCAGTGGGAGGGTGTTCCTTTTGGGAAGCACAGAATATACTTCTGCTAGTTGCTCCATCTGTCTCCAAACCAGAGACAGACTGGAAGGGACTCACCTGATACCAACAGGGCGCTCAAAAGCATCTTGATCAGTTTCTGCTTCAGCTCAGAGCCTATTTTGTTTGACTTTGTGTCACCATTCAGTGCCTGCCTCTTTCTTTGCTCTTCTTTTATTTCATAGCTGCAGTCTCACTTGCTGCCTTCACTAGATTTGTTCCTCTGTGTTTTCCTTTTGCAAACAGTTTCCCAATACATCCTGGTTCTTTCCAATCCAGCCTGTTGTATGTCACTATATGTGTAGTTATAATGACCAGTTAGTGTGGGGTGCAGAATTACAAAAACAGCCACTTCTGCATTGTTGGAGAGTGTTTTTGCTGCCAGCCATGGGGCTGAGATTTGTGTCAGTTTAAAAAAAAAATAAACCAAACCACATATATTCTTCATCTTATTTAGGTGCTTCTCTGGCTTTATATCACCCAGATGTCTCTGTGTTTTCTAAGAATGTACATGCAGTGCACTTAGCATTTTCAAGCGTCTTGTCTGTGCATGACACTCCTATTTGATGTTGTGCCTTGATTTCTTTCGTAGGCAATATTTGTCCTGGGGAGTGCTGTCTTCTCCCCAGAACACAAAATCGTTATTTTCTTGTCCTTAACACAATCTACACCTCAGGTCACTGAGCGGGGACGGGATTCCAAGCCCCTCAAGAACTCTCATTGTGTGACTGTTTTGCTTTGTGGCAGGATGATATTGATGCATACAAAACCCAGAACCAGTTTCTCAACTCGGAGATCCATCAGGTTACTCGACTCTGGACAAACATTGCTGAGAATGAAAAAGCCCTTCTGATGAAGGTAAGGCAAAATTACTTTTTTTCCTTGGTGAGAGCTGTTACTGATTTCTTTCCAAAGTTGGCACTGGAATGGATTTTTGTCCAAACCACACCAGGAATAAGCTTTCTTCCCAACATGTTTTTGTAGTGTGACCCTTTTTTCTGCTTTGTGTTGTTCCCAAATTAGACATGATAATTTTCATTTTTCAATAAAAGTAAAATACCTACAAAGCTTGCTCTTAAGGGTACTGAAACTTAACCCAGATTCCTGCATTTCAGCTATGCTTTTGGATACGAATAAAAAAGCAACACTATGCGTAGGGAATCAGAAAGTTTTTCTGAGAGCTGGCAGCACTGACTGAGCCCTGGCTCCATCTAGTCTTGATTTCTTTACCAGGCTTGGCACTGCCAGGTGGCAGCACTCTCAGGTCCTGCAGCTAGATCAGAGTTCTTGTGTTTTCTTAATCTCTGTTATTTGTAGCCTTGTAAGTGTACATAACGTGGTTATTCTCAGACTTGTCTAATCCTACCTTCTGGTCCTGAACCACTTCCCGAGGCTGGTGGTGTGTACTGGCATTTGTTCTGTGGGTTTTTTCTGGGTTTTACTTCCCAGGGTTTTAAAGTATGTCTCTGTAGTCTTGCATTCTGGAACAGGGCAAAAAGCTGCTTCTGAAGTGTTATTGCCATTCTTACATCTGTTTGGTTTCTAGTCCTTTGAAACCTGCCTACCTCCTAATTTACTGCCCTTCTCTGATCCTGAAACTGCTGTAACCTTCAGAAAGGAAGCAATCAGACCAACATGCTCAATGTGAGGCAAAATGCTTATTGAAGCGGTAGTACCAACAGTATTCCATGCTCCTTTCTGTCCCTTCTATATGCAGCCTAATTCTCTCTGTGGTTTCTGTTTTGTTTTTGTTTTCAACTGCTGCTTCCCACTGAGCAGGAGTCTTCATTGAGCTTCCTGTGAGACACTGGGTGAGTCTTGTCACCTGTTTGGCCTCAGTTCCCCACTTGTGGAGTGGGGATTACAGTCCTCATTCCTTTTTTCTGCTTTGTGTGTCCAGGAGTATGGTGGTGGCAGGGACTGTCCTGCTGTTAGAACTCAGCTGGGCTTCATGTGCTTGAGAACTGTTGTGTACCAGTGCCATGGGACTGGGGTTGTTGTGGGGCATGTGGTTGCCTTGTCTGTAGTCCTGCCATGTATCCTGAAAATGGTATTGTCATATAGCTCAGTCCCAGGAGTGGTGTGTTTTGACAGGGTACAGCTCACTGTGGGGTAAAAAACTTGTCTGAGGAGCAGAGCAAAAGCCTGCAGAGAACTCAGCTGCGGTGGTGACTCTTTGGTTGTGTCCTGAGCCGAGCTGGCTGGGATATGGCCACCCACTGATGCAATGCAGTAGCTAAAGTAGGTGATGCTGTAGTAGGTCTCCCACTCAATAAGCCAACTTCTGTTGCACACTAGCTACTGCAGCTTGTGCTTGTTCATAGACCACAGCGATTCTTTCATGGCTGCAGTTCCACTGACTGTAGAAAACTGCTGGATGTGTTTTCAGGAGCTTTGCTGTTCAAGCGTCTTCACTTTATGTGCAGACCAGGCCAGTAGAGAGCAGTGGCAATGCAGGAAGAACCATCAATGAGCCTGCTCATTCATTCCCTTTTATTTCCCCATCAGTGTGCCTGCCTACAAGCACGGAACTGCCAGATGGAGAGCAAATACCTGACAGTCTTGCGGAAGCTGCAGGAGGCTGTGCCTGGCCTGCCCAGCTCCCATGCTGAGTTGGTGAGGAATCTCATCCAGGAAGCACTCCAGTGGGATGTGAAGGAAGAAGTAGAAGAAGGTTTTAACCTGAACCCTGTAAGGTAAGAGGCAAGAGCATGGGGATATCCACACCCTTGTAGGAGTCTGGTTTTGGAGGGGAATGCACAGGCAAGAAAGATCCTGGGACATCTCTGTAGCAGGGACTTGGAACCATGACTTAGGAGTGGAGGTTGAGGAGACTGCTTTAGTTTGGTGGTGTGGAAACCATGAGTATCTGAGAGCAGCATATCACTGTAGGAAAGGGAAGTTAAAGATGGTACAGCTAAACTTTTCTTGGCAGTGGCAGACAGTATGGCAAGTGACAACAGCCATGGTGTGCATGGGAAGTAAACACTGGACATGAGGATAAACTCCTTCTGTAGGAGAGGAGGCCACCTGGGAGGTGAGGGATCTCTATCCTTTGAGGTTTTCTAGTCCCAGCCATACAAAGCCACTGTTGCCTTGTTCTAGTGCTAGGGACAATCCTGCAGTGAAGGGGGGCTGGCATGGAGATTTCCAGAGAGCCTTGCCACCAGTGCTGCTGGCGTCCTTGCATTTGTGTTTATGCTTTCCTGCCCAGTTAGTGCCCCAGTTCTGTAGCAGTTTCCATTTCATCTGGTTGATCAGGCTCACAGGTAGCTTTGGAGATGAGACCCCAAGGCCAGGCTTGGTCTCTCTGTCAAGAATATAATGATATCTTACCATTACCCCAGCCTTTGGACTGATGATATGCAAATCCTCAACAAGCTGTACTATCAGCGCTCCTGGTGTTTTCTGATCAGTAGGAGATTTGCATTGTGTACAGGGAAATATTAGAAGGGACTGTGGATCATTGTTCTTTGGTCTGATGCCCCAAAGCTTAGACAGGCGTACTCTTTGCTGGGTAGAAAACTGGCTGGGTGGCTGAGCCCGGAGAGTTGTGGTCAACGGAGTTAAATCTAGTTGGCAGCCAGTTACAAGCGGTGTCCCCCAGGGCTCAGTTCTGGGGCCAGTTCTGTTTAATATCTTTATCAATGACCTGGACAAGGGGAGTGAGTGTACTCTTGGTAAATTTGCAGATGACACCAAACTGGGTGGGAGTGTCGATATGCTCAAGGGGAGGAGGACTCTGCAGAGGGACCTGGACAGGCTGGATCGATGGGCTGAGGCCAACTGTATGAGGTTCAACAAGGCCAAGTGCCGGGTCCTTCATTTGGGTCACAACAACCCCATGCAGCGCTACCGGCTTGGGGGCTGGAAAGCTGCCTGGCGGAGAGGGACCTGGGGGTACTAGTCAACAGCCGGCTGACTATGAGCCGGCCATGTGCCCAAGTGACCAAGAAGGCCAACAGCGTCCTGGTTTGTATCAGAAACAGTATGACCAGCAGGAGTAGGGAAGTGATTGTGCCCCTGTACTTGGCACTGGTGAGGCTGCACCTCGAATCTTGTGTTCAGTTTTGGGCCCCTCACTACAAGAAAGTCGTTGCGTTTCTGGAACATGTCCAGAGGAGAGCAACGAAGCTGGTGAGGGGTCTGGAGCACAAGTCTGATGAGGAGCGGCTGAGGGAACTGGGGTTGTTTAGCCTGGAAAAAAAGAGACTGAGGGGAGACCTTAATGCTCCCTAAAACCGCCTGACAGAAGGTTGTAGTGAGGTGGGTGCTGGTCTGTTCTCCCTGGTGATAGGACGAGGGGAAATGGCCTCAAGTTGCGCCAAGACAGGTTTAGGTTAGACATTAGGAAAAATTTCTTCACGGAAACGGTTGTCAGGCTCTGGAATGGGCTGCCCAGGGAAGTGGCCAAGTCCCCATCCCTGGAGGTATTTAAAAGCTGGGCAGATGAGGTGCTTAGGGACATGGTTTAGGGGTGGGATGGCAGGGTTAGGTTAATGGTTGGACTTGATGACCTTAAAGGTCTTTTCCAACCTAAACGATTCTATGATTCTATGAAAGCCTTTGCAGTCCCTTCCTACAGAACTGTCTCTGCACTAGGACATGGTAGGGAGAAGGTACACAGGTTAAGCTAGATACTCCCTTAGGTGCAGGGGAGCAGGCAAGGTGAGAGAGATCTGATGAGGTTGGGTTGTAGCTCAGAGCTAAGTTACACTTGAGTTCATGTGTGTATGCCATTGCTGCAGGCTGTTTTTTCTCTCCAAGGCTCTCAGACAGTGGGCATGGCAGGCTCTTACATGCAGCTGCCAGGGAAGTGAGGGCGTACCTGTGCTCCAGCATTGGTGACAGAAACCTGGTAGCAGGCTGTAGCTGGCCCCAGGCAGTGTGTAGCCCTTAACACAGGTATCAGCACTGTCCTTTGAACTAACCTCTGCCTTGTGTCCCTCTAGTGAGTATGACGAGTACGGGTTTATGACTGTACCCGACTATGAAGTTGAGGACTGGAAACTTCTGGCCAAAATCCAAGCCCTGGAGATAAAGTCCAACAACCTGCGGAGCCAGGAAGTAGTGGAGAAGCCCCTCCGTGACAGGTGGAACAGCGTTGGAGAGCTGAGCCCCTCTGCAGAGCTGAAGAGCCTGATCCGAAGTGGCATTCCAGTGGAGCATCGTCAACGGGTCTGGAGGTGGATTGTCAGCCGGCACTGCAGCCACCTGCCTGACCACTACCAGCGGCTGTTACGGCAGAGCAAGAGCACCGAGCACCCTGCCTGCCGGCAGATTGAGCTTGACCTGCCCCGCACACTGACCAACAACAAACATTTTTCCTCTCCCACCTCCCAGCTCATCCCCAAGCTCCGGAGGGTGTTGCTGGCATTCTCCTGGCACAATCCTGCCATTGGATACTGCCAGGGACTGAACAGGTGAGGAGTTAGGTATGCTGCTTCTTCATGGGATAGCACTGAGAAGATGCAGGCTCTAGGCTGTGATTCAAGCAACCCCAGGCTCCTTGCTTGCTAGAGTTCTGTCCTGGCTCTAGGTATTTTCCTGCATAATTTTCCATTTAGTGTCTTTCACCCAGTGTTATTGCTGGGATCAAGCAAACAGCAGGATGCACTCATTCGGCATCTCCATAGTTACAGAATAGGAACAGCTATAGGAGGTAGAGTGAGGCAGTCTCAGAGTAACAGCGTGAGGCTGGGGCTGAATTTCTAAGTCTTAATGTGCTCAGCAGAAGAACACCCTGGCGATTCCCCTTTTTACTGAGAAGAGTTGGAAGAAATGTTGGGAAGTGTTAGAAATGAGGGAGTTGCAGCAAATAACATGAGGAGAGGCTGAGGAAACTGGCGGTGTTCTGTTTGGAGAAGAGAAGGCTCAGGGAATCTAAAAGCTTCTTTCACTTCTCAAAGAAGGCTATAGGAAAGATAAAACCAGACTTCTTAGAAGTGTACCACCAAGTAAAAGAGGCACCAGGCACTAGCTGCAAGAAGGGAATTTGTGGTTGGACCTTTTCACATGAGGAAAGTCTGTGTAAGCTATTCCTGTTGTTCTTTGGATGGTCTTCAGAAAGACATTTTCTACTGTAGAGAGCCCTTGATATTAGGTATCATCTTTCCAGTCTGGCTGGAAGGGGCTAAGTCAGAGCTGAAGGGGTTAAGGGCTGTAGAAGTATGTATGGGAAGGTGAGCTATGTCACATAATACGGAGTATCTCTGAGTGATCTCTTTCCTGCATTGAAATAGCCAAAATCAGCACATTGCTGATCTTCAGCAGATCTACAGAATATCCCATTAGCTGGGGAGTCTGTGTCATGGTTTAGCCGCAGCCGGGAACCAAGCACCACCCAGCCGCTCACCCTCCCCCCGAGTGGAAAAAGTAAGGAAACTCGTGGATTGAGATAAGAACAGTTTAATAATTGAAATATAATAACAACAACAACAATAATAATAATAATAATAATGAAGGAAAACAACAAGAGAGAGAAACAAAACCTGAGAAAAAAAATAAGTGATGCAAGCACTCACCACCTGCTGACCAACATGCTGCCAGTTGTCAAGCAGTGATTGTTCCCCCAGCCAACTACCCCCAGTTTCTATACAGAGCATGGTTATATGGTATGGAATATACCCCTTTGGCCAGTTTGGGTCAGCTGTCCTGGCTGTGCCCCCTCCCAGCTTCTTGTGCACCTGGCAGAGCATGGGAAGCTGAAAAGGTCCTGACCAGTCTAAGCCCTACTCAGCAGCAACTAAAACATCAGGGTGTTATCAGCATTCTTCTCACACTAAATCCAAAACACAGCACTATATCGGCTACTAGGAAGAAAATTAACTCTATCCCAGCCAAAACCAGAACAGTCTGGCTTTGTCACACCACTTCTGTATTTGATGCTACCTTGTTTGCTGACAGAGGGAAATGGGAAAGAAAATCACAGCCCCATGGTGCCTTCAGAAACCCACAGAACGGATCACTTGTCTTTCTGACCAACTGTCCTGCCACATTTGATGTTTTGGACACTCATGGAGCTAGAGATATGCCAAGAGGAATCTCAGATTCCCCAGTTCCTGTTCTGGCCTATGTCTCCTCCTGCAGTGTTGCATTGCCTCACCATGTCTTGTCCATCACAGATTGGCAGCTATTGCCCTCCTGGTCCTGGAAGATGAGGAAAGTGCTTTCTGGTGCCTAGTCCATGTTGTGGAGAACCTAATGCCGTCAGACTACTACAGTGATACACTGATAACGTCACAGGTGAGCTGGGCACCCTCACATCTGCTTGGACTGTGATACAGTGATTTACAGTGAAGGTTTAAAAGCAAGCAGTCAACTTGCAGTGTGATTTCTCATAGGACAGTGATACCACCTTGCAATCCCTTCCATTGCAGAGGTGTTGTAGACTTGAGAGTACAAAGTTGTTACACACACAGGAGCAGCAAAATTGATCCCCAGCACTAGGAAATTGGCACCACTCCTGAGTAATCACTTCAAGGTCAGGTTAGTCAGAAGGAAGGTGCCCATTAATTGCACAGTTACTTACATTAAGGAGGACCTAGCAGAGGTGAAGCAACAAACGCTGATGTGTAGAACTAAGTATGAAGAAGGCACCATTCTGTAGCCCTTCAGATGTTTCTTTGGAAACTGCACCCTATCTTTGGGATGCCATGTGCAGGTGGAAGAGAATACTGAGATTTTTATATTCACTGTACATGCCTTGGTTCATGATCAAACACAGTGTTAGTTCTGGCTTTGGGGTTCCCTGCAGACCAGAAAGCCCTCTGGTCATTTGATGTAAAATGTTGTTCTGTGAGTAACTTACCCTCCTGGTTCAAAGTCACTGGATTTTAAGGTTTTCAAGATGCGTTGTATCAGATATACTACATCCTCACAGGCAGACACAGAGCCAAGAAAAATCCCATATAGTTCCATGGAATTGTAATTGTGTGCCCATACTGTTCACACCCAGCAGTGTTGACCCTGGCTGTGACCTTGGTGTCTTTATTGTGTGTGGTCCTTTCAGAGAGAAGAAGGTTGTATCTGTGGGCCCACAAAAGAGGAGGCTACAAGCATCAGTAGCTGAGACGGTGCCACTGAATTGGTTGACTACTGGGATAGTGGTGTGCTGGTGGAGAGGCCAACCCACAGACTGGGGAAGCAGCCAAATCACTGTGCAGATAGCAAAATGTCTATCCAGAGCAGGTAGTGTTAGCTGTGAGATTTAATAGGTGGTGCTCAGTACTTGGCAAATAGCAATTGACAGGCAGAACATGGGAGACTGAAGACATAGAGGCTCCCCTACATTTGTTGAGAAAAGATTGTCAGCTACGGGAGGCTTCTCATGGTTGATCTCTGAGAGTCTAGCCAAGACCCACATAAAGAGGAAGGTCTAGGGTGATGCTTTGTGGATTGGCTTGATAAAGTGAGAGCTCTGAGCTGGCTGGGAAACTTAAGGTTTAGCTCTTGCAGATTTTAAAGACCAAGCATATCCTGTCATCTGCTTTGTACCACTGTGCCACAGTTAAGTGGGCTGACACAGCTGGGGCAGTAGTATGATATGGCACAGGGGAAGACCTGACCATGATCTTGCTTCTTAGCACTTCCCCTCATGAAACCCTGGCTGCCCTGAGTGAGATAAAGCCTTCATAAACCTGGGTCAAGGATCTCACCAACTGCATTTCTGTGTCTCAGCTCATCCAACCAGAAGCAGAGCACAGACAGTACTCAGATCACAAAGAGAAGCTAAGTGAGAAGATCATGTCCCACTTGTGAAGTCAGAGGGATTCTAGGTATTTATTCCAGTGGGCCATGTGCAGTCATTCAGACCTGGGCAGGTTTTAATCCCTGTCATTCAGTTGGATGCTCCTGACATCACAGAAAATCCAAGTAAGACCGATGCGTGAAGATGTGTCAGCATTTTCCCTGTTGACTTTGCAGTTGGGAAGGAGTATGATCCTCTGAGTGAGAAGAATGTATGTATCTCTGCTTGTATCTTGGCCCTGTTTCAGCTCCTCACCTTGCGCTGGGTACAGTGTACAAGTACACTGCTCAGTAATTTTGAAGGGTTGGGAGACAAAGGATGCTCTGCTGTTCGTGGGGTGTTAGGCTAGAAGGCAGCAGCAGTGATTACCGTGGCATGCGTGGGCCACTGTCCTGTTGCACCACTCCTCTTCTCCAACACCAGGACTGCTCTTGACTAGGACTTCATTGCTTTTTTTTTTTTGTCAACTTTAGGTAGACCAGAGAGTCTTCAAAGACTTCTTGTCAGAGAAGCTGCCTCGCCTCATGGCTCATTTTGAGCAGTATCGGATTGATGTCTCGCTCATCACCTTCAATTGGTTTTTGGTGGCCTTTGTGGACAGCCTGGTCAGCGATATCCTCTTGCGAGTGTGGGATGCCTTTTTGTACGAGGGAACTAAGGTGAAACATCCCATCTGCACCACCTCTGTGACAGGACGGCAGGGCAATGGACATGCACATGTGTCAAGGAGATGTGGGGTTGAGCCTCTTGTCCTATTCTGCCTGCTTGATGGGGTACCTTGATGCCTCCCAGGCTCTGTGTTGTCTGTGTACTTGCTGCTAGTAGGCAGATCTAGTCTCCGATATTGTGCACAGTATCCCTGGCACTTTTTAGCAGGTAGTCCTGCTATGAAACAGCTCTCTGACAGACCATGGTGTCTTCTGTTCTGTGACCTGGACACAGCTGAGAGTATGACAGATAAAGGGAGCAGAAGACGGGCAGAGAGTTAATATCTGAAAATATGAGCCTTGCATTGTCCCTGTGCATAGGGAGAATGGGTTCTCCCTATGGGTTCCTTTCGGAGGACGTGGTACACTCTGAGGTTGTAAATTAGGATACAGAGGGTCATTCTCTTGGGATTAGCTCTGTGTTTCTTTAGGCCTGCCCTAACACCACCTATTGAGAGCAGAAGCTCAATGTCCAGCCTGCACTGCAGTGCTGTGTGCCCCACACCATGTTTTACCTCAGGAGGGCCTGGTCCCTCAACTGCCTAAGACTTTGTCAACTGAAATACCTTTCAACCCTCCAGGTGATTTTCCGCTATGCTCTTGCGATTTTTAAATACAACGAGGAGGAAATCCTAAGAATTCATGACAGTGTGGAGATCTACCAGTACCTACGCTTTTTCACAAGAATGATCACGGATGGCAGGTAGGACTGGTGGTTTGCAGACGAATGTTCCATCCTGGGTTTGTACTTGCCTGGCTGTTAGGTCAGCCTAAAAAGAGTTGTGACCAGTCTGTTAAGAGACATGCATGTGCACTGGCAAATCCATGGGACGTGGATCAGTTTGTCTCTTTTTGGCTTTCCCTTCATGGTGTGACTTAAAGTCTTCTTGACTTGGGCAAAGGCATGCTACAGCAGAGTGGGCCACAAAGTCTGGGCCAGCCTTCTTTTTGCAGCAGCTGGAACTTGTGCTGCCACTTGCTGGGTTTCTCTCAGCTGTAGTTAGAGTATTTGGGAACACAGCACCACTCACAACCTTTAGTGGCAACACGTGTCTGAGGGGAAGGATTTTGCGATCAGAAGAGCTCAATGTCAGGCATATTCCTCCCCCAGGGACATCTGACCCACTGTCTCCTGACTGGTGGCTTCACACTGGTACCTTAAGAGGGGGTTTGGTGTAAGGCTGTTTAAAGTATTGCTCAAGTTGGTGTTTGTGTGAGAAGGAATTGGCTGTGATTCCTTTGACTCTGCTGCTTGTGACTTTTTTGCTCAGAGAGCTGAAATCTGAGGCCCTTCTCTTTGTCTACCCCAGGATGCACTGGGTGTATCTGTTATCATCTGTTACCAGCCAGTAAATCGGTTCATCAGACCTGTCTTTTCCGTTGTAGGAAGCTGATGAACATTGCCTTCAATGACTTAAACCCCTTCCCCATGAAACTGCTGAGGAACCGGAGGTCAATGCACAGGGAAGAGCTGGAGGCAGAGCTGTGTGAGCTGGAACAGATCAAAGCAGCCTATGTAAAAGAGAGAGCAGAGCAGGGGCCTCAGGACCTGAAGGAGGTTGTTAGTGAAGAGGAAGAAGAGATTTAACAAAAACAGAGTTCCTCATCACTTCCCTCCCACCTTGTAGAAGGTCTTCAGTAGCAACTGTCTGTAAAAGATGGAGCAGAGGGCAAAAGGTGGTCACAGCAGGAGTTCATCTGCCCCACGAAGCAAGGCTGTAGGTGTAGAACCATTTGGGGACCAAGCCAGACTATGTAATGGATTGGAAGATGTCAAAGGAGTTTTATCCTCTTCTGTACTTCTCCCCATTCAGCACACCCTGTACTGTGCAGTTCAGGATTATATCTGAAGGTCCATAGGAGATATCAGTTGTGGTACCATGACAGAAGTTGACATGGTGCAAAAGACCCAGCCAGGCAGGGCTTTTCTACCTTTTCTGGTGGAGGCTTGAAAGAGATCTTTATGTACAAATAAAATCACTGGAAGTAATGAACTGAGAGCACTCCCTCATTGGTACCTAAAGCTTCTGAATTGATCGGGAAGGAAACCTGCTCCTTGAAGGCACAGTGTCTTCGGTGGCTAGCCTGCCAGGAGAGCATGTGTTTTAACATTGCAGTTACTGAGCCATGACACTGTCTCCAGGTGAGTGTTGGGCCTGAGGAAGTCCTGGGAGCTGGAGGACATCTTTCCATGGGACACAGGCTGGGACAAGTGAAATGGGTTGTGGGAGAGCGGAGTTGCCTCTCCAGTTTATTTTGGTTCCTGTGGAAGTCCATGGGAGCACAAGGTGTGTCTCCCTGCTTGGCTGGGAAATGCTGGGAGCTACCCCTCCTCTTTGTTCAGCTTTGAGCAGAACCATCTATGAAAATTAACTCTATCCCAGCCCAAACCACCACAGTCAGCCTGACGCTGGCAGCACTGTGCCTTCCAGAGGTGAGTTTGCTCCATAGAGGAGTTCTCATCTCCGTGTGAAACCAATCACGGCCTGGCTGCAGGCAGGGCCTAATGTTACGGAGACTTTGACTACTGTGGATGCCTGGGTCTTCTGATTGCCTCACACTTGGCCAAGATGAGTGTGTGGCCATCTCTGTCTCACAGTTATGCTCCTCCTGTGCCGGGTTTCTATGCTGATATCCCTGTCTCTGACTCCCATTCATAATGGAAGGGAGGAGGTCTTTTCTGTAGGAGTTTCCAGTATTGAATGTGTTTGACCCATGGAATATGGCACGCTGGGGGTGAACCTGCAAACCACCTGGACTAGGTCACAAAAGATGGCTTGATATTCTTTAGAAATAACATTATTTTCCCCTGAACCAAGGAGCTTGCCTCCATGGGTCTAGCCCACAGAGATGCCCTACCTGCCACTGGGAACGGGGTCTGACAGCCTTCTCCCCACCTTGCAGGCTCACCCATCCCCTGGGCTGGATGCCCTGCCTGTGCAGCTCAGTCCTCCACAGACCCAGGATGAGTTAAGTGCTTCAGACAAATACAACTTTTCCCTAACATGGTGCCAGATCCTGCTTTCCTGCTAAGCGGTACTTTATTCCAGGTGTGCCCACAGTACTGGCACTGACAGCTTCCAGCAGACCCTGCAGTAAGGGGGGGCTTGGCTCCACATTTTCAGACTGACCTTCAACCCAAGCCCATTCAGTGGATGATGCCTCCTTTAAACCTCTTGTGGTATAAAGTCATCAGAGCTTGCAGAGGAAGGGAAAAGAAGCATTCCTAGCCTTTACTGTTCCCAGCCAGGTGGGCCATAGCCAAGATCACAGGCTGTAGTAGGAACAGCATCAGCCTCTGTTCACCTGAGACACATGGTCTGCCTCAGCTCCGCCTTAGGCACAACTGGTCAAATAGTCAGTTTTGAAGAATTACAAAAGTCTGAGCTGGGAGAGAGCTGTGGATGCCAACCAGGCAGCACAGAAGTAATCAAAGTGGAAATGAGGTTCTGGGAGGAGTGGATAGATGGGCAAGAGTGAGGTAGATCCCCTGCACGTCACTGGCAGCTGCACACATTGAAAGTGTGGTATGAGAAGAAAATGTTGAGTCTTTCCACAATATGTCAAAAAAATGCACTGGTTTTAAAATTACGCCACCTAGCTGGAGAAGCTCAAATGGCAGAAGGTTTTTCTTTACAGGTGACGCTGCTAATGTAATTTACTCATACAGTTATGTGCATGGGTGCACACAAATACAGATTTTTGCTACTGTTACAGACTTTTGAAAGGCATTATCTTTTAAATCAAGACCATGGAAATTAGAAGTATACTTACAATTGTGTTTTTCCTTGAGGCTTTTGCAACAGCTTAAAAATACTCTCTTTCATCCACCCCTATGTTTTTTAAAAAAGGCATTATTAGACGAAACCATAGCCTGACATATGTCTACCGTGTATAAATAAACATTGGTCTATGTGGTACGTAATGACCCTTTAAAAAATAAACTTCTGCAGAAGACATAAGGTCCAAGCTGTTGTTCCTGATGGGCAATTCTGAAAATAGTTAAAATGAGAAGGGAAGGACATCTCAGGGTTGTTAGAAGTTTCTCTTCTGTCTTCACCAGCTCTTGGTTTTGCTCCACATGTGTATTCGCTGAGGGCCATTTCCTCCGGTCATACTGCAACAAGTCACTTGTGTTAGTTCTTTACTACCATGTGGTGGATGCAGGAATATCTGCAAGGCCTGTGCAGACCTGCACCTTGGAGCCAAGCTAGCATGTCAGGCTTTGCTGAGCTTTGCTGTATGCATAACGTTACTTGTTAAATTTAGCCTTCTGTCTCTGCGTTAATCTAAACCTTGGGATATCAGCTGCAACCCTAAAAAGGATGGGTTTGGTTCCTGTCCCGACCCACCCACCTGCCCTGAATGTGCAATTAATCTGTAGAACACCTTGTTGCAAGACTTTGGGACCATGAACGCTTTCATATAAACTCTTGTTTTGAGAGTACAAGTTGTTGGAGGGTGGCCAAGCACACAGAAAGCCACTACTGGCTCACTAAGTCCCTGAGCTGCAAACAGGTAGAGGCCAGGAGGCTTCCCTTCACTCCTTCTTGGCCCTGGGTGGTATTAGGCTGGAAGGATCTTTGGTCTGAACCACCATTACCTCTGTACGCTGCTGCTAAGCCCTTGCGTGCAACAGCGCTAGTGCACGGCGAGGACACTCGATCCACTCCTTTATCCTGGCAGGCTGCCCCGGAAAGCGACATTCCTGGAGAGGTTGTTTCTGTGTTGGGTTAATGTTTATCCCAAGCTCAAGGTTCTCACCCAGGGGTGAAGGAGAGGGCTAAGGGACAAGGCATTGCCCATGAGCGGGAAGCAACAACACCCTGTAGCAGGAACTGTCCTGGAGTGTGAGTTTCTCCTCCAGCTTGCAGGATGGGCAGCCTCCTGCCACCATCACAGACACAAGACCTGTGGCTGTGGCTGGCTCTCTTCCCATTTAAGAGCTCACTTTGGTTGCCTGAGCCAAAGCTGGGACTTCTCCAGCCATTTCTCAGTGCTAAGAGCTCCTCTACACAACATCAGCTCTGTCTGGCCTGGGGACATGCCAGATGCAAGGAGACAAAGCACTTTCCCACGCCAGGGCCATAGTGGTGGAGCTGGCGTGATGTAATGCCCTCCAAGGTAATTTAACCCCTTTTATGGGGTTCAGTGAGAGGCTGCGGGCCGTGATGAGACACTAAGCCATGAGAATGTCCCTGTGTGCTTTCTGCTCAGCCTCAGGAGCTCTCCAGAGAGCAAAACAGCACAGCAGGTTAGTCGGAGGAAGGGGAGATAGCACCAATGGTGGCAAGCACGTTTGGGGTGAGGGGTCCCCTGTCCTGCTGCAAACAGGCGCTTGCTTTAGGCATGTGATCCACTACCATTGAGACAAAGTCCCCATTGCTTCTTGTTACCAACTGATGGCTTCCTGCCAAGTGCGAAGTCTGGCTTTGAGATTGCAGCTGGTGGATCAGTATCTGCTCTGGTTTTAAGCTTCATTCTCATAACGCAGAACCTCTCTGGCGTGTTCTGGTGTCAAGCTGGTAGGAGACTTGAAACAACATCCAAGGTAAGTGAATTTCAAGGTCCCTTGGGAAAAAAATAGTACTCAGCCCCACATCACAGCCCCCTGCTGAAAATAATACATTTATTTTTTCTTTTATAAAGTGATTCTTTATGAAGTGATTCTTTTATAAAGTGATTCTTTATAAAGATTCTTAAATATAAAGTATTGTTTATGGCAGCATTTCACAGGGAGGAAAAGTTCCAAAAGGAAATTAAAACCAACCAATATTTTTTGCTTCATCTTTGGGTAATTTAACATTTTCCAATGTGATAAAAGCTCTTGCACATTGAGGGGGAATGCTGATCCCACAGACTCTGAAAGACTTCCAGTTTGTACACTGCCATCACAATGCTGCTTTAAATCAGTGCCCGAAGCTGGTGGGTGTTGCTTCCACCCTACCCCTCCGTTCCACCCGCCCCCATGCATGTGGCACAGTCAGTGATCCTGAACTTCACTCCCTGGGAGCTGCCCCGGCTGGGTGAAGGCGCTTGATCCACAGCTGCACACGTACCAGGAATGCGGCCGCTCCATCATCACTCCTGCAACCCAGAGCGGACGCAGCAGGTGCTGGCTCTGCTCTTCCCAGTGGCTTGCTGCAGGTTGCGGTGCTGCATGTGGTTTCCGGCTAGGAGTGGGGTGGCGGCGGTGTTGAGTTGTGCTGCCGTGTCCTGGTTAAACTCCAGCCGGCAACTCAACCTCACACAGACACTCACTCACTCCCCCATGGTGAGATGGGAGAGAGAATCGGAAAAGTGAGAAAACTCAAGGGTTGGGATAAAGACAGTTTAACAGGCAAAGCAAAAGCCATGCACACAAGCAAAGCAGAACAAGGAATTAATCCCCTGCTTCCCACCGGCGGGTGGGGGTTCAGCCATCTCCAGGAGAGCAGGGCTCCATCACACATAATGGGGACTTGGGAAGGCAAATGCCATCATGCCAAACGTCCCCCCTTTCCTTCTTCTTCCCCCAGCTTTCTATGCTGAGCATGACGCCGTACGGTCTGGAATAGCCCTTGGGCTTTCCCAGCCAAAACCAGGACATGCTATCAGGCTCCCTTCCATAGCAAACTCTGCTGTCCACAGCGGTAGCTTTCCACTTCTAATTCATTTGCACAGGCTGGGAAGAGATGTCCAGAGGTGACACTAGCCCACCTCTGGCACGATTTCTGGCACTTAGGGATGTGGGACAGCAGAGAGTTACAGGGCGCATTGCTCCAACTTCTGCTGCTGGATCCCAACAGAAAGCGCTAACAACAGCGCTTTCTTTGGGGCTGCTGGAGGCCCTTTACACAGCAGTACATGTGCTGTGTCTCTTTGCCACAGGCCACCTCCACGGGCACAGGCTGTCAGGAACAGTTGCTCAGTCAGGCCCTGGCTCTTGGATGACCATTTGAGAAGTCCCAGGAAAGAAGACAGAGAGTAGAGTTCATCCCAATCACTGAGGACACCCCAGTGCAGACACCAGTCCCAGCCATCCTGTTCTTAGACTGCAAAGGGGAACAGGCAGCAAAACCATTCACTTTGTTAGCACCTAAAACAGCTCTGAGGAATGGCACTTGCCCTCGACTAGCATAGCTAGGTGCCTACGGTGGACAGGGCTGCAGGCAGCAGAAATATTTCCCACCAATAGCCTCAAAGAAAGCCATCTTTGTCCCCCCGTCAGTCCTGCATGCAGTCCTCTACAGCTCAGTCAGGGCTGGAGCACAGCGTGTGTGAAAGGAAGCACCAGAGATCATCTATGTGTAGGCAGCTAACCTGTCCTGTACGTCTCCATGGTGAAGATGTCAGCATGCGCTGTGAGGGTCTTGAGGGGCTCCAGAAGTCATCTCAATTCCTGTAGGCAGGGCAGGTTCCAGGGCAGCTGCTGCACGGGCAGCCAGGGTTCGTGCCCACAGCTGGATTGCTTCCTGCGCTCCATCCATGGACTGTGTTTCTCAACAGCTGTGTCTCTGCTCAACTGCCTCAGTCTCCCAGGTTGTCCCAGCTGGCAGCAAGGCATGGAGATCACTCCCGGGGGCTGCTGGTTGCTTCTGAAATTCTGTTCAACTCCCTCGAAGGATTTGGTGGGACTGCTCTTGTCAAGGACCTGCTTCTGCTTCCCCAAAAGGACTTCAGCTGCCCTGAGGGACTGGCAGACTCCCATCTTATCACCACAGTATCAAAGCAGAGACACCTGACCTGCAGCATATCACTTGTGGAGGACACCCAGTCTCACAGTCTTGTCACACCTGTGGGTTCAGCCCAGAGCTGCCACTGCTGCCCACAGACTGGTGGGACTGAAGCGTGGAGATGAGTCAGCTGTCTCAGGTTCTCTTCAGGCAGGACCAGAGAGGTCTTAGCTCAGTGGGTGACCTGGCCAAGGAAATTTCACCCGCCCTTTGATCCTGGGCATTGCTGTCTATGTGCCAAGTTCCTCATCCAGGGTACCAGGTGGGCTTGTAGTGCTGCCACGGTACCAGCTAACCCCAAAGTCTTAGTGTGAGCTCTGCAGGCACGAGAAGCTTTCAAGAGCCATTCGCCATAAAGTGAAGGCCCTGCAGCTTGGGGCCCACATGGTCCAGTGTCTCTCCATCTGCCAGGGACTGCCGAGCCAGCCGGAGTCTGCCAGCTAAGGCTGGCACACTGATATGTGGTGCAAGGGCGCGTGCAGCGTTCAGGGTGCGGTACCTGGTGGTTGCACCGCGGATATGGGAACGTGCTGCCATGTCCTCAGCAGCTCTGGGAGCTCAGGCAAGGCCTGTGGGTACCCGCTGCGCAGGTGGTGGAAAAGTCCTGATGCTGTCAGGACGAGGTCCAAAAGGTACC